>NW_020656077.1:8554689-8651915 GCF_003589595.1 Hyposmocoma kahamanoa
TAGATTTTCAGTACAAATCGGCAATTTCATACTTTAACCCCTATTACTTACACGGGGAACAAAAATAAATTCTCGAAGAGCACCTTGTGAGAGAGTTCGTCCAGGGAACTACTGTCATTCTTCCTCTCTCTCGCCAACTGCCGCCCTGAAAGTAAACCCTGCCAAAAGCCCCCGCTTTTGTCACCCATTAGGTATCTAAAAACGGGTTCACGGGTTGGTTGGTCCCACACGGGGATTGTTAGCTAGTAAGAGTCTCACATTATCACCACGCCTTCCCGTGACGCGGTGGTATCCATGGCGGATTTTCCCCCGAAAAAAAAAAGGGAAGTACTGCCACCTTACCTATTTTCACCGCCAATCAGTAATGTGGTGAATGATTACAGACACGTGAGACTTTTCAACTTATACCTCAGAGCGACTGATGCAAAGGCAGTGCCCCACAGATTTTTGCGATTTAAAGCTCTGTGCTGCACTGCAACTGTTATGGACAGGTGTGTCGCTTACCACCAGGCGCACGACTTGTCCGTTCCGTCAGTTGATATCATAAAAAAATGAAGATTGTGATTCTTGTTACGCCACATCATCATTTTCATCGCGACCCATTTCTTCAGAGACACAGTAGGTTATCTACTCACATTAAATATCGCATATAATAAGTGTCCGCGGTCTATAAATCACCACAGGCGTAAAACCACAAAAATGATCGAGAACATTCCCCCGAAACGACGCCCCCAAGGCTCTGCTATAAAAGTTTCCTTTTCAAAACAGTTGAACACTATCACTAGCCCATAAATTGCAATCGGGCTAACCCATCGATTTATGCCGGACTAATAACATTGGCCATTGAAGGGATGAACTGGCAAATTGTGCCTCCTTACGAGAGATAACTGTAACTGCAGGAAATGGGGCGAAACGGCAGAGCTATAAAGTAGTCAGCAAATCGAAATGAATAGATTGTATAAAAAGAAATTTTTGCGGTTATACATCGGTACTACACTTAACGCGAGGCTAAATTTTAAGAGGTGAGATGTGGCGGGGTCGCCACTCGCGTCTGGCACTCAGCGCGTTGTGAATTAATATGAATAAAATCAGAACAGGCGGAGAGAGTTTGACACAGGTCCGACGTATCTACGATCTAATCTGATCATCTGATCTGCAATAAATGGTTTCTATTTGTATCTAAGTAGCTACGATTAGTAGCAGTAGGGCTCCTTGTGAAAGTGTTCTTCCAGGGAAGTGTTGCAACCTTACCTATTTCTACCGCCGAGCAGTAATGTCAGCCTTACTGTGTTCCGGTTTTGAAGGGTAAGGGTGCTGGTGAAATTACAGGCACATGGGACTTGTCAACTTATGTCTCAGGGTGACGGGCGCAGTGGCAGTGCCCCTCTGAGGACACTGCAATTGTTATGGACAGGCGTGTAGCTTACCATCAGGTGCACTACTTGTTCGTCCTGTCACTTGACATTATAAAAAAGTCATCAAGCGCCCGTTGGCGACTGACGGGGTACGGGGGGCGCGGGTGCCGCGGCATGTCGTTAAGCTGCTGCGGAGCAATCATTTTAATAACTAATACTTAAAGAAAAATATCTTTATATAAAAATTATGTCCAAAGTTAGATATTTTATTCTTCGTTAGCCTGTTTTCAGGATTTTATATAATAATAATAATAACGCACACACTCAACATAGCCCCGCACTAGGGAAACCCTGTGTCGCGGGTGCCATGGACACACACATAGACAACCACAAATTACACCCAAACTCACGAGAGAAATAAATGTAGGCCATGCACATATTTCTCCCGGCCTGGGAATCGAACCCAGGACCTCTGCATGGCAGTGGCATGGTAACCGTTCGGCCACGGAGGCAGTCAAATCGAATCAAAATCGAATCAAGTCAAATTGGATAAAGTATATAGTATCCTATCTTGTAACATTCTTTAAATTATATCCTTATATATATCCTTATATCGTACATTCTTCGCAAGATCATTATTTAATAGTAAATACCTAAACAGTCTTTAACAGCCTTGTCATTTTTTTTTTAATGATTAATACAAATATTTTAGTTAACCCTCACTCTCTTTATACGGTATTGCTCTCACAAAAGCAGTACCTACACACAATTAAATTCACGTTACTAAACAAATAAAAAGTTAATTTCTACACAACAAAATATCATACCAACGTTTTGCGTTTAAATGTTCGAATATGTGAGTCAGCTTATCTACTGAGGTAATCTTACATAATATTACACATTTTGAATAAGATCTTTTGTAATTAGCTTTTGTTTAAATGTTCATAAAGACATTTCGAGACAAAGATCAAAGACAAAGAAAAATTCTTTCTCTGTGACAGTACTGGCACTGCCATTGCTGAACAAAAAGCAGTAAGACAGGTTAGTACACTATACCAATATAACTGGTCCGAAGGCGGACGAACAAGTCACGCCTGTCCATGACAGTTGCAGTGCCACTCAGAACTTTAAATGGCAATGATCTGAGGGGCACTGCCACTGTGGCACCCGTCACCCTGAGACATAAGTTGACAAGTCCCATGTGTCTGTAATGTCACCAGCACCAGTACCCTTCAAAGCCGAAACGCAGTAATGCAGACATTACTGTTTGCCTGCAGAAATAGGTAAGGTGGCAGCACTTCTCTGGTCGAATAATTTCACAAGAAGCTCCATTGCTACTCCTGGATGGGTATGAGGTAATACGAGTCAAACAATCCCTGTTCCCGCCGAGGCTTATATAGTGCTTTTCTCAAACAATGTGAGGAAATAATAGAAGGCTAAAGGAAAGATGTATAATAGAAAAAAGGTAAAAAAAATGTTAATTAGAATGAAAAATAATATTTTGCACAGTTCTTCCAGACACATTTAGGCAATAATAGTCTGCTGAGCTTCACATGATATGATTGGATGTGTACCCATTACTCTATCTTCGTTATCGCTCTTTATCACACTTGCACGTATAAAAATAATAAAAACTTAAGAGGGAGCAGAGGAAAAATTCCTAATCTTCGATTTGATTTTAGAGGGGTATATCCACTTTAAAGTTAAAAATAAAATATTGTATGAGTAACTACACGATATATTCAAGCATAGATACTAATCAGAAATATAAAACAATAAAGTTTCCTCGATAGATAAAAATCACGAAATGACCTCTAATTTTCGCATTTTTTCGATTCATACTCGAAATGTTACAGGTTATTAGGATAAGAATTAGATAATTAATTATATTTATGCATGATCGAGAACTGTCATTACGGATTTTTTCTTAATCCCTTCAGTTTTAGAGTTATTCCGCTAAAACGAATTTGGTACTTTTAATGCGCAAAATTCAACATCTCCTGTCGCATGTCACGCGAACTTCTGGCATATATTTGTTTGACAAATTTGGGCGGAGCCAATGTCAAAGCTTTTTTGGCATGAGAGCTCTTAAGTATCCTGTGACACGAACTATTACTTACTTTTAATTAAATTGAATGGAAAGAAACCTGTGAGGTATTGGAAAGTATCTGGTATGAATTTTCTTATTATTTACATGAACTTGTTCAGTTGGTAGCGCTCTAACGGTAAAGCAACAAATTAGCAATTGCATTAATGGAATGTGACCACTTTGACGTACCGCGTCGGCAAAGAAACCCTTGCGGTATCAAAGTAAACTTAAATTAAGTTATCGAGTTCTTAGGTTTTCGCGATTATGAAACGAAATGAAACTGTTTTTCCGGATTTAAATCGCGTATATTTGTTTTTTCTAAATTAAGTTGCTCTTTAATAAAAAATCCTTTATTTACTTATAAAATGTTGTGGTGTTTGATAGTCCCTATCAAAATTGTGCTTTAAAATCGTTCATTTAGAGATTTTTGTAAAGACGAGTACGTTGTATAAGCTGTAGAGCTCCTTGAGAAAGAGTTCGTCCTGGGAAGTATTGGCAAGTTACCTATTTCTTCCGCCAAGCAGTAATGTCAGCATTACTGTACGGCACAAGGGACTTCTCAACTTACGTCTCAGGTTGGCAGTGCTCCTCAGACCTTTGCGATTTAAAGCTCTGAGTGACACTGCAACTGTTATGGACAGGCGTGTAGTTTACCATCAGGTGCACGACTTGTTCGTCCCTTTACTTGAGATTGTAAAAAATAAATAAAAATAAAAATAAGGTGACTCGTCCCATTCTAAGAGCGATAACACACGGGCATTGCGTCGACGTTGCGTTGTTAGTTGACGCAGCTTTGTAACATATAAATCAAAACGACATAATAATAATAATAATAATAATAATAAATGTTTATTTCAGTAATACTATTAACTTTACATTAACAGGGGATGGTACCTCCTATTAAGCTTATCAAGCCTGTGTCAGGAGGTACCGCTCTTCCATAGCTATAAATGCATATTTAACATTTTTAACTTATACTTAATGTAGTGTTTAATTTTTACATTTCCAAAGATCGACAAAAACAAAACAAACAATTTTTTTTTAATTTTTTTTAACAATTTTCAATTTTCTTAACTTCTAATTTTAATTTTAATTTGAATCTTAAAACGTAAGTGTGTGCATTTGTATATGAAAAAGTATGTGTGTGTGCGTGCGTGCGTGTGTGTGCGTGTGTGTGTGTGTGTGTGTGTGTGTGTGTGTGTGTGTGTGTGTGTGTATGTATGTGTGTGTGTGTGTGAGTGTGAGTATGAGTGTGTGTATGTATGTATGTATGTGCGAGTGAGTGTGTGTATGTATGTATGTGTGAGTGAGTAAGTGAGTGAGTGTGAGTGTGTGTATGTATGTATGTGTGGGGGGGGTGTCTGTGTGTGTTAACCTGTTGCCATAAATTAGGAAAGTAGTGTTTTTAAAGCAACTGTTCTAATAGATCTTCGGTTTCATCATACGATTTCGACTGTAGCCATTTTGATGTAACTTTTTTGCAGTCTCTATAACTTTTGGCGTATATTTCTAATTCCTTATTAATTAAATTGTACAAATGGGCCGATCGTTTGCTGAATTGTCTGTTTGCAAATGTTGGATTTACTTTAGGTACTTGTGCCACAATGTCTTTCCTTCTCCTCTTCGAAATATTTAGATCATATTTTAGAGACCTATGTTGTCTGAGTACAGTTTGAGTGATGTAGAGTTTCCTTACAGTGGCTAAATTTGATAGTTGATACAAACTGCTAGTGGCAAATCGTCTTTTTTTAAAATACATTATTTTAAGCAAATTGCGTTGCGCACGTTCCAACTCGAGAAAACGAGTTTTAGCAGCTCCACCCCATACAGGAATACAATAAATCAATACAAACCCACGTATATTTCCTTAAGTATATCCCTAGACGACGAGACTCACGGACCAGCGACTGGTCCTGGCACTACATATCTTAGTGTTTTAAAAATCCAATTAAGTTTTCTTACTCTTTTAATGACATGTTCGAGGTGTGGATACCACGAGAGTCGCTGGTCCACAAGAACACCCAAATATTTTGATTGTGCAACTTTAATGATGTGCAGTTACTGGTGTTACCTGTGGTTTTGCAATTATGAATCTTTAAGTGAAAATTATTTTTTGGCTGAGTATCATTATTTATACTAAAACAGATGTAGTTTGTTTTATTAGTATTTAAGGTAAGAGAATTGTTAATTAGCCATCTGTTTACACGCTCCAGTCCCCGTTCCGCACTAGACTTCAGAGTATCCCAAGAATTATCAGTGAATACAATGGCTGTATCATCAGCATAAGAGAAAATATTAGCGTTCTTGATCTGTAAATCACATAGGTCATTTAAATATATAAGAAAAAGCGTAGGACCAAGAACGCTACCTTGGGGTACGCCATACAAAACCTCTTCGCACCTACTGATGTGGTTATCTAATTTCACTGTTTGCATCCTATTTGTCAAGTAATCAATGAATATACAAAGTGGAGTACCTCTTATACCTATCTTTTCTAATTTGTGTACCAGTATGGAGAGAGAGAGAGAGAGAGAGAGAGAGAGAGAGTATACTGACATATAATATGTCACACGGTGCGTGTCGCTGTTTAATTTACGATTCACAAACTATGGGCGTTTTTCTTTAATTATAAACTTAAAACTATCCCGTTTATCCTTAACATGTGTGCTTAAATCAAAAAGGATGTAACCACTGTTGAAATATTATTTTTTAAATAACCATAAACAATATAACACTTTAAAAGAAAAAAGTTCTTTTTTTAAACTTAGCTATCGGCAAAAAACACACGGAATTTTTGGCCCATCCATTAAATCGTGAATCGTTATTGTTGTACGTCACTTATGAAACAACAAATTTGTTCACCGTGACTTAGAATTTGATATTTTGAATAGAACAATATTTCTATTTCCTCAAATTTGTTACTGACATTGGTGATAGACAGGACGATATTTTTATAAATTATTTTAGTTCTTCGACGAATTAAAATAATTTAATAAACACAATTAGTTATCATTGTCAATTTAAAGTCAACAATAATAAGAATAAAATATACAAAAGGACTTAGAATAATAACGCATAGAATGATAGTTTCATATCAAACGAACTGTCACAAGTGAGGCAAAAATCAAATTCATGTAGGCTAGTTTTAGTAGTAGGTTAATTTTCGGTTTTAGTGAATATTTATATAAAAATACAAGTTGAAACGCGTTACTTCCTTGTGGAATGTGATGTTAGTATCTATTTTATGTTTGTCTGACCTATTTTTACACTCATTTACGGCACATTTCGTCATTTTTAGCTAAAATTCTTGATCTGTTCGCGGTGCAAGTTGACCTTGAGCACTGAAGGCCCGCCCGCTCGAGTAGGCCCTTTTGGCGCGCTTCAATTTGCCTCACTTAGCGTGTGCGGACTAGGTTTATATATTACATAAATAAGTAATGTATGCCAAATCACGTAGTTGATTTTTCCATCCTCTGAAGGTGCACCACAGTCCAACGTCAAGTTCGACTTTCAAAAACCTTTTCCACGCTAGCGTGCAAATAACGCTTTTGCGCGCAGATTTATAATGAGAAAAAAAGCCTTCCCGAGCTAGTGAGGTGAAAAATATTTTACGTTTCCTGGATGTGTTTTGTATGCCTTAATGGTTCACATGATGCGTTATTACCTACATTAAAGAACAATGCTCAAGTTCCATACAGTCATGGACCAGCTAAAAAAGCTATAGTATTCTCATATAGTTTCTAAATAAACTGGTTTATATTTTTACAACCAAGGAAAGTTGATTTAAACAACATGTTCTTTTTGAGATTAATGTTAATAGTGAACTTTAATATGTTACTTTGTAGAACAGAGTTAATATATTTTAAGATAAGTAAGTATATTTGGGTACATATTAAACGTACTTACGTTAAATACACTATGACAGGCGAATGAGGTAAAAATGGTGCGAAAGAGATACGACTTTGTAAAATAACTCTTTAAAATTGCAAAATAGGCATTTATTCTTAAACATTGTCATTCAATTTGAAGTCTTGTTTACATTAGACATGGTTTCTCCAACGATGTCAAGTATAGTCAAGTTGAAGTTAAGGAAGACTTACGTAATAAGATAATTGCTTACCGGTGTCCTATTACTGTTATTTTCGTTCATAATTATTTCAACGTTGAAGAAATCATGGCCAGTGTAAACAAAGCTTAAAACAAAATGTCAAAATGTAAGTTTTTGCCTTTTTACGTACTTTAAGAAATTCAAGATGCTTTTTTTGGCCAAGTTATTTCGAAGTTTTATGACTGAAACTCACATTATTTTATGAAGTATATATAGATGGAAAAAAATTCAACCGACCAAGGCTTACAAATTTGCGAGTCTAAACTGGGCATTGTTCTTTTAGTCTCTGCTGGACGTTCAAATCGAATTCTGGTACCTACTCTTATTGATTACTTCGGGTGTACAGCAGTCCGAGGACTGGTTATTTACGACCAGCATAAAGGTAAACTGTTTTGTTAAAACAAATTTCTTATCTGTGAAAATGTTATTATTGCTTCTTAATAACATCGAATTCGATGTTATTATTACATTCAAATTTCGAACATCTCTGAAAAATAAAACAATTTGATTGGACCTCAATTCTAATATCAGTCGAGATGAAGTTTTATTCGAAATGAAATGTCAAAAGCAAACAATTTTGACAATTTCACACATTACTTGATATCGATCGATATGATAGTAGGGGCCGATTCTAGTTTGTCTATGAATTAAAAATAAAAACTACGGTTGTATGAGATGCGTGAGAAAAGTTTTTATTTGCCGTCAGTGCCGAAATGTCACTGTAATCTCATGGTAGAGTCACTGATCGCGCAATGAAATGTACGTGTGCAACTCGCGAGCGCGAAATTGCTCGCGAATTCGCCACATCTGTGCACACCTTAGAATGAAAGCCATTCACTGTCATTCCACTAAGACTCAGTTGATGTTGCAAACAAGATTTTGGCAAAATAACAAATATTATCATAATTGCAATACAACCTCAGTGGAGTCTCGATGGAATTATAACGATCTATGGTTTAAAAAAACTAGCAGATTTGGGGCCCTGGCAGATCGTTCTAAATGTTTGGTAGCATGTATTCCGGCCTGCGCATTTCATATACGTTATTGTATTCCAGCAATGTATGTGTTTGTCGGTACGACGACCTCGATTGCCCAACGGTTTGTACTGTGGGCGCTGGATGAGGTGATCCTGGATTCGATTCCCGGTAAGACGATATTGCGAAATGAACTTTTGTAAGTTGGTTCTGGCCTGTGTGTTTTGGGAAGTGCCCTTGGGTGAATAAGGAAATAATGAACACTGTACATTATTGCAATGTTACAATTTAACGTCAATGGACTTTTTTTATAATATCAAGTAGCAGGACGAACAAGTCGTGCGATAAGTAACACGACTGTCAATACAGTTGCAATGCCACTCTGAACTTGAAATAGCAAAGGTCTCTGGGACACTGCTCCCATCACCCTGAGATGTAAGTTGATTTAAACAATAATAATACAAAAAATTACAATTGGATATAAAACATTTCGACGTTTTACAGTTTTTTGATTTGCGTAGGAGCTGGGACCTATTACTCGCTTTGTCGTCGCAAGTTCATACGGTTGGTAACGGATTATGTAAAACTCCGTGCTTAGTTTTGACGCGAAACGATTAGACCCAACGTGACCCTTTCTTCCCTTCAGAGCCGGACGTCTGGTTTGTAATTGTTTTATAAATAAAACACATGACGAAATGAAATGGCTCCCAATCCGACTTCGCCGAGATATGCACGTTCTTTGTCTTCTTTATAAAATTCTACATTACCCCCACCTTCCTCATTATTTGTGTACCCGTTTTTCTCCCTTATCCCCCAGTTCCTGCCCAAAACGTACCTGTGGCATTAGAAAACTATTATATCCCCAATTCAAGTCCAAATTCTTCCACAATTCTTTTACCGTAATGCAGCTCGTATGTGGAATAAACTGCCTGAAGATATTCGTGACAGTCCATAGGTGGCATCTTTCAAACACAAATTAACAGAGCACTTCCTGTCCAACGTGTTAGATAGTTAATCGATAACATATACATAAACTAATAATTGGTTATTATAATATATGTATTGCTTACGTATGTATTTATGTATATAAAGTTCATATAGTGTCTATGTATGTCATATGTATATTTTTATCATTTATATTTTTCACATTTAAGTTTTAATTTTATTGTACAATAATTAGTCCCGCAGACTGCACTTTTACACCACGGCTCGGATTGCTTGGAAGAGATCTCTTCTAAAGATAAGCTCACCTTTGTATATGTCCTTTGTAACGTGTGTTTTATGTGTCTATTCTTCATGCAAAAAAGAATTACATATTTATGATGCTTTCGAAATGTTTAATGACCAAAAATTTTAAACAGCAACCTGGCAATTCACGCTACCGGTTCATACTGTCAAAAGGAATGCACGCGTAGTTGGACGGACGCACAATTGACAGGCGCGAGCGACAAGGCTTACTTGCTGCTACGGTGTCGCGCCATTTTTTAACGTAGTGTCCCGTGTATCCCGTTTTCCGCCTAACCGCTGAAAAAGGCTAAAGTCACGCGTTTCAGGAACGCTAACCATCTATACTTCGTTTCAATCTTTTTTTTTATAAAAAATAAGTGCGCATTTGATCTCCAACCCACCTGATGAAAAGTGACGATGAGGTCGAGGATGTAGAATGCATACCTAAATAATACCTATTCACTCTCGTCTTGAAAAGGTCCAAGTTATAGCGTTCGGGGAACAAGTCTGCAGGCAGGGAATTCCACTCCATAGCCATTCGCCATATAAATGTGGAAGCGTAACGCTTCGTATGAATACGGAGAATATCCACAACATAGGGGTGGATCCCCGCCCACGTCTAGTCTCTCGATGATGGAAAGGGGAAGGCGGAATCAAATTATGCAATTCCATCGCACACTCTCCGTGATATATCCTGTAGAATAGCGATAAGCTGGCAACTCTACGGCGGTGTTCAAGGCTCTGCAGCTTCTACTCTACTAGTTACGAGTCATCTATAAGCCTCTTAACATGCTTGTCTATTGAATCCAAGGTTGCCAGTTGGTATTTAGCAGCGCCATCCCATAAATGGCAACAGTACTCCATACACGACCGGACTTGTGCTTGGTACAGCTGAAGCAACTGTCCCGGTGTGAAGCATCGCCTTACCTTGGAAAGGATGCCAAGCTTCTTGGCTGCATTTTTGGCCACGGATTCAATGTAACTGCCGAAGTTCAAATTGGACGACAGATCCATTCCAAGTAGGTGAAGACGGTCGGCTATCGGTGTGGATATATCACGAAAAGTCGGAGTCAGATGAAAGGGATTTCGTTTAGTGGAGAAAAGACACGCCTGCGTTTTGGTAGCATTAAATTTGACAAGATTGACATCACCCCAATCGGAGACTGCCTTAAGTGTCAAATTCAAACGACTAACCATGGACTCTCGACAAGACTGGATTTCTTCTCCACTGACCCTTGCATTGGTCAAATACCTGTCCACAACTGTGCTGTCATCAGCATACCCAAAAGTACCTGGAATCAACATATCGTTTATATGCAGCAGAAAGAGGGTTGTGTACAGTACAGAACCCTGAGGAACTCCGGTAGCTATCGCCCTTACGAATGAACCTGCCTTACGAATGAGTAGTAACGTTTATTCAATGTGACGATTTCGTGTGCAATTTGCTTAAATCTGCCGACCACTAACCAAAACGCGGCTAAATGACAAATAACCGTTTTAAATGGCAATAATCTCAGTACAGAGACTTACGTATGTTCGGAAGAGTAACCTTACAAGACCACTCGAATCGAACGTTCACTCAAGAAATCCGAAATCCAATTGCAAAGGTCAGTGGGAAGCCCATAAGAGGGAAGCTTGCTTAAAAAGCTTGCATGCCAGACCCTGTCAAAGGCTTTACAAATGTCTAAAGACACTGCTTCGCCATGCTCTTCTATAGCCTCGCTCCATAAGTGAGAGGCATACACAAGAAGATCCCCAGTAGATCGCCCTCTTCGGAATCCGTATTGGCGATCACTGAGGAGATCGTTGTCTTCAAGATACGATAGGAGACGGTTGTTAAGTATACGTTCCACAGTCTTGCAGAGTATGGAAGTGACCGAGATAGGTCTAGAGTTGACAGGGTCAGCTCTGCTGCTCCTTTTTAGGCACTGGTTGCACATTTGCAAGCTTCCACGACCTGGGAACTATGCCAGTCTCAAGCGAGAGGCGATACAGGCGTATGAGAATAGGGGACAACTCAGGCGCACAGTTACGCAGGACTATTGCTGGAATTCCATCTGGCCCGCTAGCTTTATGCACGTCTAGACTTCGCAGAGTTCTGAGTACCTCTTTTTGGCGTATGCGAACTGGCGCCATAGTGCATCCAGTCTGAGGTAAAGAAGGTCGTAGGTATCCTGCGGCATCCAGACGCGTACTCTCTGCAAAGAGTGAGGCGAAGAGGTTCGCCGTCTCTTCCGCAGTATGGGCCAGCGAGCCGTATGGCCTCAGCAGAGATGGTAATGAGTGGCTACTAAAGTTTTTTTCGACTGCTTTGGCCAGGGACCAAAAGGACTTGCTGTCTGCTGGAAAAGAGGCATGCTTGGCCCCTATCCAGCCGAACTTGGCCCTGCGTATCACACTTTTGCTCCTCTTGGCAGCTTTATTATAGGCTTTCTTCAGATTCCGAGTATTCGGAGCTTTGCGCAGTCGAGCATCTGCCCAAGCCTGGTACGCTAAGCCATAGACGAGGGGTCCATTACGTACATCGAAGTATGGTATATAATACTCCACGCCCAATCGCAAGACCTCAACTCAGCATCAGCACAGCTCTACGAACCTCCTGAAGAGAAGCAAACCTGCCAGGGATATGAAGCAAAAAAGTGGCGCATTTCGTCCCAATCTGCTAACCTATATCGCCACACCCGTCTCGTACCACTGGGGCCCTGATCGGGTGGGCAGTATACGGATACAGCTTTCACCAGACAGTGGTCAGAGGTACCCAATGGTGCATCCACAACCACCGAGTATCGGTCTGGATCAGTTGTTAGCAGTAGGTCCAAGCATTGAGAAGAGGCATCCTAGTGGCGCCACTGGCAAGCTGGGATAGGCTTAGAGTTAATGCAAGTTTACGCGTCTCTCTCCCAGCGTGATCGGTCTTCTGGTATGGGAACAAACATTCTTGATGGTGTGCATTAAAGTCCGCCAGAATGGCTAGTTGCGCTGCTGGGTACGCTGAATCTCATCAGACGTCTCGCTCAGATGTTGGAACAGCTTGGTTAATCCATTTTAAACAAAAACTAAACAAACAAGCCACTGTCCTGACCATAGACGGTTTAGTGACGGCCAATTGTAATGCAAACTAAAAATCGATTAAGTAATTGAATGAATCGATTTGTTTAATTGAGTCACACTGGCGGTTTTTCTTACACGAATTGGAAAAATACATAAGCTATAAAAGCATATATTTAAAATTTCCGAAATCTTATAAAGAAGTTTTAAAAGAAATCTAGGATTTAAGATTTCTTTAAATCTTTACACTTATATACTCGTTCAATTGCGATTGAAATTTTCGATAAGTACCAATCGATTACAAAAACTTTAATTAAATGAACGGAATGTTTTTTCGTTCAGCACTATGCAACCATAGACAAGTCATAGAAGTATAGATGAACAATAACCTCACTTTTGAACTACCATTTTTCAAATACGATTTAACGACGCTATTCAAATGAATATTGTTGGAAAAAGGGATGAGATATCAAGTCGAAATCTTCGAAATATATATGTGAAAGTGTCATTTATTCGATTTATGGAGTGATTGCTTTAGAATTTTAACCAAACAGGTTTGTTGACATTTTACACAATCTCGCGACTTTAAATAACGATTCAAACGCGCGACTGCGTTGTTGTAATCCTTTATAAATCACAAGTATAGCGATGCAATCGCGCGTCTGTAACGATATAGTCGCGCGCTTACATCGTTACTTAAAGTCGAGCGTGTGTGTAAAGGTCGACGTTTACTGCGTCGTATTTGCATCACTGCTACATGTCGCCGTGTATAAACGCTCTGCGCGTCTCGCTTTTACTCCTGTTCTATGAATCTCGTGCATTTGTTGACACGATTGGTACAGTAACGTTAAATACGCTTGGCAAAATCCGAAATATGAAACAGCGATGCTACAACGAAACGTTTCCTATCTATGACGGGCTAGAAACGCTAGAAATCAGAATAAGCAAATAATAAACTATAAGTATTCTATTTATGTTGTAAGGGTTAAATAAAGTTATAATTAAATTTAGGGTAGCCTGGTCTAAGATGACGCATCCGATAAGAGTACCTAAGCAATGTAGATTGCCGAGAAGTTATTTACATCAAGCAACTAAGTTCAGTGTCATTTTGTAGTGTTAGGAAGTGGAGATTGTTGTGCGGAAAAATTTTGAGAAATTATTGAAAACCAAGAAACTGACTCTGAATATTTTGATGTATTTGCATAAAACTTTTTGGTATTTTCAAATTGTTACTGAGACTAAACTAAGCATATTTTTAACCGACATCAAAAAAGGAGGAGGTTCTCAATTCGACTGCATGTTCTTTCTTTTTTTTTGTTTGAAGAAAATCATCCACCTCGAAGGGTGGCTGTTCACGCATGAAGATTCATTTTCATAAATAGCGCCTAACATTAATTTAGAAGCAATTACTTTAATGGTTGATTTTTCTATTTCTCCAATTCAAGGCGTTTTTCTCTCAATATACTTTGAGTAGTGAGAACCGATTTTTATTATCTCCAGTGTCAAGTCCTGCATAGTGGCGAACTAGGGGATATTTCAATAAAACTTAGCAAATAGACGTAATTCCACGTACTTTTGAGGTCGGTTTTTTTAGTACTCTCTACTGAGATTATTTAAAACTGATTTTGTATGAAATCGCCCAAAAACTCGTCTAGAGGTCAAACTGCAAACGACTCTGGTCTGGTTTTATTCTGAAATGGCTGAAGTGTGCAAGAGTACGCAACTCGACGTGTTGCAAGAGTACGCGCGTAGTGTCACACCATTTTTATTACAATAGTGTACTTCTGAATAAAATTTCTATCGCTATGCCTCTTTGTGAATCAATTGAAATCTTTTGCGAGAGTCTAGTATTTTTAAAGGTTAACAGACCTGAGGCATGTGCTCGTGCGTGACTGTCTGATATATCGGCTGCAAGTACACCTGAAGCACCACCACCACTCTAACTGAGGTATGTCCATGCCACAAGTAGACTCTTCTCAGCTCTCCATTAGCAAAGCCCCATGCATGCATACCGACATAAAAAATCACATTACCAGCAAGTTATGGAGGTGATTCGTAAGGGTACGCAAACCCCATTTTGCACTTTTTTATCAATCACTAGGGAAACCCTGTGTCGCGGGTGCCATGGACACACACACATAGACAACCACAAATTACACCCAAACTCACGAGAGAAATAAATGTAAGTTAAGTTCTGCCACGGAGGCAGTTAAATATAACTACTTTTCACGTTAGTAAGAGTCAGATAAGTAGACTGTAAAATAAAACAATAGCTGATTTTCTAACAATTTTTGTTTTCATTGTACACGGTCTCAAACCTTAAGTACGTGGTCTTAAACCAGGCTACCCTGTATGTTACAAGAAAATAACAGATTAGAATTATTTTTGTAGGAATTATACAAATTGTTTTTCGGCGGTATCTCATTTGGGTAACGAAAACGAAAAGCGAGCACATTAAAATCGTACAGATAAATGAAGTTATTGTATTCAATTCTAATTTTAGTAGAAAATACAAGGAATTTTGTACAGTGGAGCACAAACATGTCAAAATGTTATAAATACTTAATATACACTCGCCGTAAATTTTATGAATGTCCCATATATTTTCTTAAAACCAAGTAGGCTGCTCTATATGTGATGTGTTAAGGAGCAGAATACCCTTTGACACGTCAGTATGAGTTTCTGTCTTCTACAAACGTTATGCTGTATTGAATTGATATTTAATTATTTGTTGTGGAACACTGCGCTAGTTTGTTAAAATTGTGACGAAATACCTTCCTAGATTTCTCATAGATGGCGCTACGGCTAAAATCCATTGAAAACCAAATACAAAAAACCATTGACTTACAATTATATGGACGTCGGGTCCGCGCTAAAAAGTGTCCGCTTGTACTTGTAAGGCGCTAAAATCGTATACAGAGCGCCAAACTCCGCTTTAGTCTTCATTTGTTCTACTGACAGCGCGATACTGCGATCACATTACAATTTAAATTTCGAATAGGTTGACTTGGGACATTTTTTTCGTGGTTTTTGTATTAGACCCGTCGTCCATTTATTTGTAAGTCAATGCAAAAAACCGACAACCCTTGTTATCGTTTTTTTTTTCGGTTTCGTGAGGTCCGCTAGTTCGTTCCGTGTGGTTTAGTTGGCATAGCGTCTGCCACGGTTTGCTAGAAGACTTCGGTTCGAATCCGGCCGGATCGAAGGAATTTTTTGTAAGTGTTCGATCGTTATATTAATATTTTTTTCTATGGAAACAGTAAACTTACTGAGACAATAACAAAGTGACGTGTCTATCTATGTAGTGACGTATATCTAGGAAGATGTAATCAGTGTTGGCGTTGTAAAAGCGTTAAGGTATACAGTGTTGGTATCCAACTTACTAAGCATGGCCACAAAGATTCGTGTCCACAAAACTGTAATTAGGCCAATCTTAATGTATCGGTGTGAAACATTGACACTAGCTCTGAAGGAGGAACGTACATTATTCGTGGCGGAACGGAAGACATTCCAAAGAATTCTGAGACCAATCAAAGGAGAATAGGGGAAAAAGAGGGCAAGATCCAATACCAAGATCGAAGAGCTTGTGTCTGAGCTGAAAATAGCCGGGGGAATACAATTCATTCGACTTCCCTGACACGTGGAAAGAATAGGACAGAATTGAGCCACTAACAGAACGTATTTGGGGCTACCAGGACATGGACCAGTGAGGCGTCTGAAATGTCGGTGGATTTATGGAGTTGTCAACGACCTGAAGTAGCTTAATGTACCCGAATGGTCGGAAGTAATAATAATAATAATAATAACGCACAAAACCGAAAGAAAGTATCGGAAGCCAAGACCCACTTCGGGTTGTGACTATGCGACCTCCTTCATTGTCATCTCACCTTTTATCACCCTCTTTTCTGGCTCCTGGCCACTTACTCTTGAATAGTTCTATAATTCCTTTTCTATCCGTAATCACTGCCATCCAAATTCTTAAACCGAGAAAACGTGCTCATGGAATATCCTCATTTAAAACTCTAACTTCACGTGATATACTTCTTTTTCATCATTAGAATACGTAGGTATATACATATGTAGGCCCTCTTGAGGTAAATGGGCTGTTCATAAGACTGTTTAGGGAGTGTTTTACACTGTTGTACCTTTTTATATCCTAGTATTTTTGTTACAGCCTTTTGTTCTTTTATTTTCTTCATCTAATAAATTCCTTAGGACCGAGCCCTTATTTTACTTTCACTAAGGCTAGGCCATAGGGTTGTTGAGCCAGTGAAGTATGTAAGTATAGTAATCTCCTAGTTGGGTTGACGCTGATGCGCTCGAAGAGGCCTAATGTAGCCAATCTTTGAGGCGAGTCCTCGTGCACTTTGAGGCCACGTGAGTACACTGCCAACGGAATTATAGCGGGTCTTTATCTTGTCGCGTCCACGCTGCTCTTTAAACTCGTGGACTTGCCTGTTTACAATCCCAGATACGAAAAGTTACATTTTTAGTAAACCGACAAAATAAATATAAAAAAGTAACGTGAGAAATAAAACTTGCGTAAACCGAAATACGTGAATTTCAGGATAAGAAAAAATATCTACTTACTCAAAATGAGACTAACTTTATTTGGGCTAGTTCTGCCCAAAGTATACAGTCCTTACTCAAAAATATGAAATTATTTCTTCCCTTTTATTTTTAAATGTATTTGGCCAGTATGCGCGCTATCCGTCGACCAAAAAAAGACACGCGCAATTGATGCTGTTTTTCCGATTTTTGGTTCGGACACTTTGAAGCGCTGACTGACGTCCAATCGTTGTGAAGTCAATACCTATAATAGTATCATACTATAGTCTGTTTTTTTTGAAGACGCGGAGTAAAATGACGTTTGAGGGTTGCCAGTTTTCATAAAATTTTAAAAAGTCATATAGTTGTTGTCAACAGTTTTATCGATACATTGTGAAAGAAAGAAAGATTTTTTTTTTTTTGTTTCTTACTGTGTATTTTTGTGTTATGGCGTTTTGTAATAAATGGTTTCTATTCTATTCTAATTGTGAAACATTCACAACGACGTTTTATATTATGATTACTAATGGTGTTACTGCCTTCATCATTCTTAGGAGGATTAGATTATCTAAATTGACATAAAATGAAAAACTTTAAAATACGTCTCCTCTTTGTATTTTTAATAGTTCTGAAAGGGTTGCAACCCTAACAAGCCGTGACCAGGTGCACGGCAGCACAACAGAAAACTCCAGGTCCACATATTTATTTAAAGTCGGTTAAAGAGAAGAAAAGGTAACAAAGAAGGCTGTAACAATAAAAGGTATATATACAAAACAGGTGTATTATTACAAAACACTACACTTCGTAACTTGATGAATAAGATATCAAGTAGACACTTACCCGAAAATGGCCAGGAACCGGAGAAAGGTGATAAAAAGGTGGGATGACGACGTACGGAGGTCACACCGGCACAGTTCTAAATGCAGTGTATGTATGTATGAACTAACAAAGATTGACAATTCAAATGAACCTCAAATGTACCCAGAAATTGGACGCATAATCGGCCGATGATGATCCGAATGAAACAAATTCAGCTCTTTATTGCATAAGCGTAACTTACATTCGGTCGATAGTCGATAGAATATTTTCGACTGCAATCACTAGCTGCTTGTAAGCGGGCGACACTTTTGTGCAATAAACTGTCATATTACACTATGTGGAAAAAAGGAGACTATAGAAAATAACCTATAATTATTATAAGTTATTGTTCTTAGCCCTAGGACAATTCTCATTAACAACCCATTCTCCAACAGTTGTATTTTTTAAGTTCTTTTTATTAAATGACAGGTTTATAAATGTAGAATATATAGAGGAGGTACCTTAGAATAATAACGCATAGAAACCTAGTCCGCACACGCTAAGTGAGGCAAATTGAAGCGCTCCCAAAGGGCCTACATGAGCGGGCGGGCCGTCAGTGCTCAAGGTCAACTTGCACCGCGAACAGCTCAAGAATTTTAGCTAAAAATGACGAAATGTGCGGTAAATGAGTGTAAAAATACGTCAGACAAACATAAAATACTAACATCACATTCCACAAAGAAGTAACGCGTTTCAACTTGTATTTTTATATAAACATTCACTAAAACCGAAAATTAACATACTACTAAAACTAGCCTACATGAATTTGATTTTTGCCTCACTTGTGACAGTTCGTTTGATATGAAACTATCATTCTATACATTGACTTACAATTATATGGACGTCGGGTCCGCGCTAAAAAGTGTCCGCACTTGTAAGGCGCTAAAATCGTATACAGAGCGCCAAACTTCGCTTTAGTCTTCATTTGTTCGACTGACAGCGCGATACTGCGATGACATTACAATTTAAATTTCGAATAGGTTGACTTGGGACATATTTTTCGTGGTTTTTGTATTAGACCCGTCGTCCATTTATTTGTAAGTCAATGATTCTATACGTTATTATTCTAAGAGGAGGTACATAAATCTAAAGAATATATATAGTTTGTATATCAACAGTCTTTGGAGTGACCCAGCGGTTACGAGTAGCACTGTTTAGTAACGGTAGAGCTACTTGCGAAAAAGTTCGTCTAGGGAAGGTGGCAACCTTACCTATTCCCACCGCCAATCACTAATGTGACCATTGTTCCGTATCGGTTTTGAAGGGTAAAGGTGAAAGGGCACGTGAGACTGATGCAAAGGCAGTGCCCCTCAGATTTTTGCGATGTAAAGCTCTGTGCTACACTGCAACTGTTCTGGATAGGCGTGTCGCTTACATCGATTGCAGTTGAATAAAAACTTACGTAAAAATTTAGAAATTGTTGTGAATACGAGTACGTTGTATAAGGGAGCAGTATAGTAGCCGTAGAGCGTCTTGGGAAAAGTATGGACACCTTATCTATTTCTACCGCCAAGCAGTAATGTCAGCATTAGTTTGTTGCAGTTTTGAAGGGTAAGGGTGCTGGTGAAATTACAAGCACATGGGACTTGTCAACTTATGTCTAAGGGTGACGGGCGCAGTGGCAGTGCGCCTCAGATCTTAGCAAAATACTGCAACTGTTATATTTATAAAAAAAATTGTAGGCTAATTAAAGAGAAATGTTATTTTTTTAAATATCGTTCATAGCACTAACATCGACATTTTTTGGTAGCCCTGGTATTCATAATACCACATACTAGTATAGTCGTTGGCACGTTATTACAACCAAGATGCTGGAATAAATGTATTGTAGATTATATGAAATCAATTGGATTTCAACAAAGTCAAACAGATCCTTGCATGTTTATCAGAAAAAGAGCACAGAATAAAATCATCTTAGTATTATATGTTGACGATTGTCTGATAGCTGCAACACATCAAACGAATGCAGATAAGTTTATATCAGAGCTGAAGCGAAGGTTTAAGATAACCACAAAGATAACCACAAAGATAACCACATATACGCTACCTTTATGGTATTTGTGATTGCACTTTAAGACAATACAATTTCTATCCGAGAATAAACTCTTGCTCGCAAATTGAAAATAGCAACGTCAATTATTATCTAGTCCAATGATTTCCAAAGTGGAATATATCAACCCCCAGGGGTCCACTCCCACCTGAGACTAGGTCTGTGACAAGCAAAACAAAATAAAAAGACGTAATAAATGAAATTAAAATATAAAAAAAAAATGCTTTACGTAATATACTTCTTAGACTATGCTGATTCCTGCTATTTGGAAGCTACTGAAGAGCTGCTAAATTAGCTTGAACGACTGCACAACCTATGTATAAGGTTCATCTTTGGGCTTGGAAATACACATTTCCGCAGGAATTTGCATATTGTGTCCATTCTTTATATATTTTACATAACCCTGTATCTCCCGGGAACCTGAAAGAGCGTTTCAGCTTTCTTAGGTCCCAGAATAAATACTGTCGCTCTCTTGTCAGGTCCCTGTCATCCGGTTTCTATTCTCATTCCTTCAATGTTCATGCAGTCAGGCTTTGGAATGCACTTCCAATTACTGTTCACAAAAGTAAATCGTTAGCTATTTTTAAAGTGAGAGTTAAAGAGCATTATTTATCTACTATTCCATCCATATCTATATTACATAATATGTATTTATGTAATTTATAACAATTTAATATTGTTATATTATTTTTATGTTACATTTTTTTGTGTTTTGTTGTGCACGTATGCCCGTTCTTTTAGTTACAGTGTCATGTATTTAGGTCTGCAGGAAGAAATTTCTATTAGAAATAAGCAGAACCTTTTGTTTTAATTTTCCTTGTATTTTTTGTGACTTGTTGTAATTTTCCTGTACAATAAACTATCAAAGAAATAAAATAAAAAAAGATAAAAAGCAAAAAAACTAAATATAACGACTACAAAAGTTGTACCGTCATGTATGTACATAATTGAGCCCTGATTGATTTTCAATGAGCCCTGAATTGAACTTCGATTGTAAAACAAAAAACTGAAAATAAAGCCAGTGTCCCTACCGCTCGACCCGCACAATAGAACCGTTTTAATACGGGAAACATTAGAGCATCGACTCTTATTACGAAGAGAACGAGAGAAATACTAATTTAGTCAGCTCGTGAATAAAATTTTGGGTTTCCATAAATACAATAATACACATTGCTCAGATTAGTAACCTATGTACGTGTGGCGCACTATAAGTTTCCGGAATGAATAAGAAAAAACACTATAAATGGTCAGAAATGAATTTTTTGTTTCTCAAAATATTCTCCGTAAACGTTAATGTACTTTTTCGTATGAATGAATCAATTTTGAAAACATTTATGCCACTCCTCCGTGACAATCGCGAAAACGCGATCCGTTTTTTGAGCCTCAGTGAAATTGTGTGGGATTGTGTGGGCACAGCTTTTTCACACCCAAATGTTTGTGTAGTATTCATTGTATTTGACTCATGCCTATGCCTAAAGATGCCCGAGTCTCATGGTATGTCATATGCCTGTCTGTTTTGTTCATACGGCGCATAGCATCGATGTTTTTGATGTTCACAGCAGTGGACGGGCGACCATCACGAAATTCGTCACTGAGATTCACACGACCGCGTTTGAATTCTGCAAACCAGCTATAAATAGTCGTCTTGCATGGTGCTTCATGGCCAAAAGCAGTTTGAAGCCGAGCGAAGCTCCGCTGAGCTGTTACATTACACTTAAAGTCGTAGAAAATCATACCACGAAAATTTGGTGATATAGACAACCAATTTCTAAAATGACGCCTCAATGTAAAAACAAGTGACAGTGAGATGAAACAAACTGTATTCTACAGCCAAAAATTTCCATTTTCAAATGTTGAAATCACTTTTTAAATATTGTTTATGTAAGTGGCCAGTTCTGGAAACTTCTAGTGCTCCCTTTGTAAATACGTAATGCTTTTTTTTTATAATACACATGTAATTTACCTATGAAGTATTAGAACATTGCCGTGTTAGCCTAATGGTTTACCTTCCGCCTATCAACAGAAGCAGAATTTGAATCCGGACTCGCATTTCTGAGTTTTTCTGAATTTGCAAAGAACATTGGCGAAATCATATTTAAAAGAATTCATTAGCGCGTTCAAATGTCTTAATTAAAAGTATGAATAAAATGCATTCATTAAATTTTTGCAAATTATATACTGGCCTATCTAAGTTTGGAAATAAAATCATATTTAAAAGAAACTTCTAATGACTAATTAGTGTGTAACCCGACGGATATCTCCAACCATCAATTTCTTAAAGTTGAGCGACATCTAGCCCCCAAAAAAGGAATTCCAGTACGTGCGTATGGATATGGTCCACATTTAGTTTACGCAGTGTCAATTGTACTTATTCGACCGATTTAAAATAAGCTTGTAAAAGATTAACTACTTCATTACAAAAAATAAAGTCGATAATTTCTTCTCCAAAATGCCACGCGAGAAAATGGTAAAACTGACAAAAAGTTCCCAAAATCAGGGATCCGAGTTACCATTGCCATAGTCTGTGGTATGTTATTAATTAACTCAGTTTTTTTATGGCTTAACTTCATGCCTTTTGACCACACCAGTAAGTATACAAAATAATTTATTTTGAACTTTCGTCCCGTCGCAAACCCACGGCACCATTCAACTTCCATTAAGTCTACATTTTCAGATATTTTCATAAACAGACGCATACACATTGTGTCAACAAAAATTGATATGGAAGTTTGCCATTGTCCTTTAATTTGAAATTTACCACGAGCTTTTCGGTGACGAAAAGCCATTGTTATGAAACCTGCATGTTGAAGAATATTTACAACCCCCAGAAAACGTGTGTTTTCTAAGGGTTGTAAACCTCTGAAATTTTCCAACCCGTATTGAGTCAGAGCGGCGGACAATGGTTCACCAATAGTTAGGTAATAGCCTGAACCCTCGCCTGAGAGAAAACCTGTGCCCACCAGTGAAACTTATAAACGGGTTGGTGATGATGATTTAAACATATAACAAAAACAAGGTATTTCGTCGTAATGCATAAAACAACATAATATTTTTATAAAGATTCTCACCAGCACTATGTCAGCGACTAAAGACACATTTGAAGATGATGAATTTGTAAAAAAATCAATATTGGAAAAGCAGGGGGTCTACGCGAAACAGAAAAATTAAATTTGAGAACCTCAGGGCGTTCACGTCGGAGAGCTCTTAGCCTGCTTCTGTTACTAGCCTAATTATACTTTTACAGCTTTTATTGCTGCAAATCTGATTGCAAACTGGAGTGAATTGAATTTAGCGCGTCGTTTCCAATAATTATTAAGCTTTTTATAGGAAGCATCTGGCTCGTAGTTATTTACTCCTGGAATACCGACAAAATTACTTACTCAAATTGCTGTTAGTGCAGTAGGCGCTTTTGTTTTTGTTTTTTTTGTTTTTCGCACTATTTTATAGATATTGAATTGTTTTTGGTTTATGAAAATTATGTTCTAGTTTCATAATTTTAAAATTAAAGTGTTAAAATAAAAAAAAATTCAAGTTTGAGTTTTTAAATTTGAAATAACTCTTTTGTTTACATACATTAATAATGATAATGCTCCGTCCAAGCATTTATTCAACTTTTGACGTAAGCATGCCTTTGAAGCTCCTTAATTACTGACATACAACCATTGACTTACAATTATATGGACGTCGGGTCCGCGCTAAAAAGTGTCCGAACTTACAGGGCGTTAAATTCGTATACAGAGCGTTATTCACGCTTTAGTCTTCGTTTGTTCGACTGACAGCGAATCAAGCAAAATTAGACAGTACTGCGATGACATTACAATTTAAATTCAACGTTTTAGCTTTTTCATATTCCTTTACATGTCACTACGTTTAAATAGGTTGACTTGTGACATTTTTTTCGTGGTTTTTGTATTAGACCCTATTCTCAAAACACGAAATCCAAGGCATTTATACCACTTTGGATGACTTACAGACTTAAGTTTAGATTGGGGCTAGAACTAAGATAGAACTAGAACTTCGATAGTTTTGAACGGGCCATTTGAAAAGTTTCGAATGGGCGCGTATTTTCGTTGACGTACTTTCAGAGAATAACTAAAGAACTAGAAACGTCAGAGTCGACACACTAAGAAGAAGTGGGAAAACGACCGTAAGAACAGATTTCGTGATTGAGTGTAGGTCCAAGAAACTCAGACAGAAAGCGGCAGACTATTAAGCAGAATTCGATGTTAATTAAATAACTACCGGAGCAATAAGGTCGAGTATCCTATTAGTAGTATATTAGAACGAGTACTAGATGTACAATAGTGAAGTTATTCTTATAGTTAGTAGGAATTCATGGCAAAGAAAAGATTTTTAATTCAATAATACGATGATGTATACGAACGCCTGTCGAAAAGCTTGCGGCAAATATAATCATCATATTTAATGCCTAAATATTTTAATAAGTGTTAGGTTCTCTTTGATCCGTTCGATACTTAGGACATGGTGTTTTATTGGCTGAAAGGGCTGCTTGTTTTAATTGTTATATAAATGTCCTACTAAGTATTTAACTAAATCAAAATTGTACTACTCATTTTGTCACAATATATTATTTATTCATTATGATTATTGTAGTAGATACAAATATGTTGTGTATATTTAGAAATAAATATGCATGTGAGTTAATAAACCAGTCGTATGTCATCAGTTGTTTAATTTGGACACATACATGGTGTCAGGTGTGGTTTTAAAACGCGTAATTGTGCATAAAAGTGTTTAAAAGTGTTCATATTTAGACTGGGAACAGTTTCAGGGTACGGCGCACCCGGAGCCCGACGGCGCAGCCCTCTGCTTCGAATAACGAGTATGTTACTGGAAGTGGCAGAGTGGTACGACCGCCCCTGCGTTATTAAGTAGTTTTGAACTGGAATTGCCAATAAGTAGGTATTTATAATGATTATTCTAATAGTATTTTTCTTTCTTTTTTTGTTAGTTAACTGTGCTTATATATTTAACTAAACAACACTTAAATGTATAGGTAAGTAAAGTTAGCAAAGATTATGTTTTAAGTAGGTAGGATGACTTCCTCTTTGTTCACTTTTATGTCGCGTAGCAGGCACTATTTTATTTGTTGTTTTTCTAATATTAGTGTTAGACTGTAAAGTAACGATTGAATGCTAAGTAATGTACTTAAAATATTAATAATAGAAGAGAGAGAGAGAGAACCAGTAATGTATTGCAAGTATGTCGCATAGAAATAACACGGGCATGTATAAAAGTAACAATAAACTTAATGTATAATGTATATTGATCGAACTATTATGTATTATCAAATTGTACCTATTATGAATGATCAAATTATGTTATATATAAGAAGGGAGATGTAGTAGATATTAATATGTTGTGTGTATTTAGAAATAAATATGCATGTGAGTTAATAAACCCGTCGTATGTCATCAGTTGTTTAATTTGGACGCATACATTACTACAATTATGTACAATATGTTCTGAAACATTAAATTTATCATATTATTATATTTTATGCTAACGAGCGCATTCATATTATTTAACCAATTTGATAATAGTATTTTATGCAATCTTTGCATAATGTGGGCTCAACATGTTGTAATGATTGCACACCATATTTTTACTACGAGTAAATTAAAACAATGAAACAGGGGGCCTACCACAACATCTTAAAAGAATATTACTTTAGCCTTATATTGACTTTTCGTACCATAACGCGCTTAAAATAAGCTTATTGTAATGTTAAAACTACGATGTTTTATTGGCAGCTTTGTGACTATTCATTCACTTAGTTCGTACTGTGGCGCGACTTTAACGTAAAGTAATATTGCTCTTATATCAAATTTAGCAACCAAGCATTAGCAGTACAAATTCAAGTAAAGTTACTTCTAATTTAAAGCCATACTTCCCTTGAAATGTCAATCATCATCATGGTACCACCATCACCCTGTATAAATATAAAAATATAAAATATATGCCACAATTAGACAAATCATAGATAGATTTTTAAACTCACTCGGAGCTTGAACCTCCTAAACGTACTCACATAAAAACACGAATAAAAATGTGAAGTGATTCAGACCCCAAAAATATTATTAAAATGGTTTTAAGGCTTAGTGCTCCCAGAGTTCTCACTGTGCGGAGGTAAATAAACGGTAAATTAACGGTATAATACACCTTGGGATGACGCTATAATAAACTTGGCAGTAAGAAGGTATTGGAAAACCTTTTAAATAGCTCTAGAATGTAGGAGGGCTTACATTCAGATTACCCACTTTACTTTTAATATTTTATTTTTCTAATCTGAAATTTAATGCTAATTGCCTTAGGAATGAAACTATTTTTCCGGATTTAAATCGCGTATATTTGTTTTTTCAAACAAACCGACGTTTCGGGCCCTTTACAGGTCCCATGGTCACGGTTGACTGAGTTAATAACACCTTAGGCCATACTGTATTTCGAAAGAAAACCCATACAGATAGGTACCTCAATGGTAATTCCCATCACCATCCTAGCCAGTTAGCTACCGTGGGCAAATCTTTGTTTCAGAGAGCATATGGTGTCTGCGACAGTAATCATCTGGCGGGGGAACTTCAGCATATAAAGCAAGTCTTACATGCGAATAAGTTGAGGATTCCACGCCAATGCCGCGGACCCCGTGTGAAACCACCAACAGTCGAGCGAAGACCTGCCATCTTACCTTACGTGAGAGGTGTTACAGACAAGATCGGAAGAGTCCTCAGGCGCGCATCTATCAAGAGCTATTTCAAGCCCCTGAGGAAGATTTCTCAGTTCCTGAGACCCTTGAAATGTAACATCCCCTTACAGGATGCAGGAGTTTACAAGCTTGACTGTGAGTGCGGTCTCTCATATATTGGACAAACAAAGCGAAGTATTTGTACCCGCGTCAAAGAACATATAGCTGATGTCAAACACCGTCGCGTAAACAAGTCTGCAGTCTGCGAGCATGTCATGGATAAACCTACACATTCAATGAAGTTTGACAAACCCCAGGTCCTTGCAAAAGAAGTCCGTTATCTGCCCAGGATGCTGCGAGAGGCCATTGAAATTAAAAAACATCCTAATTTCAACAGGGAAGATGGTTTCTCCGTACCACCAGTTTGGGATCCAGTATTTCCTCTAATGAAAAATCCCAAACAGACATAAGACTGCAGTACTAATTAATATGTTTTAATTTATTCTAATTTCTATTAATAATTAATAATAAATTAAACTTAATAAAAAAAAAATTCATTCAATAAAATAATTTGTAAAACTTAATGTAGCGTAAATTGGAATGTTTTCTTTGTAAAATTAAAAATAAGGTATTTAATTAATAACTATTGTAACTATAGTGAAAAAATAGGGTGGTTTGCATTAATATTAGACATAACTGGTTGAAGACTGTACCACCTCAGTCAACCGTGACCATGGGACCTGTAAAGGGCCCGAAACGTCGGTTTGTTTGAAAAAACAAATATACGCGATTTAAATCCGGAAAAATAGTTTCATTCCTATGTGTAACAATCGCGAAAACCTAAGAGCTAATTGCCTTGTTTGTTGTTTTCATCAGAGAAAATAACAAGCATTTTTTAGAAATTATCTTTCGAGACACTGGACAATAGTTTTTGAATTCATTATAATGATTAATGACCTACCGAGTGTTGTTCATCATGCCATTTGTGTGCTATATGCGGACGACTTAAAATTACTACTGGCTGCAAAAGATAGACGAAATTATGAAAACTTACAAGGAGATATAGACAGGTTTGTCCAGTGGAGTCACGAGAATAATCTGTTTTTTAATGAGGCAAAGTGTTCTCTGTTAACATTCGGACACCTATCCAATACGAATATAGCATAAACACATTCCAGATTCTACTTACAACCCAACTGACGTTTCGAGACCATATAGTCAATGTTTGTAAAAAGGCCTACAGGAACCTAGGCTTTGTGTTGAGGCAGACTCGGTGCTTCAACAAAATTTGTCCCATAAAAGCGTCATATTATGATGCCCTTGCAAGGAGCCCCCTGGAATGCAATACAATAAAGCAAAATACAAAATTATGTAAGAGCACATTCAAAATATGTGGTGTTTACCCCTTTTATTCAATAATGTATTAAAGTTTGTTTGTACATGATTGGTTATAATAAACTAGAAGTACGTCGAAACTTCGTACTAGCTCAAATTATTTTTAAACTACTTAGAGGGTAAATTTTTAACCGTAATATACTGGAAAGGGTGTCTCTATGCGTGCTGAATGATTAGGGAGGCGACGAAAAGACTTATTTTCATGTACTCTGTGTGAATTCACGGGACGAACGAGTCGTGCACCTTGTGGTAAGCCAGATGCCTGTCCTGAGATATAAGTTGAAAAGTCCCACACCCTCCCTTCAAAGTCGAAACGCAATAATTATCACGTTACTACTTGGCGGCAGAAACAGGTCAGGTGGCCTGGAGGAATTCTGGAAGCGTTTGGCCACGGTGGCGCTTTTAAGGTCCCAAGTCCGCTAATCTTAAGTCATATCGGTTGTGTGTCAAGAAAGTGCCAATGGCAGAATTTTGTATGTTTGATATTCTGTTAAAAGTTACTAATAAGTGACTTGTCAGTGACCGATTACTGTTCTATTGCCATTGCATTTTTTTTTACATTCCGCCATTGACCTTTGGTGGGACAATGCATTCCGATCTTTAATTGTCGAGTTGATGATACGTAGGTGGCGTACTCTATCTTCTAATTATTTGACGTTTCTTTAAATTCGTTTTTACTTATAAATAACAGACTTCGAAAAAGGAGCAGGTTTTCAATTCGACTGTATTTTTAAACCGATATTGATGATTCTTTCTTTGTTGAAAAAAGGGTATTTTATATTAGTCCCATTTAAATTTGAATAAAATATTCCACCTCTAAGGCCGGCAAACTAGGGTATGAGTCCGGTTTTGCGCACTTTCCGTCAACCGATTGCAATTGGCAAATAAATGCACTACCTATTACTGTTCACGAAAGTAAATCGTTAGCTATTTTTAAAGTTAGAGTTAAAGAACATTATTTATTTATAAATTATGTATTTATCTAAATATTTATATAAATTATAACAATTTAATTTTTTTTTCCTTGTTTTGTTGTGCACATATGCCCGTTCTTTTAGTTATAGTGTCCTGTATTTAGGTTTGCAGGAAGAAATTTCTATTACAAATAAGCAGGACCTTTTGTTTTTAATTTCGCTTATATTCTTTGTGACTTGTTGTATTTTTAATGTAATATGACTGCATCCGTGGCCGAATTGTTACCATGCTGGACTGCTATGCAGAAGTCCCGGGTTCGATTCCCGGGCCGGGAGGAATATTTGTATGGCCTACATTTATTTCTCTCGTGAGTTTGGATGCAATTTGTAGTTGTCTACGTGTGTGTCCATGGCACCCGCGACACAGGGTTTCCCTAGTGCGGGGCTACGAGTGTGTGCATGTGCCAGTAAATAAGTCTAAAATTTATTTAAAAGAACAAAAATTCGACTGCAAAAATATTTAGCTGGATAGAAAGAAAATGTTCCCCCTCACTATTTTGATTATTTTTTATAGTCTATGACACTCCCACAATCAAAACGAATTTTACGACACCTCATATGTCAAAATCCATTAAGCCGTTTAGGCTGTATAGCGTGAAAAAGAAATGGACATACACACATACATACACTTGAAAAATACAACCCTCCCACAATCGGGTAAAAAGCCGACAATCAAACTTTTAAAGTTTTTTTTTAAATAAACAAATTATAATTTTATCAAGTGTTCACATCGATTACTGTGTTTTATTTTACAAAAAAATACATTTAATTTAAAGGCTACTGATTAATCGAGATAAAAATTAAGTTATGCATAGGAAAGTCTATGGTTGTTTTACTAAAACTTGCAACTGCAATATAATCTCAAAAGTTTCAACGTACCTGTGGGACTAGAGATACAGTTCATTTTTTTAAGTTTATTTAGAATGGATAGCCAACACAATACATATTCAGAGTATAGCTAAAAAATCAGATCAAAATTATTAAAAAACTTTGTAAAAATCACTTATTTGATTAAAAGACGCTTACAGACAATTTTTTCATTGTTATCTCTGAAAATTGTGGTCTCCAGCCCAGTGTATCAATAGCAGGACAAGGACTTGAGCGGGTGTGCAAACTAGGTAAAGGCAAGAGAGAGCATCTAACTAATTAGATCTCTTGCCCGGCAGAGCACACTGATGTGGTAATTCTCGTACAATACCGACAGCGTCCGCCAGTATAGCGCAGCGCTTGCTAGACAGCCACACCATCCACCGACATGTTATCGATCGCTCCGATTTGATTCCATTTTACTAGGGACTCGCTATCAAAAAGTTAGTAATCATTGTGAATTTAATGTCAACAATAACAACATTGACTTACAATTATATGGACGTCGGGTCCGCGCTAAAAAGTGTCCGAACTTATAGGGCGTTAAAATCGTATACAGAGCGTCATTCACGCTTTAGTCTTCGTTTGTTCAAAGCAAGCAAAATTAGACAGTACTGCGATGACATCACAATTTAAATTCAACGTTTTAGCCTTTTCATTTTCCTTTACATGTCACTACGTTTAAATAGGTTGACTTGGGACATTTTTTTCGTGGTTTTTGTATTAGACCCGTCGTCCATTTTATACTAGCGGATTTATATTAATTAAATAAGTAATGTACGACAAATTGCATAGTTGAACGTTTCATCGAAACAAAAAGTTACGTGCACCACAGTCCATATCGTCAAGTTCGAATTCAAAAAACCTTTTCCATGAGAAAAAATTCTTCCCGCGCTAGTGATTTGAAAAAAAATTTTCTTAATTGCATAACGAAGGAGCTACTGATTAATGGAATCATAACATCATAAGAGAGGCTTAATAAAAAGAGCAAAACAGACGCACGTTAGTCCCTGTGTCCACGTTTATTACCACGTTTATTGCCAATGCTCTTTAGGCTGTTAGTAATGCGATTTTTCTCCGCGGATTTCATTCAAGTGACGATTTAATCGTATAAACGGTTTATTCTTTTCGATTACCTTTTTGTTGCGAGCTTGTACAGGATTATTCATGTTAGAAATAGCACTTCACTTGATTGGAAATATGGATTTAATCTCTAGATATTGGATGTTGATCGTCGTCTTTGCCTCCTATGTGTTTGAGGAAAATTATGAAAAAATTATATTAAGTAATTTGCTATTTCAATTTGAAAGTGTAAACCTTATATATTATGTTACTTCGAGTATATAACCAGAAATAGAGACGAAATGTCGTTTAATTTGTCGGAAAACTATTCTGCCATGTCATTACTGTGACAACTGCGCTCCGATTGGCCAGCCCGAGTTCGAAACAATTGACGGGTGTCGTCAACTGTTTCACTTCAAATTGACCAGTTAACTTGAGCTTTGCTATAATGGACGAAAATTGCAAAATTACGTATTTAATTACCGATGAAATGTGATATCTTTTGTTTTATAATTAGATGTTTTGCTGTTTTTCTCACACCACAGAATAGAACAGCACGGCATTGTTAGAGATATTATCTTTATTACAATAAATACAGAATATTTTTTGGAATATACGGAGACGTACACACGGGTCAGTACTTGGCCTGTCTATATTTCAGTGCAAACGGGAGTTGATATTTATAAGAGCTGTATCGCTAATGTGTTACCAGGAATATATGGCCCTTATTTCGTCTCTATATGTGGTTATATACTCGATGTTATGTTATAACAAAACCCGTTTGTTACTACTAGCATGCTGTGGTAGCCTATAAGTGATTTATAATGTTTAATGATATAATATCATGTTTAATGTTTTTTTTTTTTGATTGGACTCACGGAAGAAAGAAAAGAATGGAAATGGCATTAAGCAACATTTGTATCACACCCGGTGTCGCCACATGCACACATTTGAAAATGTAATCTTACATTAGTACTAAGGCAACATAATTTTGATTGGTTAAAAATTATCAAACGAAAATAGACAATAATAAAAAAGTTTTGGTAAAAAAAATTGAAACTTATTAGGACCTAATAAGGTTTTATTATTACTAGTCACATAAAAGCTAAGAATCTTAAGGACATAAACTTCTTGGAACTAAAGTGAAAAGTTGACAATCTACAGATAGGGATGTGACATTTAATTGATATCGACATTAAGTTTCATAACTAGCGGAATATTGAGCTAGGCATGCTTTATGATTTGCTATAATTAAGGTTAACCGCGGAGTGTATGGAAACGGCATTTAAAACAATTTCTTCGAGAACTAGAGTAGCTGATTTTTTGTTACCAAATACGCATAAGGTTTTACTACAAGCAAATATTAATTGATATTAGATACGCAGGCGTGCTACAATCACAATATTAATGATTTATTATACTGTCGTGGTACTTTCATTAACCTACTAGATTTAAAGTCAATCCGATCACTTCGCTGATCCTTGACCATTCGATCAGGGAAGGGGAAGGGTTGAAATATTAAAACACAGTCATCATAAAAATCTTTATTATCCCTGAAATATGATATATTTGTTCAACAATTACCTCTTTCTGAACTTACTGAACATGGCTACACCTATAGCGTCGACGAGCTTGTCAAGAAAATGAAGATACTTATTTCCGAAGGCGAAGAAGCGAATCATTTGTTTCATGAAAACTTGACGAAAAATAACTGACAATGCTTTAGAAATGTTTTCACATTTCGATGTGGTCTATAATTTGTGAATGCGACTCTGAGATTCATGTCATATATTACCTGATTAACCAAATAATTTATTTCTTAATGAATTTTCGGTTGTTATTCTTATGTATATAATTTAATGTGATGTCACGAAATGCTTATAGCAAATGGTGCTACATTTTGTAGGTACCCAGCTTTTGCTGCCTGTTGCTTCAGCCCATTCTCCTTTAAAAAGGATCCGGCGGGAAACTAAAAAAATCAATACAAAAACTGTAAATGTAAATCATGCCTGTGATAAAACTAAGAACTCAAGTGGACGAAGGTGACGTATAATAAGCAAGTAGGGAGATAGGAACCATGTAGATAAGGGAAAGAAAATCTCCAATCTCATAAAGTCTTCATTTGATACTCCACGAACTTACATGCATTGTAAAATTATCGACACTGTACCTCTTCTATCTATATTTCCTTTTTTGCCATTAACATATCGTTTTTATTTCAATTGGAAATTTAAAAAACTATTGCGAGTGTTGGGACCAACCATTTAAGTAATCAAAATTGTTAGCTTTTAAATACCTGTAAACAATTTATGTTTTGCACATAGGCACCTACCGCTATAATAAAAAAAAATGTTGAACTAAACCAAAACCGGGTTTCTAAATACAGAGTTTCTACATATCGATAATTTGATTACAACACGCGGACCCAGAACCAAGTGTAATCCGACGCTAGTGCAAGCAATTCATTGAGCGTCATTCGAATTGTTCTTTTGACGGCGGCGATGGCTAGCAACCAATGTATATTGTTATAACCGAGTTGCAAGAAAATAGTTTTGTTTCGAAATTATAATATTGTTTTGTTCAAAATGTTAGAAAATACAGAGTTTTAGTACTTACCGCTGAAATGAAATCACACGCGGAGTATTTTTTAAACTTTGGCTTCTTACACGACATGATATAATGGCACAATTCGGCATATTTCTATCTTTTCTACAAAATAATCAAGTATCACATTTGAACGACGACTGACGAGCTGTTGACACTCATATACCCGTCTGGTGATAAGCTAGGTAACGCGCACCCCGCCCACTAACCAGTCACTTACTAGTATTTATGTGGTCTGTAATTGGACTTTTTATACATATATTTATAGTTCATGGTTAGGACTAAGCTGCTAGCTGGGAACCTAGGGTTAATTGTGAAAGGTTACAGCTTTCCCTTACTGTTACATGTATAACCAGCTAGCTTTAATAGCAGTATGATGACACTAAGCAGTAAAATTCAGACAGAGATAACGTTAGTTGGCTCGACATTCCCTATATCCAACGACTTCAATCTATAGACAAAAACATTCAGAGCAACTCTACACGTTACAACAAAACACTACCAATAGTTGAATTTTGTCAAAGAGTATCCGTACTGTAGTGCCGTGGACAGACGTGACAGTCTATACCTATTGGGAATGGGCTAGACAGGCAGATAATATTGAGTGTTTACCAATGATAGTTATCGATAGTGGAGGAATTAACGTAAAGCTCTTGGCAAAGTCGCTATTAATCGCGCAATACATTTCATTGCGCTTTGTCCCAGGGGCCTTCCGTTTACTGTTTATAATTATTACATTACTAAAACAAAAAAACAAATTATGTAAAAGAAAAAAATACAATCGAGCTGTTGAAATTATTGGTGTTATGTTGTATCCTTGCGGTAAGACAAAGATCTTTAAACCATGCAGCCTTTTTTCATATTTTTTAAATTTGTACATGGTAACCATAGTAACTATTTTGTTCATGATACATCTTCACTGTCATTGTGTAGTCAGAATACTCTGTTGCTTATTAATCTATGATATTTAAGTGTAGTATATTTACTGCAAATCAGTGAAACACCGTGTGTATGGAACGGATCTAGTAGGGTCGTTGCCACACTTAGGTATCCACTATTTGTACAAAGAGCTGTATAAATAGTGGATACCTAAGTGAGAGCAGGGACTGTACCCTAGTGTACTAGTACATAGATATAGTCGCCTATTTCATATTAATTACCACCCTTCCAATTTGCGACAAATCATGCGTATTGACTGTGTAAATACCTACACGAGCGGTACTGCTGCTGCTGGACATCAAAGGCATCAAAGGTATGGAAGGTATTGTAATACTGTGGCGCCGTCCTCCATATTCCTAACAAGCGAAATGCAACCTTCCACTACTCCGCATAACTATTTAAATTTAACACGAAACTCAATCAACGTTTTTACCGTCCCAATTTGAATTGATATTACGATTGTCACCATCCTCCACCACCACAAGATGTATAGCGACGTTTGTAAATAATATTTGTGGAATACAATACAATCATTTATTTCATAACATTACAATTCGAAATATAATGTCAGGGGATAATATGATCGTCATTAATATAAACTATAATTTTATTGTTAATATAAAATAAAATAATTAAAAGAAAAATAGAAACGTCCAGAATTAAAATATAGTTACAATTTCTTTGAAAGAAATTCCTCTACGCTGTAGAATTCATTATCCAATAAAAGGCCTTTCAGTCGGGAACAAAACACTTCGTCATTTGTAACACTTTAGACTTGTGGGTAGGTGTTCGTAATATCGAGGCCCAATTACTTGTTGCGACTTCGGTTAAAAGTATTTCTAAAAAGCTTAAACTTGTTCTCTGTATAATTTATATCCCTTTGTTACCACCACAAAGCATACATAAGGTCGCAAAAAAAACAATGTTTTAAGTTTTTGATATGCAGTTGTTCAGCTGTAATACAAATCGTCAATATACGTTCCTAAGATCCCGAAGGTTTTTTAATTGCTTGCGACACTTTTGAACGCAGATCCGACACCCATTTATTTGTTGATAGGTCAATAAAGTTTTTCTATGAATATACGACGAAAATGGAATAAGTTTTTTTCTCGCTTTTTTTCATTGTTGTGCGCTTATGACCTTTGTCCTCACTGTCTTGAGTTGGCTGGAAGAGATCTCTTTTAGAGATAAGTTCGCCTTTGATCACCTTTTTTTTGGTGCAATGATGAATATGAACGGAAGGTATTTCGATAGATTTCGAGACCAATCAAAGGAGAATTTGGGAAGTGGAAGGTCAGATTTAATAGAGAGATGGAAGAGCTAGCGTCTCAGCCGAACGGAGTGTATGAATGAAAGCGATATGCCAAAAGAACGTTTTTGGGGCAACGTACGGGTCATCGACCAGTGGACCGCCCAAGATATTGCTGGAAGGAAGGAGTCGCCAAAAACCTAAAGGAGCTGAATGTATCCGAATGGTCGGAATTGGCACAAGACCGACAGAAATGGGATACTTTAGTGTTTGGTATACTTGGTTTGGTTGGCCAAGATGTTATAAAATGAAAACCCCCGCAGTTACCGGGTCCCAAATACCACACCTACGAAATTCAGGAGCAATGTTCAAAACAGATCAGACAGAACAGATCAGAGATTGGTTTACAGATCAGAACCAATTTGGGAAGTTCATTTACTAGTTAGTTATTAGGACTTAGTTAATTAGGACAAAAATTAGATAATTAATTATATTTATGCATGATCGACAACTGTCACTACGGATTTTTTTTAATCCCTTTAGTTTTAGAGTTATTCCGCTAAAACGAATTTGATACTTTTAATGCGCAAAATTCAACATCTCCTGTCGCATGTCACGCGAACTTCAGGCATATATTTGTTTCACAAATTTGGGCGGAGCCAACGTCAAAACTTTTTTGTCATGCTCTTTCTTCAAGATTTCGTCTGTCATACTCTGGTACAACTTTAGACATTGTGGAAAACTGGAACATTTTAATAATGCTATGATTATTTTAAATTTTATAGTTCCTAGAAGATAAATGACATACCGTTCAATATATTTTAATATAACTAGGTAGTCATTGTGACTGATAATTACTAATAATAATTAAGTACTTTTTTAGCAAAGCTCATGATTTATTATATTCGTATAAAATCGTCAAACACTGGGATTCTTTAGGCTCAACTCACACAGGCGCTGAGTCGAAGCGTCGCGTGGCGTCCTGTATTTCAACTACACCGCCTGGCGACGCGCGACGACACTCGCATTATTGCGCCGGGCACAAATTTGTACCTTAATAGTGGGAAAATAGAGATGAATATGCTATAGGTGAAAAACATGACGTGTCGCGACGCTTCGACTCTGCGCCAGTGTGAGTTGAGTCTTAGAGTATCTTGCTCGTTCTTATAAAAAAAATTGTAATAATTTTTAATTAAAAAAAAATTATTTTTTTTTGAAAAATTACGTTTTCAAGTGTAAATTAATTTTACCTATGGAATGGATTGACTTGATTTCAAAAATTCAAATATCAAAGGCGCACAAGGGGATCGCCCAGTTAACGATTTCAGCATACGTATACATCGACACCGAAGCTTTGGCGTATAAAGCTCCCATAGCACCTTCAGACGCGTTTTGAATATTTTTCGTCTTTGTTTCTTACTCCTATTACCCATCTACATACCTCAGAAATAGGTGCTTAACACTTGCTGTGACACAGACGGACAGACGTTTTTGTAGCAGTGGAGCTCCTTGGCCCCTGTGAAAGAGTTGGTCCAGGCAAGTACTGCCGCCAAGTAGCAATGTCCGCATTACTGTGTTCCGGTTTTGTGGGGTAAGGGTGCTGGTGAAATTACAGGCACATGGGACTTGTCAACTTATGTCTCAGAGTGACGGGCGCAGTGGCAGTGCCCCTAAGACCTTTGCGATTTAAAGCTCTGGGTGGCACTACAACTGTTATGCACACGCACGCAAAAATGTACTATGTGTGTTTTTTATATGCGATACGCCTGTCCATAACATGACGCCTCTATTAAGTCTCAAAGATCTGAAGGACTGTGCGACACAAATGATTATCCCTAACTATAATGAAATAATTAGTCTGCCGCCGTAAGTTGAAAGGACGCATGTGACACTTTTTCAAATAATGAGTTAGGGTAAAATCGGGACAGATGCCGAAAAGATAGGTGCCCCGTTTTCAAAAAAACCTAACGTCCCTAAATCGCAACAAAGAATAATTTGGAGAATTGTATGGCGGTACAATTTTATCTAAGAATAATAATTTTCTAGTTCTTAGGTTTTCGCGATTGTTACACATAGGAAATTAAACTATTTTTCCGGATTTAAATGGCGTATATTTGTTTTTTTAAACAAATCAACCGTGACTATGGGACCTGTAAAGGGCACGAAATGTCGGTTTGTTTGAAAAAACAAATATACGCGATTTAAATCCGGAAAAATAGTTTTAATAATAATTTTGTTGAAACTAATTTTCAGGAATCTAAATTATATGGAAAACAGACAAACGATACTTATAAGACATTACTGTGTTACAAATTTATACCAAAACTATCATCGCACTAATGAAAAAAAGTCGAACCGTTTTCGGATTTCTTTAAACATTATTTTCTCGGTTTTGAGTTTTAGTCACAGTGCTTGGGGGCAGAAATAGGTTAGGTGACAGTATTACCCTGGGCGATCTCTTTTACAAGGAGCTCTGCTACATACTTGTAAGTTTGTCTACAGCATTCCAATAAAGGCAAAGGCGTGAGACGGAATAGAAATAAATTTCAGTGCAAAAAGTGAAATAAACTGTTTGTATTAGGTTTATTTCTCTTTATCCTACGCTCCGTTGGGTTTGAAAGTAACAGGCTGGTATTTATTTCAATATGTCGGAGTCTATTATTTTTCGAGGCGTGGGAAGTGAAAAGGGAAGATATTTCGATCAGATCAGAGCGTACGTGTGCCTGACATGAAGTCGTCTAAGTAACTGGCAGGTGTTAAAATATTTACGTTTACTTTTCGCGAGTGTTTAAAACATAATTATAATGTATAACGCACTCACTCAAACCCTGTATCGCAGGGGCCAAGGAAACACACATAGACAACCTTAGAATAATAACGCATAGAAACATAGTCCGCACACGCTAAGTGATGCAAATTGAAGCGCTCCCAATGGGCCTATACGAGCGGGCGGGCCGTCGGTGCTCAAGGTCAAGTTGCACCGCGAACAGCTCAAGAATTTTTGCTAAAAATGACGAAATGAGTGTAAAAATACGTCAGACAAACATAAAATAGATACTAACATCACATTCCACAAGGAAGTAACGCGTTTCAACTTGTATTTTTATATAAATATTCAGTAAAACCGAAAATTAACCTACTACTAAAACTAGCCTACATGAATTTGATTTTTGCCTCACTTGTGACAGTTTTGTGGCCTCGTTTGATATGAAACTATCATTCTATGCGTTATTATTCTAAGTAGACAACCATTTTAACTAATTAATCGGCTGCTTGTCTCCGACTCCTCGATAGGCCTATTCAATTGTACAGAGTCTAAATTTATTTTCTCCACGGGACTCTACCTCGAGTCATTGAGCAGACCCAGCAGTAATTAATTTCAGCTTTATTGTAATCTAAATTTTTAATCATACCCTTTATTAATTTTACTTCATGACATTTGACTTTATTAATTTCTGTATTATCTTGAAATGAATTTGTTTACTATATACGAATAATGTGTTATTGTTTGTACTACAACTTTACCGTATTTTAATTTATGTGTATTCTGACTTCAGCAACTATTGCGTCTAGATTTATTCTGGTAGCAATATTTTTGTACAATAATGAAATAAATGAATTATGAAAGTGATTTGCATGTGGCTAGTGGATTTAATATAAGTTTATTGAATTGCACGATGTTGGGCAATCGTGATATTCAGTAAGTTTTTGTGAAATTACTCCATTACTTTGTTATCATAATACAAAGACCGAACACTCAAAAAAATCCTTCAATTTGGCTGGATTCCAACCAGTGCCTTTTGCCAGTGCCAGTGATTTTTTTTCTTTGTGCTTGTTGCAGACCTAAGATCTAGTAAATTAATAACAAAAAAATATTATTCCAGACCGATACAAGCCTTTACAGTAACCTGAAAAAAACCAATGAATTTGAACTACCTGGGGCCACAGTTGCCATACTGGTCTGCCAAGCAGAGACCCGGGGTTGGATTCCCGGCCGGTAAACATATTTGTATGTCCTGCATTGACTTACAATTATATGGACGTCGGGTCCGCGCTAAAAAGTGTCCGAACTTGTAGGGCGTTAAAATCGTATACAGAGCGTCATTCACGCTCTAGTCTTCGTTTGTTCGACTGACAGCGAAGCGAGCAAAATTAGACAGTACTGCGATGACATTACAATTTAAATTCAACGTTTCAGATTTTTCATATTCCTTGATATGTCACTACGTTTAAATAGGTTGATTTGGGACATTTTTTTCGTGGTTTTTGTATTAGACCCGTCGTCCATTTATTTGTAAGTCAATGATGTCCTGCATTTATTTATCGGTTATCTATGTGTGTCCATGGTATGAAACTTTTTCTTCACCTAGCCTGATAATTATACAGCTACCTGCGACTGACTAAAGGTCGCATTAATAATGGTAGTGGACTTAATATATAGGCTATTTGTATACCAGGTTCTAGACGTGTATGAGTCAACGAGTATCCAGTGGATTAAAATTGAATGCGCTCATTTAATAGGCTTAATGAATACATTAAATCCATAAGTCACTTGCGAAATATCTCTCATTTTTTTCGCAATACAGAACACTGATTTAAGTGTGTTAGAATTGGCTAATATACAACTGACGGCATTATCGATGAGTAACAATTTCAAGTAGCGGTTATCAAGACGGCATTATCGAGTGTTCACTCGTTTGACAAAGAATCAATTTTACCCTTTAATAATATATAAGCCATTAAGATATCGTTGTAGCTAATCAATTATAAAAATATGAAGGCAGAGTGCCAAATTAAAACATCTCTCTTTATAACCATGTGACATTCGACGAGAACCGGATGACAGGCGCCTTACACAAGCCCGGATATTAAATCTATTTCAGAAATATAAAGTACTTTAAGGTGATGACACGCGTTTGCCGATGCTTTCGTGCAATATCCACTCTGATCAAAGCCTGTCACCATCAACAGATGAGACTCGGTGATAAATAATAAATATTATCTTCCACGCATGCAAATTTGATCACACAATAACAAGCCTTATTGTGTACACGGAAGATACAGTTTATAGAAACCGACATTCACTCTCCGCGTATCGTATTAATTCAATGTCTTTTTACAATTCAAGTTTAAGGCCATATCTGAAAAATAATTTTCTTTTCTTGAGATAAGTTTGAAAAATTCTATGAACGTAATTGGTCTTAACTTTTTAAGCTTAAATAGGAGAGAGTTATAGTCTCTAAGTTAATATATATAGTCCGAAATGTCAGAGATCATTTTATCTCTAGGTATACAAGCGATATATTCTCGGATTCGAATGAAAGAATGAATGAAATATTCTTTATTGCACAAAAAACTATGGTTAAAATACAATACAATAGCTTCAGTATAATAGTTGTAGTAAGTTAATATGCAACAGGCGGCCTTATTGCTATGTAGCAATTTCCTCCAGGCAACCTTAGGATATAGACATTTCGGATATTCAAAAGGGGTGCGACCAAAGAATATCATCGTAAGTACACTACTTAATAAATAATGCTTATACTTAGTAGATGCTTATATATTTTTAAATGAAATATAAATGTGGGAAATAAATGAAAGGACATTAGAGGGCAGACGTAACTCAGGGGTTGAGGAAGTGATCTTGACACGTTGTTTGAAGTAATCAAGAGAAGGGGGTCGTCGAATCAATCTGATAGCAGACATGGTAAGAGAGTTGGTATAAAAGTTAGAAGTATAAGATGTTTAGTATGAGAATAACAGAGGAGCGAAGGGGGCGGCAGAGTGTAATCGTATAAAGTGAACAAACGCGCAAACTTAACTGCCTCTGTGGCCGAATGGTTACCATGCCGGACTGCCATGCAGAGGTCCTGGTTTTGACTCCCAGGCCGGAAGAAATATGTGTATACATTTGTTTCTCTCGTGAATTTGAGTGTAATTTGTGGTTGTGTATGTGTGTGTCCATGGCACCCGCGACATAGGGTTTCCTTAGTGCGGGACTATGTTGAGTGTGTGCGTTATTATTATTATTACTTATAGCAAGCTAGCATTTAAGTAGCAGTAGAGTTCCTTGTGAGAGAGTTCGTCCAGGGAAGAACTGCCACCTTAGCTGTTTCTGCCGCCTAGCAGTATTGTGATCTTTTCTGCGTTCCGGTTATAGGGCAACGGCCGCACTACTAAGGCGACTACGACGCGACGGCGATTTCGTGTAAATAAATTCATATATACGTATATATGCTGGTGGCCGCACTGCAGAAACGACAAGCGAAATGTATTTGTTCATATCGTAAAGAAATTTCAAATGTTCTACAAGTAATGAGGGTATCTATGAGAGCATTAAATAAAATTATTCAGCGACTCGCGACGACACTTGAATTTCGTACGACAAGCTGCGGTGCAACATGGCGATTTGTCACGATTTGCGATAAAATATGTGGTGATATACCTGAGAGGCCGCACTGCCTCGCGGCGTTCGTGCGAAAGAGCGTGACATATTCGAGTGAAGAATTGCGAGACACCGCACGACGTAAACAAAATAGTTTGATTTTGTCGTTCAACGATACGAGTGCGGCGTCAGTACGGCCGCCACTGATCGCCTAACCTGCCCTGCTACGTGTACAAACACACACGCAGATACACACACACACACACACAGAGAGAGAGAGAGAGGGACAGACACACACAGCCTATTTTTTATACTTTGATTATGATTTCTCTACATTGATAGGAGTCTTGTTGTCCGTGGTGAAAGACCTGGAGCCTTACCATGAACTCTTATTATAGGTTCGTGACGACAAAAAAGCGGGAAGGTGATATACATTTCATGTAGCGCTGTCTCACAACGATTCATTTTAGTTCTTAAACTGAATCGCAATAGGAATTCATGGTAAGGGCCCTGGTATCCTATATTACAAACTTAAGCTTAATTGCTGGCACCGTAAAACTGCTATGTTTGTGAAGAAAAATAAACATATATATTATTAGTATTCTATTTTAATTATTATATAAATATTATATTCTTTGACATGTATTTTTACATTTAAATTATAATACATCTATATACATATATAATATCGCACTTTTCATACAATAATGTATTAACTCAAAAAGTGTATTTTCTGAGAATCGACCAAAAACGAATCGCTTCCCGTGAAAGATCTAGTGTATATATATAAGTTATTTCGTACTTACCAATTATACATATTTAAAAGTAGAAGAGAAAACAATAGTTTCATATATTAGGGACCATTTTGGCCAGAACTAGCTCACATAAACTGGGTCTCATTTTATGTTAAGTTAACATAAAAGATATCTATCTTTTTGTTTTTTTACAATATTCTAACTACGGTTGATTGACGTGTAGAGAATTAAATTTTACGTTCTACAATGGTATAATCTTGAATTTCACATATTTTGAGTCATAACACTATTGTAATAGCAGTGTGATATATTAATCTTACATTCACCAAATCCTCATTAATTAAATACAAAATCCCCTATCACATTCTGTTGACTTTATATAAGTTCTTATGTGAATCAATCATTGGATATGGATTGCTCAATCCATAAGCTAAGCTGCTCAGCTATGACAGAACGTTTAAAACTCACTTAGATAAAATGTGTGAACTGCAATTTAGATTCATGAAAACAATAGTGCCTAAAAAATACACAGTCATTATTGAAACACTGCAAAGTTATGCCAATCCATGATAAAGACAAGTACATGTTTTAACACCGACATTCAAAAAACATACACCCATGATAAGCAAACCCGAGGAAAATCTAATCTTATGCTCATCAAGTGTAAAATTAAAAATGAGTACGGTAAACAATAGACTAGCTATTGTATTACCAGCCTTATAAATGAATTACCAATTTCACTGAAAAGAGACCTTACGCGAGAAAACATAAAATATAAACCTGAACAACACTTCATTGAAAATATATAACCAAAAAAAATTCTAATATGAAAATCTTTGAGTTAATTGTATCAATTTACCGTTGTCGTTATTCAGTAACAAAGTAGATCTAACTATTAATTAATAAATTAACACGTTAGTGGAGTTAATGTATCGAATTTAATACATTTAGTCACTCCAATACATTGATTCAACCTGTAGGTATAAAGAAAACTAACACATGCCCAGGGATTCGTTCTTTTGTTGAATCCAGTAGCTTCTTAGTTAAGTAGTTCATGCATATACACAAACTAAACTGTTTTGTTAAAACAAATTTCTTATCTGTGAAAATGTTATTATTGCTTCATAATAACATCGAATTCAATTATTATTACATTCAAATTTCGAAAATCTCTGGAAAACAAAACAATTTAATTTGACCTCAATTCAAATATCAGTCGAGATGCAGTATTATTCGAAATTAAATGTCAATAGCAAACAATTTTGACAATTTCACACGTTACTTGATATCGAACGATATGGTGGTTGGGGCCGATTCTAGTTTATCTATGAATTAAAAATCAAAACTGCGGTTGTGTGACATGCGTGAGAAAAGTTTTTGTTGCCGCCATTTCGCCAGTCGTAACATGCGATTCCAGAACACATCACAGAGAGCCTATAATATGTGTGTAGATAAAGCAGTGTATGTAACTGTACATAATTAGGCTTAATACACTCGTGTGATGTTTTTGTAAGCCCACACTAGTACTTTAATGCCTTTCATTATGCAACAGTCATATAAACTAAAGAGTACCTTACCGTCGCAATTATGTCAGAAAATTGTAGCAGAAAAATAACTTACTATTTTATTTAAGAGTGGAGAAACGATAAGACGATGTGGTTTATGTTACATCGATTTAGTTCTAAAGCTAATTTGTAATCTGTTTGTATAATAAGAAACAATTAATTAATAAATATCATTATTATTATTTTAACAGTATAGACAGGCTAGGGCAGGGATAGTTAGTGAAAAACTGTTGTCAACATACAAGTGTGTACATTCACAAACCATATTCCTTAGAATAATAACGCATAGAAACCTAGCCCGCACACGCTAAGTGAGGCAAATTGAAGCGCTCCCAAAGGGCCTACACGAGCGGGCGGGCCGTTAGTGCTCAAGGTCAACTTGCACCGCGAACAGCTCCAGGATTTTAGCTAAAAATGACGAAATGTGCGGTAAATGAGTGTAAAAATACTTCAGACAAACACAAAATAGATACTAACATTACATTCCACAAGGAAGTAACGCGTTTCAACTTGTATTTTTACATAAATATTCACTAAAACCGAAAACTAACCTACTACTAAAACTAGCCTACATGAATTTGATTTTTGCCTCACTTGTGATAGTTCGTTTGATATGAAACTATCATTCTATGCGTTATTATTCTAAGCCATAATCCTAATTTACATAATTTTTAATTACACACTTTTGATTGTCAATTATTTTCCTCGCTACGTTTTACTTATTCAATTTGGCTTTTTTGGTTTTATGCATTTTTTTTTCGGGCACTGATTGAGGAGAACGCATTTACCGGTGGCGGTGTCCCGGACCGTGGGGGAGTCGCAGCAGCAAGCTGAGTAGTCAAAAATCATCCCGCGTTTATCCACTTCCGGCTTCGGAAAGATGGTTTCTCCGTACCACCAGTTTGGGATCCAGTATTTCCTCTGATGAAATATCCCAAACAGACATAAGACTAATTAATATGTTGTAATTTAGTCTAATTTCCATTATTAATTAATAATAATTTTAACTTAATAAAAATTAATATTATTAAAATAAAATAATTGGTAAAACATAATGTAGCGTAAATTGGAATGTTTCTTTGTAAAATTAAAAATAAGGTATTTAATTCATAACTTTTGTAACTATAGTGAAAAAATAGGGTAGTTTTCAAACCGAAACATTGATTTGTTTGAAAAAACAAGTATACACGATTTAAATCCGGAAAAATAGTTTCATTTATAAAGAATAGTATATTTTTTATCTATCTAGAGCCAATATATATATATAAATCCTTAATTTTTTATAAGAACTCCTTGTGAAAAGTTCGTTCAGGGAAGTACTGCCACCTCACCTATTTCTGCCGCCAAGCAGTAACGTCTGCATTACTGTACTCCAGTTTTGAAGGGTAAGAATGCTGGAGAAATTACAGGCACATAGGACTTGTCAACTTATATCTCCGGGTGAAGGGCGGGACATTGCCCCTCAGATATTTGCGATTTAACGCTCTGAGTGGCACTACAACTGTTAGGGATAGGCGTGTCGTACTATAAAAAATGTGTAATACCTTCTCGCTTACTTAAACATATATTTATTTTACTTATATACATTAAAGATTTCTAATTTTGTACATTAAACGTTGATATTTTATTATATTTCGAAATTTTTTTTAATCACTAGCAGCGATATGTTATTATAGTTCCTCGTATATTTATCCTCAAAGGTATCTATCTATATGTCTGGAATGAGATGTCTTTGGTGTAAATCTTCAATTCAAGAAACATAAACATATTTTGCAATAAGAAAACATCATGGCCAGATTTAACTTGAACCTCGGTGTTGAAATGAAGACAAACGTCGATGTCGTGTTTATTTATGTTAAGGCAAGATGTTTGAATGTGAGCCTAGATTTTTACGAGCTTATTAATATTGAGAGCCTACGAGCACAGTATTTTACACGCGCGGACTACATGCGTTTACGGCGCCGTTAACGCGCGTCGTCTGAGTGTATACGCGCAGGAGACGCGCTGCAGTGAATCAATTCAAAGGCGCGCAAACATCGCGTTGCAAGCAAAAAACTTATATACTCCACTGGAGTTACACACTTAGAATTTAATGTAGTTGCTTCATTTAAAAAACTAACTGAAATTATCAAATAAAACTAACATTAAAACAATCTCCTATCAAAATGCGCGACACTTACGCGCGACTACAGCGCGTCTGTGGCGCGTGTACACGCTTTTACGACACGGTTCTGACACATATCCGACACTACTTAGATGTTCACTGACGGGGCAGCGCGGGAGACTGGGCAATTTTCAAGTTTTGGGATAAATACGAATTTAATAACTACATATACAGCTTCGGTTGAAAACCAAAATTTAGCAGGTTCTCTGGAGTATTAAAGAGAAATATCTCCGTATAAAAACTATATGCAAAAGTACATCTTTTATATTTAAAAAATTCGTTTTAGACTTTTTTTTAGCCTGTTTTCGGGATTTTATGTGATCGGGTAAAATACATCCTATCATGTATGAAATAAGAGCATTCTTCATCATCATCATAACCCTTTGGATATTGTCTAAATATAATATAATAGAAAATATACGATACACCTATGTGTATAGTATATTTTCGGTAAGGTCGTTATATAATGAGCAAATACCTAAACCATTTGATCTAGCTTCTTCTTCTTCTTATCGTATCGATGACATACATTACACTATTGTGGCCCAGAAGTCAGCCACGCCAACCGCGTCACTAGTAGCTGCCATTAAATCTCAAGCATGCAGGTGTTACAGCACGCAGAGCACGATATGAGGTAGGCCATCATTTGAGTCGCGCCGCACAGGCAGTCCAGGTTAGAACCATACGAAAATCCCCACCTGAACAAATTGTCCTTGCTTCGACCAACCTGTGTTCGAAGTTCTATTCAGGGACACCCAGATAGGCCATGGCAATATTGTGTTGTGGTGAAATTGCGGGCACATGTGACTTGTCAACTTATGTCTCAGGGTGACGGGCGCAGTGGTAGTGCCCCTCAGATCTTTTCGATTTAAAGCTCTGAGTGGCACTGTAACTGTTATGGACAGGCGTGTAGCTTAACATCAGGCGCACGTCCCGTCCTTGATAGCATAAAAAAAAACAAAATACGATTTTAAATACTGAGTAATTTGTAATATACTAACAACGTCGTAGAACTATATTACTAACATCATAACAACAATTTTTGGTCAATAACTTTTTACGAAACACAATAAATATATCAAAAATAAACTTTTAAGATTTTGTTGTAATATCTGTCACTTTTTAAATCTTTATTTACTATTATACGAGCCCTTCCCCGCTCTAGCGTTTTGCATCGGACTGGTACATACGTCATCATATAAATCATATAAAACTTGTTATTTATAATGCTAGTCCATCGAGTTCATAACCAGAAATAGAGACGACATAAGAACCATCCATCTCTCACAACTCATCAGGTATATGGGCCTTATATTACTTTTAAATGTCAACTCTCGTTTGCGCTGAAATCACAAATTACAAAACTTTAATAGTACAGCGCCAACCACTGACCTGTGTGGTAAGTCTCCGTATATTCCAAAAATATTCTGTATTTATTGTAATAAAAATAATATCTCTAACAACGGGGGCTGTTCCATTCGGTAGTGTGAGGAAAACAGCAAAACATCTAATTACAAAACAAACGGAATCACATTTTATCGGTAATTAAATATGTAATTTTGCAATTTTCGTCAATTACAGCAAAACTCAAGTTAAACTGGTCGACTAGAAGTGAAACAATGGACAACAACCGTCAATTGTTTCGAATTCGGGCTGGCTAATCGGAGCGCCGTTGTCAAAATAATGATTTGGCCATTGACTTACAATTATATGGACGTCGGGTCCGCGTTAAAAAGTGTCCGAACTTATAGGGCGTTAAAATCATATACACAGCATCATTCACGCTTTAGTCTTCGTTTGTTCGACTGACAGCGAAGCAAGCAAAATTAGACAGTACTGCGATGACATTACAATTTAAATTCAACGTTTTAGCTTTTTCATATTCCTTTACATGTTACTACGTTTATATAGATTGACTTGGGACATTTTTTTCGTGGTTTTTGTATTAGACCCGTCGTCCATTTATTTGTAAGTCAATGGATTTGGCATAATAGTTTTCAAACAAATGAAATAACATTTCGTCTCTATTTCTGGTTACATACACGATGTGCTAGTCCTACGAAGTTTATATTTAACAAATAATCTTCTATATACGAAATTTCCAAAGGAACAACTTACACTGTCCTTCAATGTAGATGCACCCTCGCCCGCTCGCAAGGCTGACTGCAGCAAAGCCAGTAATGGCGGATATAAACCAAACTACTAGGTTCATACTAAACTGTATTATTTTGACAACAACTTGTTCCTATGTATCAATTTTAACAACTAAACGTGGTATGTTCAAGGTTGCCTTTATATTTCGCAACATCTGTTGTGCACAATGTCAAATAATTAATAAGTGATTTTTTTATTCGCTTACACATTAGTTATCTGTGTTGTTGCCTACAAAAGAATGAAACAGACGCTACGTACTTCTATCGACATGTGTTTAAAAATACTATTTACTATGGGAAATTAGACAATGTTTTCGGACCTAAAATCTGTAGAATTGTTTTTTCGAAAAAACCAATAAGTCGAGAAAATATCAACGGTGTTTTGTAAAAAGGGCAAAAGAGCCATCTCGAATTTTTTTTACACGTCCTGTTTTAAAATTATATTTTGGTTTTATTAAGTTTAAATTTTAAAACAGGACGTATTAATTTTGAAACAAACTTGAAAAATTTTTCGAAATGGCGCATTCGCCCTTTCTACAAAATACGGAAGATATTATGATCACTAAAGTTTCTGAAAATAAGGTCTAAATTTAAAAAAAAAGGAGAGTTTCAGAGTGCGATTTTTACAAAACGAAATTGATACTAGCCCAGGCATAGCGGCCACCATCAAGGAATAACAGGTTATTCAAATCGCGTACTTATATTTGTTTTTTCAAACAAACCAAATGTTTCGGGCCCTTTAACGTACAGACACTAAAAGCCCCACACTAGGAAAACCCTGTATAGCGGGTGCGATAGAAACACATTGAGAACCAGAAATTACACCCAAACTCACGAAAGAAATAAATATGGGCCATACAAATATTTCTCCTGGCCCGGGAATTCAACCCGGAAGCTATACGTGGCAGTCCAGCACGGGAACCGTTCGACCACGGAGGCAGTTACTGGTCCCTTGGTCACGGTTGAGTGCGACGGCAAAGTCAGCAACTAGTTACGTCTAGTAAAGCAAACCACCTAATTTTTTACTATTATATTTTTAATTTTAAGGGCCGTTTTTGGAAAAATCAAATAAACGCGATTTAAAGAACCTGTTATATACTAGTTATTATTCTTTGATGGCGGTGGCTTAAAACGACACCGCCTCTAAACGAAATTCTCGCTTTTCAAATTTAGACTTAAGCAATTGCAGAAACTTTACTCAATATTCTCTCAAAAGTTGACTTTAGTGGCGGTTCCGATTGCAGAGTGTAAAATAATATAATTATGACGATCGTCGCTCTATGACAGTTTTTCGGAAAGAAAATTTCGTATCGAAAATTGAAACATTAAAATATCGTTGCGGACTGTAACACTTGCCTACATGAATAGCCAAAAAAAGAAAAAAAATGGTTCTGTTCACACGAATGTATTCAAGACATTGACTTACAAATAAATGGACGACGGGTCTAATACACAAACCAGGAAAAAATGTCCCAAGTCAACCTATTTGAACATAGTGACATGTAAAGGAATATGAAAAAGCTAAAACGTTCAATTTAAATTGTAATGTCATCACAGTACTGTCTAATTTTGCTTGCTTCGCTGTCAGTCGAACAAACGAAGACTAAAGCGTGAATGACGCTCTGTATACGATTTTAACGCCCTATAAGTTCGGACACTTTTTAGCGCGGACCCGACGTCCATATAATTGTAAGTCAATGATTCAAGAGCATCAAAATGAATATTGAAACTTGTATTCGTATTTATAATTTTATATATTCTACTACAAAAGATCTTTAAAATGGATTTGGATTTAATCGGTATTGACTATATACTCGGAATTGATGTATTCTCGGAATTGAAAATTACCTGTAATTGGAACTTTAAGCCCTGACTTTAACCCACTCTGGATATGATGATCCATCGATTACGCGGCTTAATGCCTATAAAATAAATAATGAAGTCAAGACTTGGCTGCATGATTTTAAGAGGGAGCAGAGGAAAAATTCCTAATCTTCGATTTGATTTTAGAGGGACACTTTAAAGTTAAAAATAAAATATTGTACGAGTAACTACACGATATATTCAAGCATAGACATTAATCAGAAACATAAAACAATAAAGTTTCCTCGATAGATAAAAATCACGAAATGACCTCTAATTTTAACATTTTTTCGATTCATCCTCAGGTTACTAGGACAAAAATTAGATAATTAATTATATTTATGCGTGATCGACAACTGTCACTACGGATTTTTTTTTAATCCCTTTAGTTTTAGAGTTATTCCGCTAAAACGAATTTGGTACTTTTAATGCGCAAAATTCACGGGAACTTAAGGCATATATTTGTTTCACAAATTTGGGCGGAGCCAACGACAAAACTTTTTTGGCATGCTCCCTCTTAAATCTTGAAAAAGACGATAAAAAAATCGCCAGCAACAGTTGATGTTTATTTACAACCTTTTAAATGTTTTTCTAAAGTCACTTTGAAGATCGTTTCAAAGAAATAGATACGTCAAAGATGAATAGACTTTTCTTAGATATATTTCTTCTTTTTATAAATTGTGTAAAAAAAGCACTTACCCAGCTTTTATCCGGGACTCTTACAATTCTTAGGATGTTGGGGACCGGAGACCCTTTGATGGAATCCAGATCCTGGTCTCTATTATTACCAATTTACCCCACCTGCCTACTTTTAGAAAACTGATCATGTTTGCTTTGTCATCGCCCGTTGAGATTAATGCGCAATCAGATTTTCTGCGTTACATAAACTCGCGAGGGATGAAGTTGAGCAGCTTACAAAATTTGACAAATTCCTTTGAAAATTTCCATTTTTCTTTTTTATATTACATTTTGCCTAAAAAATAAATTTCTTCGATGTATTAGGTGATAATATGTTCTTTACAACACAATAATTTTATTTTAAATCATATTTATCTCGAAATCGTGAAATAGCTCGTCCAGGGAAGTACTGCGACCTTATTTATTTCTGCCGCCAAGAATTATTGCGTTCCGGTTTAGAAGGGTGAAATTACAGGCATATGAGACTTATCAACTTATGTCTCAGGGTGACAGGCGCAGTGGCAGTGTTCCTCAGATCTTTGCGATTTAAAGCTCACCACCAGGCGCAGGATTTGTTCGTCCCGTCACATGGTATGATAACAATGAAACCATTTTTGCAAAGTTAATTATAATAAATACATCTTTTATGTTATTTCTTAACCTAAAACGTGTAACGGTAATGAGTTTACCCCACCCGGCTTTAGAGGGAGAACTTGTACAGACGGCAGCACACCAAGCTACACATTGACGGATCTTGTTCCGTTAACCGGAATGCAGTAATGCTAACATTACTGCTTGGCGACAGAAATAGGTAAAGGGCTGTACTTCCCTGGACGAACTCTTTCTCAAGGTAGAGATCTACTGCTGTTCAATTACGTTTACGAAATTACGTGTTTTTCTCGTGAGCCAGATCACAACCATTTGCATACGAATCTCTTTTAGTTTTTGTTCAGAAGAGCTATATCATTATTTTATATTATTACCTTTTTATCATCGTTGAATAAATGAACGCGAATTGAGGTTAGATACTTAAGCTTTATTTTGATTTGTGTCTTATATGTATCTGAGTATTTTTAAATTGTATTTCTATGGTCACGTTGCTAAAGTAGTTTCCAGTATAAACTTATTAGTGAATATGAAAGAATCTATCATGTCCGCGTTAGTTAAAACAAGCATTGGTCATAAAAAAATTTTAGTTAGGATCCTCTTCACCTTATAATGATATATTGATGCAATTTGATCGCAAAGATCTTATGGGTACCACCACTGCCACCGTCACCCTGACTGCCTGTAATTTCACCAGCACCCTTATCCTTCAAAATCGGAAATTATCACATTACTGTTTGCGGCAGTCATAAGTAGCAGCAGTAGAGCTTACCATCACGCGCATAACATGTTCATCCGCATAACTGCCTCCGAGGCCGAACGGTTACCATGCCGGACTGCCACGCAGAGGTTCCATGTTCAATTCCCGGCCCGGGAGAAATAATTGTATGGCCTACAATTATTTCTCTCGTGAGTTTGGGTGTAATAAATTTGTGGTTGTCTATGTGTATGTCCATGGCACCTGCGACACAGGGCTTAACCTAGTGCGGGGGCTATGTTGAGTGTGTGCGTTATTTATTTATAAAAAAAAGTGACATGACTTAACCTTACCTTTTTTTTTTTGACTGGAGGAAATCTTTATGGATACCCCTAAGCTCAGGGAGACTCAGGGGTTATGTGGGGACTCTCCCTCCACACTGGAAGGCCTACCCCACTAAAACCCCCCCGGGTTTCCCTTTCGCCGGTTCAGTCGGCGCCGTGGGATCAGTGAACATTCACCACGACGCCGCCCGGCCGCCCTAGCTTGCGCCAGGGCTCCCGCGCCAACGGAGGGACGAGTCGGTTGTCCTCCGACCCGCCCCCCAGACGAGTGAGGCCGTGCAATGCAGGCTCCGGAGTCCCTGTCCAGAGCCCGCTGGTCTCACTAGGGGATCAGGCGAGCAGCGAACTGCCTTCGCCTTCTCCCCGTACGTCTGCGGCGGAGCGGGTGCGCGTCCGCCGCGTCCTCGCGCACCCGCTCCGCGGCCTCCTTTTGCGACATAACCTCTGTGCAAAAGGAGGCCACCGCCTCCCCTGTCCTGTGAACCTAACTGTCGTTAATTACGGACACCTATTGTCCATTTATCTTTTTATTATGAGGAAAACTAATAATACGTTCACATCTGGAGTTGTTTTTGCGATGTGTCGCTTTTGAACTTTAGTAATTGATTTTAAAGTTAGCTGAGTGGGCGGCCATATATAATGGAACTGTCGCATCGATGAACTCTGCCTGTGGCTCAGCATCGAGGATAATGCCAAAGTGCCGTTAACCCGGTGACAACCGGTATTGACAGTCCAAACAAGTTGCAAGCATTGTGGGCAACGGCATTATACTGTAGCTGTTAAAGATCACATTTGTGCTTTACTTTTGATATAAAAATGGACTTTAATCTTTTAAAAAAATAATATATTTGTCACAAATATATGTCATTTACATTATATAATAAAAAATATGTCATAGTCTCATGTCACAGCATCACTCATGTCACACTACTTCGAATTCAACAAATGCAACAATGATTGGTCCTGCACTGCCCGCTTTATGGCTAAGTTTACGTGATAATATAAATAAATAAATAACGCACACACTCAACATAGCCCCGCACTAGGGAAACCCTCGCGGGTGCCATGGACACACACATAGACAACCACAAATCACTCCCAAACTCACGAGAGAAATAATTTTAGGCCATACAACTATTTCTCCCGGCCCGGGAATCGAACATGGAACCTCTGCGTGGCAGTCCGGCATGGTAACCGTTCAGCCACGGAGGCAGTTAATAATATGATCATACTATGACGGTGTGACCTCCTTACACCGTCATCGCACCTTTTTGAATCGCCTCTCTCCGCTTGAATTCTATCATTTTTTCTTTTACTTGTATTTAAATTTTTAATTTTAATTGTTCCATCTTCCTTCGCTTTCTCATTTTGTTTCATACCACTGTCACTCCCTGCTCGACTGTATTTTGTTTCATACCACTGTCACTCCCTGCTCGACTGTATTTTGTTTCATACCACTGTCACTCCCAGTTCGACTGTCACAACAATTGGAGCTGTTTAAAATTCCATCGCGTATAATCGCTAATTTTGGTTCTTTACTACGTTTATAATCGTCATTAAGTAATCTAAATCATGTGTAATAATCTATAACAGTCTACAGCTTTCATGTACCTAAGATTACGTATCTGTAATTCAGTTACTCGGCCCTTTTAAGGGCAAGTAAGTGCCTTAATCATAAAGTGTAGGGAGTGTTTTATACTATTGTACCTGTTTTTTTACATTTACCGTTTTATTGTTACAGCTTTTCGTTTTACTTTACTTCTTTTAATAAATTTTGTTGTCCGAAAGTTTCCCGTTTCATTGCCGTGAACCTGGTCACGGCTAGTTAGGGTTACAACCCTTTCAATAATACCATAGTACTAAACAAAATTGACATTTATTTATACTATATTTTAACACTTATGTTATCCAATTGACTGATACCATCAAGTTATGAAAATGTGCTTAATATTCCCTGTCTGTGCAAACAATCTTACCACTACCTCACCTCATTTGAAGTAGAACATTGAACCGCCTCATTTTTTCAAATGAGGTACTCCCTCAAACGCATTTTAATTTCAAGTCCAACTCAACACTACGTCAAGGGAAGTAGGTACTGCCGCCTTACCTGTTTCTGCCGCCAAGCGGTAATGTTAGCATTACAGCGTTTCGGTTTTGAAGGGTAAGGGTGCAGGTGTATGCGATCGAAACGATAAAAAGAACAATTAAAGATATCTCCTTATAGATTTTACGGCGTACGTGGTTATTTACTAATTGATTACCACTAATTACAGGTTTCTTACCACTATAAGTTCTTTGTTACGCGTTTTACACGCTCCGTGGTCACGGGTAATAATAATAATTTTATTTATCAAATAAAGTTTACATCAACATGTGGTTCTGACTTTCAATATGATGTGTTGGAAGTCAGATTATTCCCGATAAGATACAGTTAGTATATTCTATAGTACAAAGTTTAAGAGAAAAAAAAAACAAAAACAAAACCGTGTTAAGAAACCTGTAATTAACGGCAAATATTATTCTTGTACTATATCAAAGCCAATCCTCATTAAACATTATACCTATTTATTATCTAAGTACAGAGTACTAAAAAAACCGACCTCAATACTCATTCATCCCCTAGTTTGCCACCTTTAGAGGTGGAATATGTTCTTCAAATTTAGAGTCGAATTGAGAACCTCCTCCTTTTTTGAAGTCGGTTAAACACACACACATAGACAAACAAACACACACACACACACTCACACCATCATAGTATTTGTTTCCGTGGCTTCGTAGGAGCAAAAAGTTCAATGTCAATTTGCAACTTCACTATTTATTTAATTTTTTGCACTTAGTACAAACAATTTAATATCAAATCTACAAGTTATTCATTATAACGTGCTGGTAAAACGCGTGCTCGTGGCATGTTTTTTTCTTAACTCCATCATTGGCGGCGAGTCACGACGGCAGCCGAAGGAAGAGTTCTTCCCTTCCTTCACAGGTGGAGTCACTATGCGTGGAGCGGTAGGTGGGATATTTCCCGCGTTATAATTTTTATTTATTTTACTTAAATATAACATAAACTCAGCCCTCCTCCCTATTCATGTGTCAGTTATTCAGCGAAGTGCAAATCCAGACTCAAACAACTGGACTATCATGACTAATTTGTAATGGAAATTTAAACTCAAGCACAGAAATCGCAACAGCTTACACAAAGAGATCGCTAATGCGTTACAAATTCAACTAAGTCTAAGCGCTGTTCGCAAGCTCGACGTGGTTAAATGAAATTATGAAAAGAACAAAATTATAATAACACTTAAAATGAACTGTTGGAAGTAAAATCTTCAATTACCGCCATCAGATCCTCGCTGCAACAATCAATACATTCAACTAAACAGCATCTCGACAAAACATTTAACCTTAAACACAAAGTAAAGTGATAAAATATTACATTCTTTGACAAAATTCCCTCATGCGTGAGTGGGTGTAAACGTGTACAAAGAAAATGCCATGTAAACCGTTTTCCAGGTCTCGTTATGCAAACATGTTTACCGAAGTAGCTTCAGATAACTGGTGACTTAACATGATTTAACAACATCAGCTCAATGACCCGCTGGTGAAAAAAAAATAAGTTTTAGGCGCGCATTCGTGAGTTTTGGAACCAGGGGGAGAAATAGAAAATACAAAAACTGATTTACTATCACTGTATTTTGGTAGGTACCGGTACATCTGCAGATTTATTTTTTAATACAATTTGAGACTTTTCCACTAACACTAGGGCTTACAATTACGATCATATTTACATTTAACTGGAGGATTATTATTATCACGCCGCACTGTTACCAAGACCCATGTTCATAGCATTCAATAGGTCGCCGTTATCAGCATCTATTTCCCATGCAAATAACCCACCCAGCTTATTATTCCTGACGTATTTACCCTTCTCAATAACAGATCTTGCATCGTCGTATGTAATAAGATCTCCGGTCGATGGCTTAAACACGTAAGGCGCTTGCGCGACGTTATCGTATTTGTATTCCCATTTACCCATCGCAATCTCGTTAGCAATCTCTCTGTAATCTACGACACCATCTTGCCATGTCCCTTTAACGGGTCCTGTAGCGTTGCCCGTGAACGGGATATTGTCTTTGTAGTCATGAACTCCGGTCCAACCACGTCCATACATAGCTACGCCAACAATTACCTTCTTTGGGTTCACTCCTTGGGCTAATAAATATTTTACACCAAAATCAGTAGTGTAGGTCTCTTTTGGGTTCCAAGCTGGTGCATAGAGAGGTGTCTGATGTCCCAATGAGTCATTAGACCAAGCACCCTTAAAATCATAGCTCATTAAGAAAATGTGGTCCATATATTTCTGTGCCTCGCTGTAATCCACAACTTGGATCTTATCCCATCCTGCACTAATAGCAGAGGTCAGTTCGTATTTTCTGCCAGTTTCAGCAGACAATTCGGTTAACATTTCACGTAACTCTCTCATTAAGGCAACATAAGTTTCTCCATCCTTAGGTCCGCCAAGATGAGGATTTGCACCTTTACCCCCAGGGAACTCCCAGTCAATGTCGACTCCATCGAAGAACTTCCAAGTTTGGAGGAACTCCTTTACAGAAGCTACAAACCGATGTCTCTTTACGTGATCATCAAAGAAATAAAAGGGATCTGCCAGTGTCCAACCACCGATGGAAGGCAAAATCTTCAAGTCAGGTCTACGTTGTTTTAGAGACATCAGCTGCCCAAAGTTACCCTTGTAAGGTTCATTCCATGACGCTAGCCCTCTTTGTGGTTTCTGAAGAGCAGCCCAAGGGTCATGAATCGAGACTTTGAAGTCTTCACGACCGCTGCACGAACGCTGAAGCGCTTGGAAACTTCCTTCTATTTCTTTCAAGCTGTCGTTAATACCGTCACCTCCACAAATTGGAATGAAACCATATAAAAGATGAGTAAGGTTTGGTATGGGTATCCGATCGACAGGGAACTTTCTAGGGTACACACCCCATTCTACGAAATAGGCGCCGACTACTTTTCCTGAGGTTTGTTTGAAAGGCTTATTCTTTTCGCCCATGGAATATTCAAGTGGCTGCAAATGGCTACCATCAGTATCAGCAACTACAATTTCAGTAGGATCACTACTGCTGCAGCCATCAGCGTTGCAAAGTTCAATCGTCATCATATACCTTCCGCCCTTCGTTACTTTAAATTTGGCAGAACTTGCAGCACCACCATTGCCAGACCAGTATTCTTTACCGTCTAATAATACCCTGGACTTATCTGCTGGGTCTCCGGACCAGACGTTCCACGTGACTGTCACTTCAGCTCCGTCATGTTTCCTGACGAGTTGGTTGTATGCAGTAGCAGCTTGATTCACCTCCACTATGGCGAAGGTCCTCTCTCCCCAACCCAGGTTTGGCTTTCCAGGCGGAGCACATTTAGCTAAGGCTAGTAGCCCCACTCCAAACAGCAACGCCAGCATCGGATACCTCATGACCGCTTCTACAAAAATAAATTAAAATGTTGGGAGCAAACTTCACTTTTAAGCGGTAAGATTGAACTGAACGTGCATCTCTCGGATATCTTTTATATACGGCCGGTATTGTAGGCCAACCGCTAATGCAGAGGAGTCTGTATTGTACGGAATGCCGATACTGGAGTGATTTTAAGATACGTAATAAATATCATTAGCATAGTTTTGTATCCCGGTTACGTTAGTAGGTCGGTCAAGGTGGCAGATTTAATTGTTTTCTTTTTTTAATTATTTGTGTTAAATCTTCATTAGCTAGTAAACTGCGCCCATTATGACTGTGTGCACGTTATGAATCAGTTTTGCTATCTCCAGACACTTAACATATAAATTCCATTTGCTGAGTTTGACTCACGTTTATCTGTCCACAATATCGATAATTTATATTCAAGTGGACATTTAAATTTAGCTTAATGTTTGTCAATTAGCATAATATTGTAGAACAAACAAAGCGATAACTTCTTTTAAATATAATGAAATGCAGTTGTCTTTTTTTATTAATTTATTATCCAAAACAGTGCCTCTTAAATTTGTACCTGCAGTCCTTTAATACGTATCTAAGCGACTATTTATTTATAATTATGCGCTATTACTTAATAACCAAATTCGCCTTTCGTTTTCGGAAAAATAACAATCAAGAAACAATTGTGACGTTTGCTTTTCAGGAAATAATTTAGAATATTTCTTCTAATATCGTTATTATATGGTGTTCTATTTTTTAATTTCGCGCCCTTTTAGAGCTAGTTAAAAGTAATTACCATTCGTATCATAGTGTTCTGAAATTCTAAATACATCCAATAGCACCCATATGTTTTGCATTTGCACTAGTATGAATAATTATCTGATTGCCGTATTTCTATAATGTATACTCATAGACATATTTAAAATATCTAATCAAAGTCTAAAGACGATTGAAAAAAAAATCTTTTTTCAAATTAAACGTTCCGGTTTAAGTGGCCATGATTATAGTTATCATAATTCAAATTTTTTTTTGCATTCCTTTAAATATGTTCATGATTATTTATACGTTCAGCCAGTTTTTACAAAGAGGCTAGACATTTGCACGACATGTCTCTAAAATCGGTCTAAAAAGCAAGGTGAACGAAAGAGCGCAAAAACTGATCCATGATACTCTATTTTAAAATAATTTAGGGTTTCATAAAGTCTTACATATGTCTATAAGTCTATATTTAATAAATGTGTCCGATTTTTTTTAATGATAAATACTTAAATGCCTTGTCTAATATGACTTTTCAATTAAAATACTTTTGATGTAACTTTTAAACTTACGAAATAATAATCTTAATACATGCTCCGGAATCTTATTGTAAAAACGTATACAGTTAGTTCCCCATAAAATATCGTGGTACCATGAGTTTTGACTTAGTTCTAAGGTTAATATTATGGATATCCCCTTTCTTAATTAAATTATGTATATTTTTACGGGCATATAAAATATTTGAGCAAATGTACTGTGATGCCACAGTCATGATACCAGTCTCCTTAAACTTTTCTCTAAGGGGAATTTGAGAACCTAAACGGTACAAAGAACGAATCGCTCGTTTTTTGAATATCTGCCGCCTTATCCCATATAAGAATCCCGTAGTACATTATACTATGAAAGTAACTAAAACAAACTAGTTTATCAGTACCGACACACTGTTAAACCGCTTCGAGTACTTAATACCTAATAAACAATGAACTCAACTAATCCTATCATTAGAAATAACGCGCAATTCCTATTACTAAGTACAATATATCCTTCACAACTCTCTTTACTACTCCACAATCGTAATTGTGCGTCTTTATTATAAACAAAGTAATCGGATTTTTTGTCGAAATTGAGATATTAACATTACTGGAATCAGCAAATCGAGATCTACAATCCACTATAAGCGGTTTTTATATCCTATTTAGTTTTAATTTTATTTTTAAGCAAAATAAGCGTAATTGATATCCTCTTTGACTCGGAATAGATAGAAAAAATGGATCTATACGCAACCAATTTAAAAAGTCAATTATGGTGTTACCAAATCAACGTAATAAATGACGACCTGCACAAAAAAAAGAAAGAGGATAAAATCGTCAATATGAAATGACCGCGCAATTTTTGTGTTTATAAAATAAGAGAAAATTTTTAGCTACATATTCAACATTACAAAGAGTGTAACTTATTTTATAATAGTTGCTCAATATTTTTACTAAATATTAAACACCTATTCCATTGTTGGTCAGAAATTGTGATGCTACGAGGGGATAAATCATTTTGAATATCTCATGAAATAAAACGAATCATTGTCATAGTATGGTTTTCTTTTTATTCAAAGTAAAATAAACCATTCTCTAGCGCCGCCATTACGATGCCCGAGTTATACTACTATCTATAATACTTAGACCATATATAATATATATATGATCGTAAGTTACCAAGATGCAAATGTTGCGTTGTTTAATACAAGGAAGGCAGCATAGTTACATACATACGTAACTTTCTTATTGCAATATAAAAAAATATATTTTTTATATTGTTACAATTTTATAAGGAGAAATAACAAAATCGCTTAATACCTTCTTACACGTTTCAGAGAAATTGTATTCCCAAGTCTCGCTTTATATTACATTTTCTTTGAAGATTTTTAAGAACAGTAATAATGTACCAGACTATCACAGACAGGTATTTTCTAGTCTCAAAGCAGGGAATTCTTTGAATTTAGAGCTACCAGAACACGCAAAGAAACAAACAATGTAGAAAAGTTGAACCAATTTCTCAAATTGGTTCTACCTAGAATCGAGACTTTCTTATCTAGCATCCACACTGCGAACCTTTGAACCACCGAGATTGTCAAAATTTTTGCTCTTTTTACCACGACTCCTTTTATGGCAACATACACCGATGTTATTTTCATTTGTGTAAAATTAAATTGTACACAAATAAAATGAATGATAATTAACGTATTTATAATTTTAAGTATTTTTCGGAAAATAGTGACCAGCGTTGACGATGCGAAAATAACGTCAACTTACCGCGTAACCGAAAATTTATATTTAATTTCTTTTGTTTTAATTTTGTTATTTAGTGTTTTTATTATTTTTTTAATATTATTATTATCATTTTAAATTTTTATTGAAGTGATATTCAATTATATTTTTGTGAAATTACTCCACTAGTTTGTTATTTGTTACAAAGATCTAACTCTCAGAACTTCGATCCGGCCTATTATTATCTTCATTAATTATCCGGATTATTTTAATCATTATTAGGTTCTTTTTTGTTACTAATTGGATTACAATGGATATAATATTGTATTTCTAAATTATTATTAATTCCTCAAGCCGGATCATTGTGATTCAAATGTATTCTTGTAATGCCTCAATAATTTGTATATCACAGAGCATCTTTCTTATTTGATACAGTGCTTTACAAGTTGCTTTTACTTTGTAGTTATCGTCTGTTTACCTATACCGAGAGAATATGATTCTATTAGCCCTTGTTGTTGCGCTCAGACTGGCCTGCTAATTGGAACGAGCTATGGTACTTACTTCGGCTAAACGACGTCCAGGATTAACTTTTATTGTACCCAGGATTTATAATTAATTGCGTCACGTTACATAATAAACACCTTTTATACTGAAGCAAGGTTGTTTACTAATTTCTTTGGAAAACTTCGTAAAACCATAACGGTGATAATGAAAATACAACTGAGAAACCCTTGGCCCAAATTCTTTATCGAAATGAACAAAGTACTTGAACAAATGGAAATTTTTGGTGTCATCAACAAAGACCTGTACGTTGAAATATTATTAAATCAATATTTGTGTTATGGTTTGTAAGAGTTTTCACTGAATACGATATAATGTTACCTACCTTTTAGTAATTTAATATTGCGCTGCACGGCCCTGGTTATTAATGTACTTAATAAAGCTTTATTCACGTCTATTTGGAAATGCAAATACGTAATTTGTACTTCTATTTCAATTACTCGGTACGTGAAATGTATTTTCGATTTAATTGATATTTGTAATGGTGTAGGATTAGTGGAGATGATTGTGTTTTGTATTTTAAATAAATGATGCATTTTGTTATTATATTCATTGACTTACAATTATATGGACGTCGGTTTCGCGCTAAAAAGTGTGCGAACTTATAGGGCGTTAAAATCGTATACAGAGCGTCATTCACGCTTTAGTCTTCGTTTGTTCGACTGACAGCGAAGCAAGCAAAATTACACAGTACTGCGATGACATTACAATTTAAATTCAACGTTTTAGCTTTTACATATTCCTTTACATTTCACTACGTTTAAATAGGTTGACTTGGGACATTTTTTTCGTGGTTTGTGTGTTAGACCCGTCGTCCATTTATTTGTAAGTCAATGATTACATTACTGTATTTTGTTTTTGCAGTTTGAACATCTCGTAAAAGTATATTGTATTTCAAATTAACCGTCTTCAAAGGAGGAGGTTCTCAATTCCGCACTATATTTTTTTGTATGTTAAACTATTACTTGAGAACCGTTTTCAGTTATTCTTTTCTTATTTATTTATTTAATAATTTATTGTACAGGAAAATTACAACAAGTCACAAAAAATAGAAGGAAAATTAAAACAAAAGGTTCTGCTTATTTCTAATAGAAATTTCTTCTAGCACACCTAAATACAGGACACTGTAACTAAAAGAACGGGCATAACAAAACACAAAAAAATGTAATTAAATTGTTATAAATTATATAAATACATATTATGTAATATAATACCTAAGATATGGATGAAATAGTATATAAATAATGCTCTTTAACACTTTAAAAATAGCTAACGATTTATTTTCGTGAACACTAATAGGAAGTGCATTCCAAAGTCAGACCGCATGAACAGTGAAGGAGTGACAATAGAAACCGGAATTGAAGCATGGAAAAGATAAGTGGGACCTAGCAAGAGAACGTTAGGGTTTATCCTGGGTCCAAAGAAAGCTGAAACGCTCTTTTAGGTACCCGGGAGACACAGGGTTATGTACAATATTATAAAGAATGGACACAATTTGCAAATTCCTGCGGAAATTCGGTCATATTTACGAAACCCAAAGATGAACCTAATACATAGGTTTTGCAGTCGTTCAAGCTAATTTAGCAGCTCTTCAGTAGCATCCAAATAGCAGGAATAGGCATTTTTTATTATTATCTTTTTATTATTAAGGAATAACAACTGCCGAATTACATACATTTTACAACGCACAATATTTCGACTCATCCGAAGAACAGAGTCCGATGTAATTATATAGCGAAAAGAGACTAAGTAGGTAACGAGAATAATTTCGTTATACAAACTAAAGCCTACGTGAAGGTGTTTTGAGAATTTATATATCTTATTTCGTTACGGAAATATAAAGTCGAACAACGGTCGATCTGACATCCACAGCGAAGAAGAACAAACGAAATGTACTATGGTCCTGAGAACAAGTAGTCTTGCACATAGGTCTTTGTTCTACGGATGAGTCGATTTGTCTTAAATAACTAAGGCCATAATCTCAGTACAGAGTACTTAAAAAGCGACCTCAAAAGTACGTGGAATTAAGTCTATTTGCTAAGTTTACCGCCTTGCTAACTTTACTGCCGAACGGTTACCATGCCGGACTGCCGCGCAGAGGTCTCAGGTTCCTACATACATATATTTCTCTCTCGTGAGAACGGATGTAATTTGTGGTTGTCTATGTGTCTACCCGCGACACAGGGTTTCCCTTGTGCGGGCTTATATTGAGTGTGTGTATGTCGAAGAAGGTTCTCAACCCTCAGAAAAAATGTGAAGTCACCAACCTACATTGGGCCAGCGTGACGATCTATGGCCTAAACCCACATTTGAAAGAAGACCCGTACCCAGCAGTGACAACAATTTTTTTTAGCGGTAGCGACTCTTGTTATGATTTTGTTCATGTCTTTAAAAACTAAAAATTTTTTTTTCATAAATATAATCTCAGTACAGAGTTCTAAAAAAACCGACCTCAAAAGTACGTGGAATTACGTCTATTTGCTAAGTTTCATTGAAATATCCCCTAGTTCGCCACTATACAGGACTTGATACTGGAGATAATAAAAATAGGTTCTCACTACGACACTACTCAAAGTATATCGAGGGAAAAACGCCTTGAATTGATGAAATAGCAAAATCAACTAAATAATTGCTAAAAGTAATTGCTCCTAAATTAAAGTTAGGCGCTATTTATAAAAATGAATCTTCATGCGTGAACAGCCACCCTTTGAGGTGGATGATTTCCTTCAAAATGAAATGGGACCACTATGGAAGTACCCCCTTTCCAACAAAAAAAGAATCATGAAAATCGGTTCACAAATACCGGAGTTATCGCGTAACATACATACAAAAAAAAAAGAACATGCAGTCGAATTGAGAACCTCCTCCTTTTTTGAAGTCGGTTAAAAATAGGTATCATTTTGAAGCCTTATTAACGAACAGAACAAAAAAAAATTAGCAGTGAGCTAAGAGAATTTTGAACAGTGTTTAAATTGAAGTCTGCAATAACTTATTTGTCGTGATGTTACATACATATATATAGCATAGTCTAAGAAGAGCAAAATAAGTGTTTGGACTAAATGTATCTTGGTTTATAAAGGTAAAACGTTTTGCTTTTGTTGGAAAGAGGGTACTTTAATATTGGTCCATTGAAATTTGAAGAAAATATTCAACCTCTAAGGGTGCAAACTAGGGAATGAATCCGGTAAATGGTGTCAATAAAACTTGTCAAATAGATGTAATTCCAGCAACTTTTGGGATCGGTTTTTCTTTATCAAAAACAGTTACAATGATTGTATTTAAATTTTAATTAATAGATAGATATCATATTATGTTTCGCTCAGACCTGCTAATGACAATGTGGTAAATTTGAATTCCATATCAAATGATTTTAAAAGCTTTTAAATTGTTTTTGAATAATTTATTTCCGTTTTATTTATTTGAATTATTGCTAACCATGCGTTCATTATGCACTAGCTGATACCTAAAGTATTTATACTAATTTTCATAGTTTTATTGGTTCTCCATCCAAACTTTCATCCCCTATTTCACCCCATTTAAGATTTTTTTTTGTTACATCTGTCTTTACAACAAAATTCATCAAAATTTGGTTTAGTTTAGAAACCGACTTCATGCAAACGAGATCGACTGCAAAGATGGACAGAGATACTTTCGCATAAATAATATTAGTTTGGAATTGTTCCTATACAAATTAACTAGAAATGAATGCAGTAAGCACCTTGTATACTTTTATCTAAAATATTAATATACCAAAAGATAGTTCTAGAAATTCAATTCCTTTTCTCCGCTCGGATAGTGGATGAAAGTCAGTCACAATCTTAAATAATGTACTGTTTTGTTCGCTTTGTACCATTGTTATTGTTAGAACGTCAGCGATTCAACGCAATAATAGAATTATATTTTCGTTATTTGCAGATGGCAAAAAATTAACATGATACAAATTTTGGATCAATTTGTTATTTATCTATTTATATACTCATAAATTAAAATTCCCATTGAAGCAGGTAGAGACTATCGATCGCCACTTGGCACTATCCTTACAAACTTCTCTTGCTTCACTTACATTTATCAATCTTTTCATACTTACCCCCTTATTCTTCTCATTACGTATTCAAGCTTTTTTAAAAACACTCTTAATTCTATCAGAGTATGTACTTTGTGGCCGTCCTGTTCCAGTAATTCCTTCTACGTTAGCGCTATATATTTCTTTCGTTAATTTACTTTCATTCATCAAACCACATTTTTCACGGATTACAGCATTGCTGTAATGCTGTAACACTGCAAGAATGCTGTAACAATGCACACCACATATTCTTGTGAGTGATCTCTTTTTAACTGCATCTCTAATAGTGTTGTATTCCAGAAGAAGGAATAGACTTAAAGAGCAGTGTTGACTAATTAAAAAAATAATAATAAAAAAAGTTGTGTAACTCCATTAGGACTGTTGGTTTCACTCTAGGTTCCACTAGTGGGACCTATAGGATTTGATAATACTCATGTTTCCACTACATAACATGGGTGGGGCTATTAGGATTCGTGGATATTTTTGTCTCCACTCGTATCGTAAAGATGCTGGCGGTACAAGTGCACTGACACTTGAAATGTAGACCGCTGTCATAATTATCAAACATGCATTGATACATCGAGCATATAACCAGAAATAGAGACAAAATGTCATTTAATTTGTTTGAAAACTATTCTGCCATATCATTGCTGTGACAACTGCGCTCCGATTGGCTAGCCCGAGTTCGAAACAATTGACGGGTGTCGTCAATTGTTTCACTTCAAATCGACCAGTTAACTTGAGCTTTGCTATAATGGACGAAAATTGCAAAATTACGTATTTAATATTTAATTACCGATGAAATTTGATTCCGTTTGTTTTGTAATTGGTCGTTTTGCTGGTTTTCCCCACACCGCAGAACGCAACAGCACGCCTTTGTTAGAAATATTATCTTTATTACAATAAATACAGAATATTTTTGGAATGTACGGAGACGTACACATACGAGTAGTCAGTTGTTGGCGCTGTCTTTATTTCAGTGCAAATGAGAGTTGATGTTTATAAGTTATGTATCATTGATGAGTTACCGGGAATATTTGGCCCTTATTTCGTCTCTATTTCTAGTTATATACTCGATGCATTGATGTCATATTAATGGTTAATAGGAGTAAAATCTTATGTATACATTTTATTTCGAATATTTTTCTAGCGGGCTTTACACAGACACTTGTTTGAGCGCGCGTGTAAAGATGTTAGAAGGAAACGGGAAAGTCGGCACGATTGTGTTCATCAGTCGCGCTGGCAATTGTGCACTCCAACACGCGACAGTATCACGCGGTCTATCTTGCGCTGTTAGGGCGCGTTCCCACTGTGTCGTCACGTTTTATTATCGTTGGACGACTGTCGTGTCTAGCCTGTTCCCATATCACGACTATCTGTCGTGGACGATTTTTTATCGTTGCACGACTGTCGCGACTAGCTGTTGCCACTAGATCGTGACGACAATTTATCGTTTCACGACAGCCTTCTTGTCGTTTGCACGACAGAATCGTTTGATGTATTGCAGTCCCGTGTATGTTCTTTTGGAAGCCGGTAGTGTGTGTTCGCTCGAGATGGATGACGAAACGAAACGAAGACGAAATTTTAATACTGTATTACTTTTAAAAATGCGGAAGAGGAAGCAAACAAAGAAAAGAAATTATGACGTGACGCATAAAATAAAACGTGACGACTATAGGAGCTGCGACAATCTGTCGTCACATTTTTATCGACTTTTTATATCGTCTGACGACTGTCGTTCTAGCTGTTCCCACTGTGACGACAGTTTGTCGTTGTAACGTTAAAAAATCGTGAACGACAGCTAATCGTGTCGTGCTATATGTGAACAACTTCATTTAAATATACAAGCCACGATACTGTAAACTTACAGTGACAAATGCCCCCTGAATGTAAAATAGGGGATCATTAAATTTTTTTTTCTTAAGTAAATGAAAATTAGTTTAGTAGAGTAGGTTACTCAAAGTACACATTCTTCGCAGACGAAGTCGTGGGCACCTTTTTTCTATAGGTATCTATGTGGGCATCAGCTTGTGCGGACTAAAGCATTTATGTGAAATACATTTGTTTCAATTTAAATTCTCGTGGCGGCTATTCCGATATCATAAACAACAAGGAACATCAAACTTTGTTTGTTCGTTGTTTTCATTCATCGCACATTATTATTATAATTTGCTTAACACTAATAAAACTCGATTATGAGTAACTGAAGAAGGTCGATAGTAACATAACATTACCTCAAAAGTACGTGGAACAACATCTATTTGCCAAGTTTTAATGGAATCGGTTACTGAAAAGTGCGCGAAACCGGATTCATCCCCTTGGACTTGCCACCTTTAGAGGTGGAATATTTTCTTTCATGGGACCAATGCTGAGGTACCCTCTTTCCAGCAAAAAAAGAATCATCGAAATCGGTTCACAAATGCCGACATTGCATGCAAAAAAGTCTTCGCGTAGAGAATGTTCTCCTTTCTTTGAAGTCAGTTAAAAAAACTAATCCAAATTAAACAAAAAAACAAGTTCTATTTGCATTTCAAAGACAATATTATCTATTACAAATACCGTGCTTCCCATGAACACGAGAAACACCGGTTACGGTACATCTCGCATCGTTCGATCACAATGATGAGTCATCTGTATCTTGATAAACTGGCGACAATAAACAACGGTGTGGGTTGACAGCTTTTTGCTGGATATTTACATACAATGCGAAAACTGGGCGATGAGAGACAAATTCAAGTTCGTGTCAATGACCCAACCGCAACGAGGACATCGCCAATGCAAGGCGACCGGTTAGACCGCGTGCAGATTGACAAATCATCTATATACATGCTCAACATAACTTCAGCCGAAATATATAGTAGTCGAAGTAAGTTTAGCAGTTGAGTTCCCTTTGAAAGAGTTTGTCCAGGTAAATACTGCCAAGTTACCTATTTCCACCGCCAAGCACTAAAGTTAAGCGTTATTGCGTTCCGCTTTGGAAGGGTTAAGGGTGCTGGTGAACTTACAGACATATTGGACTTGTCAACGTGTGATTGTTCCTTTATTTCAAAGTCAAAGTTAAATAAGCAAGCAAAATTTTTACACTTAAAAACGTAATTTTTTAAGCTACTGCTCGTTCACTACGCTGACCTCCCTGAGAAGAACGAGCAAGAAACTCCATGGATTGCTATTTTCAAATAAACTTAAATGCTATAGAATACATTTTGAATCATATTCGTGTGGAATCTAGACTCTTGTTGTCTTTCCATACGTCTTTATAACACGTAGTTCTACAATTTTGTAATATGACTTTCCAATTAAAATACTTTAAATGTAAGTTTTAAACTTAGGAAATGGTAATCTTAATATATGCTTCGGAATCTTATTGTCAAAAATTTAAAAATGAATTCCTTTAAATACATTAAAAGGTGTCCTAATAAACGGTACATTGGGGCTCTTAAACATTTATAACACAACACAATCAATCATCGTGGCGATCTTTGAAGGGAAGCCTAACTGACGGGACGACAAATCGAGCGTTTGGTGGTAAGCGACACGCCTACCCATAACAGTTGTAGTGCCACTTAAAGTTTTAATCGCAAAGGCCATAGGGGCACTTCCACTGCGCCCGTCACCCTCAGACAAAAAGTTGATAGATGTAATGTGCCTCTAGTTTCAACTGCACCCTTTAAAATCGGAACGCAGTAATGTACACATTACTGCTTTGCAGCAGAAATAGATATGATAGTCGTACTTTCCTCGAGTAATTACAGACGTGGTGAAATTTCAGGCACATGCGACCTAAGATCTTTGCAATTTAAAGCTCTAAGGGGCACTGCAACTGGTTACGGATGAGCGTGTCGCCTAGCACTAAAAAAAAACTCTTTCACAAGTTATAAAAAAGTATAAAAAAACACAATAAAATTACTAATATAAATAAAAACAGAAATAACACAAAAATGAACACCGTAACAACATTTCAACAACAAGTTACATAGTACTATACTGACATGTGTGTGGTTGTGGCGTATGCAAACGGATCCCATTCATCTAAAGTCACAACCAAGACTAGACTGTGAAGCTGGTTTTCAATGGGCCCTAGCTTTATTTTTAAGTTCTGCTGTTACTAAATTTGTTTTAGTTTAAGACTCCGTTGGCGCGAACATCTCAAAAGCATGCTAGATGAAGTCCTAGTCATGACGGTTCAAATACCAATAAAAGGATGAAGTAAAGAAAGACCTCCCGTCATGCACACAGAGACCTGGGAGGAGATCGCACTAGACAGGGCGCACTGGCACCAAATCTTATCGGAGGCTTCGGGTTCATCCACGTCAGGTCGCTGAGCCAGCCGAGTAAGTATGCTAGTTTATGAAATAAACTTGCCTTATTATGACCATATATTAACAATTCTAATAATTAATTAAATTTTTATTGAATTGATATTCAATTATTTTCTGTGAAATTACTCCACTAGTTTGTTATAATTATTAATACAAAGATCGAACACTCAGAAAAAATTACTTCGATCCGATCGGATTTGAACCGACGTCTTCTTGCATACCGTGGCAGACGCTATACCAACTAAGCCACGGAATGAACCAACGGACCTCACGAATTTTTCTATGTGCTTGCGTCCTGTCTTTGTACTTGGTCTTTCAACGACTTTTTAGTCGTAGCGCCATCTATGAGAAATCTTTAACAGATTTATCACCCAGTTAGTACCTTTACAGCTACCAGTCCTGGCCAGAGATGTCGCTATTCACTTAATTAATTTTTTATTGAATTGATATTCAATTATTTTTTGTGAAATTACTCCACTAGTTTACGTAGCGCCATCTATGAGAAATCTTTAACACTAGCGCTACGACTAAAAAGTCGTTGAAAGACCAAGTACACAGACACGACGCAAGCACATAGAAAAATTCGTCAGGTCCGTTGGTTCGTTCCGTGGCTTAGTTGGTATAGCGTCTGGCACGGTATGCAAGAAGACGTCGGTTCGAATCCGACCGGATCGAAGGAATTTTTTCTGAGTGTTCGATCTTTGTATTAATAATTATAACAGTTCTAATAATTGCCATGTATCTTGAATGCTTCAATAATAAATCATTGCCGTAAGGCAAGACTCAACTCCTTTAAAGACGCACGAGGTACTTCTCAGGAATCCGTTATTTCCATATTATGCGTTTAGCGCGATCATAAATAACTTTATTGTTGACTTGGCTTCAATGGTTAACCTTTAGACAGTATGCCACAAATCGTGTTGTCTTCGTTTAATGGTGGACCGGTGACGTCTTACCTCCACACTATTTTGTAGGTATGAGAAAAAATAAGGCCTTTCATAAAGAAGTTTTCATAATAAAGAGAAAATCTTTTACCTCTTTTTGTTTATTGCAAAGCGTCCGTTTACCACGAATATAATATACCACTAAATCATTAGCCTTTATTTGAAAATAATCTATTCTTAAATTATTTTATTTTAGTATAAGTAGAGACCTTGTGTTTGTTCAGGTACTGCCGCCAAGCAATATTGTGAGCATTACTGCAATCCGGTTTTGAAGGTGGTGCTGGTGAAATTACAGGCACATGGGACCTGTCAACTTGTGTCAGAATGCGACGGGCGCAGTGGCAGTACCTCTCAGATCTTTACGAATCTAACTTCTGTGTGGCAACTTTCAAGGACAGACGTGTCGCCAGGCGCACGTAAGTATCATAAAAATAAATTCAATTCACTTAATTGGTACTCTAATTGGATTTATTTATGTATGACGACCTCAGTGTCTCAGCACTATGGGCACGAGATCAAGAGGTCCCGGGTTGGATTCCCATTACTACTGATTTGGTAATGAGTTTTACTAAATTGTTTCTGATCTGGATCATATTGGTCGTGTCCCGTAGTGAACTCAGTTTCTCTGGTACTTATACCTCGGACTTCCCTAGTTTGTGTTTATTATTATAACTAGATTATTTAAACAAAAATAATATAACTTTTTTATTTAAAAAATCAACAGCAAACATTTGTGGAATCTCGGTTCACGGAAAATAGGTGAAATCCAATAAACCCGATTCATCTCCTAATTTGACACCCTTAGAGGTAGAATATTTTTTTCAAATTTAAATGGGAAGAGGAGGAGGAGGAGGTATTATTTTCAACAACAAAAGAATCATCGAAAACGATTCATAAATGTCGAAGTAATCATACCGAAACTAATAATAATGAGACGGGTATCATGACTGTGGCACCACAGTACTTTTACCCAAATACTTTACATGCCCGTAAGAATATACATAATTGCATTATGACAGAAGATATCCATAATATTAACCTTAGAGCTAAGTCCAAACTCATGGTACCACGATTTCGTTTAACCAAACTAACGACTCTTTTATAGGGAACTGAATACGTTCTGTACCCTTAAAAAAGTAGAGTATAGACGCGGGAAAATAATTGGATATTTGACACGACACAACAATTTCTTTAAAACCATTTTGGAGGGAAAGATCGAAGGGAAGAGGTCGACGTAGCAGCTACATAGACCAAATAAAGGAAAAGGCCAGTGTCGTTTCGTACAAGGAGATCAAGGAGCTGGCTTATAAGAGAGATAACTGGAAGATGCTCCACCGACACGATGGAGTTTGATGATGATACGTTTTTGCAATAAGATTAATAATAATAATAATAATAATAATAATAATAATAATAATAATAATAATAATAATAATAATAATAACATAGCCCCGCACTAGGGAAACCCTGTGTCGCGGGTGCTATGGACACACACATAGACAACCACAAATTACACCCAAACTCACGAGAGAAATAAATGTAGGCCATATAAATATTTCTCCCGGCCCGGGAATCGAACCTGGGACCTCTGCGTGGCAGTCCGGCATGGTAACCGTTCGGCCACGGAGGCAGTCAAATTCCAGATTCCAGAGATTCCAGAGCATATATTAAGATTATCATTTCCTAACTTTAAAAACTACGTTAAAAATATTTTAATTGAAAAGTCGTATTACAAAATTGAACACTACGTGTTAGATAAAGATAAAGATGTATGGAAAGACCACATGGCTCCAGATTCCACAGAAATTTGATTCAAAATGTTTTCCATCGCATTTAAGTTTATTTGAAAAGAGCAATATCTAAAGTTTCTTGGTCGTTCTTCTCAGAGAAGTCACCACAGTGAACGAACAGTAGATTAGAAGTGACATTTTCAAGTGAACATTTATTTTACTTATCGAAAAAATCGTCTGTTTAAAGGAATGACATTTCTACAAAAAGTCTTTATATAGCTATGGTAAGAAAATCACTGTCTTTCTGCAGGTGAAACTCAATAACAAGAAAGCTATGAAATCAATAAGTTGTTTTCTTACAACAGGTACATAAATTGGAGATTTTTTGTGGATTTGTGGAATGTCACTTATGCGGTGTTACCTTTAAGCAGAGGAAATGATTATTTGTCTTTGTTTATGCATCGCGTAACATACATACAATAAATATAATACATCCGAATTAAGAACCTCCTCATTTTTTAAGTTGGTTAAAAAAGGGTTTTATTGTTATTTCTTAAACGCAATTACCGTCCAAATGCTTATAGTATAAACAAATAATTAGACAAAGAAAAACATCACTTTTAGAATTCAACTACAAACAAATGAAACTGGAGTACAATAAGATAATTCTCCGCACGCGAGCTATGCACACAGCCTTAGTTGTAACACAGGTTTTATTTCATTTCATGTAGTAAATAACATTAGTAGCTGATATATGGAGCGGATATGTATGTATATATATATATAGATATATATATGGATATATGTGTGTACTATATATTTGACTTTTGATTTTTTTTTTTTCAATTATGGAAACTTTTTGGCATTTATCTACCAATAAAAATAATACCTTGTAAATATGTGGAAGTTAAAATTTTCGGACATTATTGTTATTAGTTAATTAATTGAAAGCATGTATTTTAATTTATTATGTATCTTATTAATTGACATTTTGTGATTTATTATAAAAACTTATACCTGTACCTCTGTAAATTTGCTATGCCCTTACAGGGCGTTACATGATACTTGTACAATAACCAACCAACTTAAATTGTATTTTATATGTCTTACTGTAACACGCAAATAAACTATTTGACTTTGACTTTGACTTCACTCATTCCAATCACGATTGCCCTAAAATAACAGTATGTGATTATTCATGTAACCGTTACAAAGGCATTTCAATAATAAATACTCAATCATAACAACTCCCATAAAGTGCGTAGAGCACGTATGGCGCTTGCGAGCATCCTATTGTTTCTAGTTTATGTTTTTTAAGGATGTCACCACACGCGTTAACGGCTTAAGCAGGCTTAAGCCTGTAACTGCCGTCTGCTAAGTAAAAACTCGGCTAAGTGACAAAATTTTTTTTTGAGGTATCGTAAAAAACCATATCGTAAATAAAAAATAGGTTCCGATAAGTCGAAAACATTACCTAATTTTGAAAGAGAACTTTGTGTTCTATCTTTTTCTATTTGAAACGGATATTTGACCATTTGTCACTTAGTTAGTAGACGGCAGATACGATGTTGCATTTTGCTTCTGTTCGGACTTATGGAAAATAGTAGAATCTCAAAAACATTTTTTTGATCTATGACCTATATATTATTTCATAGTTTACAAGTTATACTTTCGAATTTTTATGTTAGATAGATAAATTAAACGGTAGGGTCGATGCCCTCACCTAGGTATCTGCTATTTGTATAAGACAAATGGTGGATCCCTAAGTGAGGGCACTGACATACAATTGCATTCATCTTTGTGTGTCTCAATTTGTATTAATTTTGTTAGATCTATTATCATATCACATCTTACGTAATTTCAAAAATGGTTGTTATTTTAATTATTAATTACAAAAATTTGAACCAGCACCCTCAGGCAATCCGTGTCAGATGATCTGCCAATTAAGCCACGGAACAAACCAGTGCTTACGATGTGTTCTGTGTTTGTTGCAAATCTTTGTTTATGGTAGCGCCATCAGTGAGAAATTTATTTCTTCACTCAGAGAGGTACATTTACAGCTACCATTCGCTGACTAGAGATGTCGCTTTAGTAATTGTAATTTATAAGTGTTGTATTGAATTTTTCTACCATGATATTCAATTGTTTTTTTCCAATGAATTTTCGTAAATGTTCGATCTTTGTTATTAATAATTAAGTAAAACAAATTAGTGGAATTTCGTGTATATGTAATAATTGTCAATGAATTTATTTCCCATAAAAGAAAAATTTGATATCATGGTAGTAACATTGCGACATTCAGTAAACTGAATAATATTTGTTATAATTATTAATACAACGATCGGACACAGAAAAAATTCCTTCGATTCGGATTCGAACCGAAGTCTTCTAGGAATCGGTGTCAGACGCTATACCAACTAAGCCACGGAACTGTATTTGTATTTGTTTTTTTTTTGTTTTTTCAACGGCTTTTTAGCCGCAGCATCGTCAATGAGAATTATGTAAATGGATTTTTTTCTTAGTGCGAACACATTTTTGTATTAATAATTATAACAAACTAGTGGAGTAATTTCACTAAAAATAATTGAATATCAATTCAATACAAATTTGAATGATATTTATTATTTTATAAATATAAGTATTGCGTTATGTAAATAAAAAACTCACAATTGAAAATGAAGACACAAACCTATTTATCAAATTCAACGAAGGTTTTAAATTTCATATTATTTAATAGCATAGTATATTCATTATGAAAATTTTTAACCGACTTCAAAAAAGGAGGAGGTTCTCAATTCGACTGTATGTTCTTTTTTTTGTTCTTTTTTTTATGTATTTTACGCGATAACTCCGGTATTTGTGAACCGATTTTCATGATTCTTTTTTTTTGTTGGAAAGGGGGTACTTCCATAGTGGTCTCATTTCATTTTGAAGAAAATCATCCACCTCAAAGGGTGGCTGTTCACGCATGAAGATTCATTTTTATAAATAGCGCCTAACTTTAATTTAAGAGCAATTACTTTTAGCAATTATTTAGTTGATTTTGCTATTTCTCCAATTCAAGGCGTTTATCTCTCGATATATTTTGAGTAGTGTCGTAGTGAGAACCTATTTTTATTATCTCCAGTATCAAGTCCTGTATAGTGACGAACTAGGGGATATTTCAATGAAACTTAGCAAATAGACGTAATTCCACGTACTTTTGAGGTCGGTTTTTTTAGAACTCTGTACTGAGATTATATTTATGTAAAAAAATCTTTAGTTTTTAAAGACATGAACAAAATCATAACAAGAGTCGCTACCGCTGAAAAAAATTGTTATCACTGCTGGGCACGGGTCTCCTTTCAAATGTGGGTTTAGACCGTCACGCTGGCCCAATGTAGGTTGGTGACTTCACATGTTTTCTGAGGGTTGTGAACCTTCTGCGACATACACACACTCAATATAAACCCGCACTAGGGAAACCCTGTGTCGCGGGTAGACACATAGACAACCACAAATTACATCCGTTCTTACGAGAGAGAAATATATGTAGGAACCTGAGACCTCTGCGCGGCAGTCCGGCATGGTAACCGTTCGGCCACAGAGGCAGTTAACATAGGTTTCGTTACGATATTTTCCTTCAACGAAAAGCTCATGGTAAATTTTTGAGCACATAAAGGCCGAGAAACTCAGAGGCACCATTAGATTGCCACGGCTTTTTCGATGCAACGCGTCGAAGGCTTGGAGGCCGAGAAGGAAAATTATTTTATTATGGATTATTAACGCTGCATGCCTAGATCCCCTGTAGGTGATTTTGCATATTTCTTACAACCTTATTTGATTTTTAATTCGGGACTTAATCACGTAAAAAAACATATTTTATTTACCTCGACGTTACAAGATTGATTGCAGTTGTAGGAGTTCCTATATTGGGCAGATAAAACGCACCATTGTGGAAGGACTTAAAGAACACATCGCGGTTAAGATCCGTCAGCTCAATAAGTCTGCAATACCCGAGCATTTGCTGGAATCAGGAACAAACCACTGGATTGAGCTTCATAATCCCAAGATCCTTTCTACAGAACGTTATCACTACAGTAGAATCGTACGTGAAGCTATTGAAATTAAAAAGCACCGTAATTTCAAACAGGAAGACAGTTTTAAGCTTTCATCGTCATGGGATCCAGTTATTCGCAAACGTCGTTTAGACATCAAGTATCGTCGACAAGTCGCCGGATGTCGTGAGTGTTGTGTGTCGGTCTAGTGAGAACCCTAGTGCACAAATAAATCGCACGACTAGAAGATGCTGACTCCCGCCTCTGTATCCCTTCGAGACCATGGACGTTGCAATATGTCCGAAACATCGAGGTAAATAATAGTTATTTTTGATATAAGTGCGGAAAGTTAGTCATTATTCACGAGTCTCGAGGCTTCTTGGCCCGAGCCAGAGGCGAGGGACAAGACGCGAGGCAAGTGAAAATGACAAATCCGCACGTGTATCAAACGACGTTTTTTAATACATTTGCGAAAAAACTACATTGACAGTAAAATAAAACAGTATTTAAAAAAAACTAATTTTCTGCTAGTAAATTAAAATAATGAAATACAACCACTGCAACCATCATTTAAAAGTCTATGGAAATCTAGTTCTAAAGTGCTGTTTTTTGTTTATTTTCTGTAATATCGGTCTGTAACCACTTTTCTTATTATGAAGTCCTGGTACTTTTGTTTAAACTTCTTTAGGAACCCGTGCACGGTAGTGAGATACAATTTATCTGTAATACATAAAACAAATATATACATAAAAATCTCGCCTGTCACCCATTCAGGGGTAGGCAGAGACTGTGGATCTCCACTCGATACGTTCATTATATAGTATTTGTAAATAAATATAAGTTTTAATGACGAATGACTTATGTACGTCACAAAGCACATAAATATTAAATAAATATACAACTTCTTTAGTTCTATGTTTAAGACTTAAAACAACAGTAAATTTAAAAAAACTGGAAAAGTAAAAAGCACTAGTGCGAGAAATCCAACTTTCGGCACGATTTGTAGTACGAAAAATACCACGTTTTGAGCAACTGTATTAAAAAATATGTTTTATTAGTGATTAAATCCCGAATTAAAAATCTAATAATGTGTAAAAATCGTGCAAGTTTAAGTCGAAGTATTCTTACAACCTTTCGTTCAACCAATGATCGGACTGACTAAAGTAAGCGATTAAAACAATACAAACCACTACAACAAAACGGTAATACCAATGACGGAGCTGAATGACCTAATGACAGTGAATCAACTCACCACTTGTTCTGAGAATGAATGATAATTTCAAAACGTTCTTTCCTCTTTTTTCTTCTTTTTTACATATCGTCATTTAAATGCTAAACCGCCACATCACAAAAAAAAATTTAAAATGTTTTTATTGCAAAAATGTGTTATAAACGGTCAAATTTTAATACAACACGAAGACACATAGCGATTTGGCATTATAAGCAACGGAATTACGCAAATGCCTGTTTGGCATTCTGCACTTTCGTGGCTAACTTTTGAGCTAAGCAGTCCTTTTGTGAGTTGTGTCTGTTTTTACAAATTTATACAGCCTTAAAATACGCATCTTTTGAGTGTAAATACCTGGGTATTTAAAAATAAAACAATATTGGTCGAAAACCTTGATCGCCTCTTCTGTAAAAAAGTGAACTTTTGACATGCGGCCGTTAACCATTTAAGCGACGATATAATTTTACGTAAAATTTATAACTACATATTATTAAAATTTATTTTGTAGATAAAGAATGGATGTAACAAATCATTTCTATTTTTTAAACGACTTCAAAAAAGGAGGAAGTTCTCAATTCGTATGTGTGTTTTGTATGTTACACGATAACTTCGATTTTGATGGATTTCTGTATCCGTTCCTTGTAAGGAACGAACGAACATTAACTTACATTACAACACAGATAGAAGAAAGAACACCTAGATAACCAGTCCGTCAAAATTACACGAGGACATGAAAATTTTACCGAATGTTAGGCTTTATTATGATTGCCAGACACGAAAATATACTCATGGACACATATAAACCACTTGCCATTTATGCCACTACGTTTAATAGAAATTAAATTTCGATTGGAATCATAATTTTTTTCAAATTAAACATTATGGTATATGTGGTTCATAATATATCAGATCGTATATTTTTGTGTTCATACGAATATACCTCTATACCAGTAGATGTTTTAGTCTAATATAAGCATCGAGTATATAACCAGAAATAAAGACGAAATGTTACGCTCCGATTGGCCAGCCCGAATTCGAAACAGTTGACGGGTGTCGTCAAGTGTTTCACTTTAAATCGACCAGTTTAACTTGAGATTTGCTATAATGCATGAAAATTGAAAAATTTGTGAGTCTGTTTGTTTTGTAATTAGATGTTTTGTTATTTTTCCCACACCTCCGAATGAACAGCGCCCATAGTTAGAGATATTATCTTTATTACAATAAATACAAATTTTTTTTGGAATATACGGAGAAGTACACACAGGTCTGTTGTTGTCACTGTACTATTTCAGCTTTCTAATTTGTGATTTCAGCGCAAACGAGAGATGATATTTAAAAGTGATATAAGGCCCATTTACCTGATGTATTGCCAGGGATGGATGGCCCTTATTTAGTCTCTATTTCTGGTTATAAACTCGATGAATATAAAAGACGTCTTTTAAATGCGATAAAACGTTCGTTTAATTGAAATCAAAAGACGTTTGAATTCATTCTTTTTTCAAATTAAACGTTCTGGTATATGTGGTCAGTGGTTGGATACTTATATAGGGTTATTTTTAAAATACTAACAACCTTGCGGAACTATATTACTAACACCATAAACAACAAATGTTGTGCCTTGACTTTAATTAATTCACCAATAATTAACTTTAAGTTTTTGTTGTACTATCTGACACATTTTAGGTCTGTATTTGGTAGGATAAGTTGGAATGTGCAAGCGTCCTCCTCGACGACTCCCACCCTCCCCGTGCTGCACACAGGTATTACCATTTAGAGCGATCTATTTATATCATTTTATTTTTGTATAAAAGTAAAATCTGATCAATTATTAAAAAAGTCACGAAATAAAAGTTGTTGTTTATGATGTTTAGTAGCAGTAGAGCTCCTTGTGAATGAGTTCGTCCAGGGTAGTACTGCCACCTTACCTATTTCTGCCGCCAAGCAGTAATGACAGCATTACTGTGTTCCGGTTTTTCAAGGGTACGGGTGCTGGTGAAATTACAAGCATATGGGACTTGTCAACTTATGTCTCAGGGTGACGGGCGCAGTGGTAGTACCCCTCAGATCTTTGCAATTGCAGAACTGTACTCAATGCTCAAGTCTCAAGTATGATTTCAAGCACTAGAAATACGACCCTAATGGCAGGGACTGGAGTATGATTTTCAGTGCTCACTGCAATACTCAAGTCCTGACTTGAGTATTGAGTAGAGTTCTGGAATACGACCCTTACTGCCACTATAACTGTTATCAGGCTCGCAACTTGTTCGCCCCGTTACTTAATGTTATAAAAAAAATGTTAGTAAAATAGCCTACGAAATTGATAGTAGTTTAAAAATAACCCTGTATATTAGAACGTTCGTCCGAATTCAAAAGACGTTTGAATTAATTCTTTTTTCAAATTCAACTCTTCGGTATGTGTGGCCAGCGGTTCGTATTATGAACATTGTTACCATTATTCAATACCTCATAGCAAATAGTACATATTTTAGTAAACTACTGAACGGTAAAGTTAAATAGTGTTGATTGTACTTTATTGTTCCATTTAAAAATGGTTTCAAGACCAAACAAACACGCCTGGTAAAACCGAGCACACAAAACAAAACATGCTATTGTAACATGATTTAAACAAGTATTGCGTTATATGATTAAATGCCATGTCGCTTATAAAAACACTTTTAAGGTCAGTGTTTATGGAATTGTTTAAAGACGAGCAATATATTTCAAACAAACAAACATTTTGATCCTTACCACCTTGACACGGAGATCGACATTCAAACACAACGAAGGGCGTCTGCGCGACGTAAAGGTCCTTTGGTCTCAATTTCAAAGGGACGAGTAACTGTAGTTATATAACGGTTTAAAAATCTTGTAGTTTTTATTTTAAATTCCAATATTTATGAGCATGTTCCGCTTTGACGTCGAACACGTTTGCTTTTATAAATCACTCGACGTGCTTCTCGCGATTACTACAGTAATAAAAATTTCGGAGCAATTTTTCAACGACGTCCTTCGATAAATCCGAAATACTTGAACGATACGAACGATATGATTTATTTCGTTGCAAGTACTTATCGCGCGGACTGGTTGAATGTGATAATTACACAAGCATAGCATAGACGGTAATCATAGTAAGGAATGCGTTTTTTTTATCAATAACAAACATAGACAATCCGTACAATACAGAACGTAATCCGTTGTCCGTGAGAGAATTTTGCAACATTGGTATAGTAAGAAAAGATTCTATGAAACATTTTTTTTTTAAAAAGGAATCGATTTAAATTTTGCTTTTAAATGACATATTACACTGAAACTAAAAAATTTATAGTGGTTACCGAAAAGTGCGCGAAATCGGATTCAACCTCTAATTTGCCACCCCTAGAGGTGGAATATTTTAATCAATTTTAAATGAGACCAATACTGAGGTACCCTTTTTCCAACAAAGAAAGAACCATCAAAATTGGTTTACAAATCGAGTAATTGCCCCAAAAAAATACACTATAATTGAGAACCTTCTACCTTTTTTTAAGTCATTAAAAAATTAATCGATAACTTTAGTTTAAACAGGTGACATATGAAAACATTTACATACTTTGTTTTATGTAGTTCGTATCAGTTTTTAACCGACTTAAAAAAAGGACTAGGATTTCGACTATTTTTTGCTGAAAAGGAGGTACCTCGATAGGGGTCCCGTTCACAGCACAGCGAAACTTTTGATGACACATGTGACAGAAGCACTTGTATCATTATGATCACATATGACTAATAAACCAAGAGATGATTTTGTTTCTGAAAGTGCTTGCAAATGAAAGTGCAATATAAGATGGATACAGAAACGCACCAGCTTTGTCGAAGATCGCGAATCGGTGCGCACTAGCGATAGCGCTGGCCCTCCCGACACTAATGCTACTCCTCGACAACGCAGTCCTGGAAGACTGACTTGCCAAGGATGCAATCTAATTTGTATTGCAGTCACAAACGTGACTTTGAGACTCGTCAACTGCTATGGGGCACCAGTGTAGAGGCATTAAATTGTCTTCCTCATTTAAACTTGAATGTTTTTTCCTATCGAAGGCGTTAGATAGTTAATCGGTAACATACATGTACATAAACAAGTAACTTGCTTAGATTATAATATATATTCTGATTATGTATGTATTGATGTACAAATAATTTATTGTGCAATAATTGCAAATACAGAAAAATACGAAAACATTTATTTAATTGTCGAAAGTATAATATTGTGTTACATAGATAATCACACTATGCTAGGCCTGGGTCGTGTTGTCAGGAATTATTTTACTATATTAAATGAATTACAAAAGAAATATGATATTATTTAAATAATAATAAAAACAAACATAAAAATGACAGATGGGCTATAAATGAATGGAGGAGAACTCCTTTTGTGTGTGTGTGTGTGCGTGTGCGTGCGTGTGTGTGTGTGTGTGTGTGTGCGTGTGTGTGTGTGTGTGTGTGTGTGTGTGTGTGTGTGTGTGTGTGTGTGTGTGTGTGTGTGACTTAATTTTTACACCACGGCTAGGGTTACCTTTGTATATGTCCTTTGTTTTATGGGTCTTTGTGCAATAAAGAATTATTATTTTTGTGGACCTGGCCGATTTATTCTTGTTTACCTTTGTGTATTCCAGAGTTAAACTATAGTCGTAATTAAACACGCTTTTCTAATTGCATATAAATACTTCTTTTATCGGAAATTGTTATTAAGTTAATTATAACGAACAACGACGAGTGAAAAGAATATCAAGTTTTGTGGTTTACGCGTTAGGTACACATACTAAATTAATCTATTTTTAAGGTTTTAAATTGCGTATATTTGTTTCTTTAAACAAACCAACGTTACAGGTCCTTTGCAATGTTATGCAAACCACCCTATTCTGAAATAACAAAAGTTATTATTAAAATATTTTTTTTTTATTTCAGCAAAAACCAAAACACATATCAATTTACGCTACACACAAGTTGCTAATATTTTATTTTAATTACACAATGTTTTACTAAATTATATTTATTAATGAAATGAAGATTAGAAATAAAATAAAACGTATTAATAAGTGGTCATTACAGTCTTATGTCTGCTCAGAAATTTTTATCAGATGAAATACTAAACCCAAAGCTGGATGGAAGATGTTCTCTGGCAGCATCCTGGTTAGCAACCGAACGTTTTTGCAAGAACCTGGGGTGAGTCTGTGCCACATTTTATTGAATGTGTACGCTTATCCACGGTATAATCAAAAACTGCAGACTTTTTACGCGGTTTAGATAATAATAATAACTTTATTCACTCACACAAAGGCAATGATAAATAATACATTATTGTTAAAAAAAAACATTTAGGAACCTTTGTGAAAGTCTGGTGTTCGTGATGACGGATGACCAGGCCCTCGCTTCCACAGCTGGAGTTAGCAAAAAAAAAGATGAACACTGTGTATTAAATATAGTAAATTAAAAGCAAAATAAAATGGAACGTGTGTATTTTTAATGTATGTGGTGTGAGAATGTGTGCACGCAAGTATGTCTGTGTGTGTGTCTGTGTCTGTATATAGTATAAGTCGGTGATAGTTTGCAAGACACGCGGTTGTTCTATTCGAGCGGAGTAAGTAAAAATTCGGTAGAATCGTAGTCCAATTTGATCAACCAATTATATAGCAGCTTTTTGCATTCAAATTTATTTACAGAGTATAAAGGGGTTAGATTGTTAATTTTATTATGTAAATAGTTTCCGAGGAAACAGAAAAATCTATTAGAGAACTTGGTATTAAGCTTTGTGGATGGGCAGACAGAATATTTCCTACTTTTATTATTAAGGGGTGTCCCCCTTATATAAATATATAAAGGGTTATAAATAATCTGACTATGCTTTTTTTAAACAACTGTCTTACTGTTAGAACTTTGTATTTTTGGTAGAGGTTCACAGGATGTAACGGTAGATCCGAGAGAAATAGATTCATTTCCAACATTTACGAATTAATATCACTTTTAATGTACTTACTTCTCGGTGCTATTTTCCAATATTTACGAATTTATAACACTTATAATTTTTATTGTACTCACATCTCTGTGCAGTTTGAAGTTTTCTTAATTGTATTTGGTTCACTTATTAAGGCGCCATGGATTCCCATTGACATTTAGATTGATTGCAATCGAGACAGATTCGGAAGCTTCATGATGGATTAGATTTGTCACTATGTTCGGACAGAAAGGTCTATCTGAACGTACTACTACGGTACTTCCGAAATGAGAACCACGAAATATTCAATTCAGAGCTGTTTGAAAACAAAACGCAGTATTGTATCGATCAAACATGTAAGTATTGTTATAAACAGCTGGGTGTAATGCTGCCACGGACCAGTGAACGCACGCAATGTAGTCCATTGCATTTTATAAGACTTTTTCAATAAATGGATGTTATGAATGCACAATTGGGTTAATAGTCACAAAGATTTATAACAATATACTGTGCACGAATGAGACTCGATTATTGATACGGAGTCGAGGTTCGTAATTCCCGTACCGCCCGTGAAATATAATTATAATCATTCAATCATTGCATCACATGGATAATGTACAAAACTTCTTAAATTAATATAGAGTCCAGGCATTTAACCCTGTAGGGCAACGCAATTTATCTTACTTATACAAAAATTATAAAATTCATACGCAGTTCAAAATAATTCACACGGTACCATTGACTTACAAATAAATGGACGACGGGTCTAATACTAAAACCACGAAAAAAATGTCCCAAGTCAACCTATTTAAACGTAGTGACATGTAAAGGAATATGTAAAAGCTAAAACGTAGAATTTAAATTGTAATGTCATCGCAGTACTGTCTAATTTTGCTTGCTTCGCTGTCAGTCGAACAAATGAAGACTAAAGCGTGAATGACGCTCTGTATACGATTTTAACGCCCTATAAGTTCGGACACTTTTTAGCGCGGACCCGACGTCCATATAATTGTAAGTCAATGTATGGTACTTATATTATTTACTTAAATCAATAAAAATAAAATTGTACATTATACAAATTTGTTTTAAATTGATATCATAAAAGAAAGTAATAACAATATATTTAATTTATAATAATAAATTTAGGAGAAAAACAACAATGAAAGAAATGTAATTAATTACATATTAGGCACATAATTATCTCAAAGGTTTCTAGCGTTTATAATAATATTCATAATGTCTTTGCTCTCGAAAAACTCTTGCAAGGTGTAAAAATATTTTTGTACCAAGTAGTTAGTACAATGTACACCGGTTTTTATCACCCTCACACGTAAGTAGTATGATTGCATGCAGACTAACTTGACTATAATGCCCTAAATAAAATCCTCAGGCTTTTTTTGTTCTTATTACAATCATGGTCTGGGTTGAGAAGAAAAAAGGCACGAGGTTTTTATTTGGGGCGTAATAGTCCAATTAGCCTGCATGCAAACATACTATTTACGTTATCTCTTTACTTTACGTATTATTCACGGAATAAAAAACAATGGAACTCGGAAATAACGGTATCATTACGGTATTGTATCTTTATTTCATAGATAAGCAAATTACACTTGAAATCATCGTATTGATTAAATTCTACTGCTCCTTCGTGAGGCAGGTTCCTCTAAGAAGAATGAGCAAGAAACTCTAGGGGTTGTTCTTTGTAAATATACATCTGATTACATTAATCATTTACAACATACAGTTATAGCTACTTTATTTTTATTCCTCGCATTAATGTTATGTCTGTCACTATTGTTCATAAAAAAATTATTATCCTTCTTAACACAAATTGCATTTTCATAAATGCGCTGTGACGGTAGTGTAAGAATGTTAATCTCTAATTTCAACAGGGAAGACGGTTTCTCCGTACCACCACTTTGGGATCCATCATGATGAAAAATCCCAAACAGACATAAGACTGCAGGAGTAATTAATATGTTTTAATTTATTCTAATTTCCATTATTAATAAATAATAAATTTAATTTAATAAAAATTCATATTGTTGCAATAAAATAATTTGTGAAATAATGTAGCAATGTGTGTATGTAAATTGGAATGTTTCTTTGTAAAACTAAAATAATTGTAACTGTAGTGAAAAACGAGAGGTTTGCATTAATATTAGACATAACTAGTTGATGACTGTACCACCTCAGACAACCGTGACCATGGGACCTGTAAACGGCCAGAAACTTTAGTTTGTTTGAAAAAACAAATAATAAAAATAATAAATCCAGAAAAATAATTTCATTACCTAATGTTAATCTCTTTAAACTTATATCTCAAAAACACTCTAGAGCACAGATTGTAAATTGTCATAAGCGCATGTTTCTGCAGGATAAATCTACGAACCCGGGATCTCAGAGATGGTGACACCATGAAAACGGGTGTGCATTGTGCAATCCACTTCACCACTGAGGTCATCAAAACTCATAACTTAAAACTTAAGTAGATCGATTTTTTTTACTTAAGACGAGTCAGTAGGAAGAACTGTTTTGCTAGTTCGAATGGTTTAGGTATTTATTGTTAAAAAACTGTCTTACAAGAAATGTACGATATACATAAGGACATTGTCAAAATGATGTGCTAATTTAATACACGACAGGATGTACTTTCATCATATAAAATCCTGAAAACAGGATAAAATGAAAAACTGAAACGACTTATTTGAGAATGCGCGAAAAATTATATAATGTACTACCTGACGATATAAAAATGTTACCTACGTCTAGATTCAAGATAATCTCAGTACAGAGTGCTAAGAAAACCGACCTCAAAAGTAAGTGGAATTACGTCTATTTGCTAAGTTTTATTGAAATATCCCCTAGTTCGCCACTATACAGGACTTGACACTGGAGATAATAAAAATCGGTTCTCACTACTCAAAGTATATTGAGAGAAAAACGCCTTGAATTGGAGAAATAGCAAAATCAACCATTAAAGTAATTGCTCCTAAATTAAAGTTAGGCGCTATTTATAAAAATGAATCTTCATGCGTGAACAGCCACCCTTCCAGGTGCATGCTTTTCTTCAAAATGAAATGGGATCACTATGGAAGTACCCCCTTTCCAACAAAAAAAGAATCATGAAAATCGGTTCACAAATACCGGAGTTATCGCGTAACATACATACAAAAAGAAAGAACTTACAGACGAATTGAGAACCTCCTCCTTTTTTGAAGTCAGTTAATTAAAAATACTATTTGAATTGCTTGTGACAAATTGTTTTTATAATGTAAATGAGTTTCGACATTTAAATTTTGAGGCCTGCGATTCTACATGTTTATTTGACCTGCGTTTTTATTAAATCATATTTTTTCTTAAATTATATTATTTAATAAACAAAATTTAATTTTATAATGTAATACGACATGATTTTAATTATATAAGCAATATGAATATGTAATAAATGAGGACAATGTATAATATTTGCTATTAATATTTGTATGCCAGTTACTGGCGCAACACACTGAACCATAAATGTAATCTTAAATATGTGAACTGTATTTACCGTGTATGCTTACAAATAAATATATCTCTATCTCTAAAATATCTAACTTTGTACATAATTTGTATATCTTCAAGTACAACAAAGCGATACCTTCTAGGAACACTACGCCATCTTAGTTTTTTGACCTCTTCTATTTTTATTTTGTTTTTTGTTTCTTTATTTTATTTTAACAAAATTTGGTGAGCGTAATGTTAGTAAATAAATATGGCTGTTTGCAAAAATAACAGAAAATGACCAAAAATAAATGCTGAAGCCCTATTATTAAATTAACATTCATCCCAGAATTTTCAAATCGCCCAGCGGTTTAACGACTGGACCTAACAGTCGCCGACGTCGACGCCGAATCTGTGCCAAATTCTCCCTTCATGTTCTTATTTTATTCATATAAATTTACAGCTCACGTTGAAATACCTCGCCTTAAAACTAGTGTCTTTGAATCTTGTACCGTGTCACAAGCCTTTGCCCTTCCAGGCGTCTTTGTCCGTCGACAAAGCCATGCGGTGTATTTAGCATGCCATGCACGCAGCAAGGACAGCGCAAAGCGATTCATGCGTCGATTCGCGACCACACGGAACTCAGAATAGTTCCGTATAATTGTTCCTAACAAACTCGGGTACCATAACGTGACTACTACTTATGACAATAATTTCATAATTTTCCAGATTGTGGCTTTCTAAGACAAGATTACCGCATTAGTAATTTAAATTACACACGTCAAGTGCGCCATGTGCAACGAACTACCCATTTGTTACCTAATACCTTGAACATACAATACATAAATACTTACTTTGTATAGTTGTGATAATTCTGGTAATACCAGTGTAATTTATTAGCATCTAGCGACAAACTTCGAAACCACTGTAAATAGTGTTGTAAGAATTTTAATGGTACCCTGTATCACAAGGGCGGTAAGTAGGTAATTGTGAACAGAGGGATGTTCAAAGTCCGAGCTGGAAGCGTGAGTTTTAATTTCAATATGGCTGCCTTACAAACTTTTTTTAGCGAATGATAAAATTTTGCTCTAATTCTACTGAAAATCGCCATGAGGGGATCTCTATGGGTGTTTAGTAATAATTTGCACTTAAAATTTACTTTTTGCCATTTATCTGCCTCTGTGGCCGAACGGTTACCATGTCGGACTGCCACGCAGAGGTCCCAGGTTCGATTCCCGGGCCGGGAGAAATGTTTGTATGGCTTACATTTATTTCTCTCGTGAGTTTGGGTGTAATTTGTGGTTGTCTATGTGTGTGTCCATGGCACCCGCGACACAGGGTTTCCCTAGTGCGGGGCTATGTTGAGTGTGTGCGTTATTTATTTATTTATTTATTTATTAATGTAACCGCCATTAAAGAGCTATGTTAATTTTTTTAAAGTCATAAGTGGCGAGGCCGTAGGCCGAGGTCTAGCGGAGGGCGAAGCCAGAAGCGTCCGCACGCCACCTTATGTAGGCAGTATACGGGGACTAGATTTCACAATTGTTCAAAATGTAAGGCATACTTCCTGATATAGTGGAAATAATATCTTATTTACTTATACAACTTATAGCGTTGTTATATGTTGTTGTGTATTTAGGAAAAAATTGCCAGACAATCACTTCAAATTTGTGGTCTCAAACTAGGGAATTTCCTGTACTGTGAGTACCAGAGTAACGATAACCAGGACCAACTTAAAAACGTTTTTTTACATAAATTGGCTCAAATAAGGGATCGAATCTGGAACCTCCTCATCAATCGCCCATAGTACTAATCACTGTGCCACCGAAGAGCATAAAGACACCCCATAAACTGAAAGCGACAACGCGCCGCGGGCCGAGCCCGAACCCACCGTAGGTGGGATATAGGGCTCGTATTACATATATTTCTCCATCTATCTATTTTATGGGTAGGTTAGGCTGCACACCGTTGGGTTGTAGGACTACACTTGATAAATTGTAGTACGAATTCATTGCTTTTTATCGTTCTTTGTATTTACACGGAATTTCCATATATTGGCATTCGTTTAAGAGCGGTTATATATATAGTCGTTAATCATCTACCTTCACAAACACGTCGGAATTCCGTTTCAGAGTATCGATTCGAGATTCCGTACCTGTCCGCTCACGCGATACATGCAGCAGTAGACGCATACCACACCTAGAGATGCCGGTGATGATTTTATACCGATTTATCGGATATCGAAGTTATAACAGGTAAAAGAACTAATATTAATTGCTATTTCGGTAACTACTCTAGCAAACCCATTGACTTAAGTCAATGAGCAAACCATAAAGTTTTTAATGCCTGGGTCTGTCATTTAAAAAAAAATAAACAACATCAAAAATACGTCATGACAATCGTGAGTGTTATTGTTTGGGCTGGTGATTTCGGTGTTTATTTATTGAAAACATACCGTAAGTAGCGTTTTTTAAGTTTACCCTGAATATAAATGTTTATAAACTATACTTTAAGGAGTAATTTCATGGTAAACGTTAGAACCACTCAAACGGAATATTATCATATTTATCCAAGTACACCAAAAGTTTCATTAGTGCTTTTTAAGTGCAGGATTTGCGGTGTATTACTGCATTTTATTTGAGATTTTTTTGTTAGTAGTACGGAGGGTATTTATTTAGCAATGCAGAACATTAATTTTTATTTATAAAAACTTTTATTTAAACTGAATGCTTTTCTAATTTGCGAAACCAAATAGCCGCCATTTTGCGGTAGGAGGAGCGCATCGCGTGAGCGGCTATATACGTCACACATATGCATTTATGTTCGTTCAGACTTTTTGGCAGCGAAAATACGTAGGGAATTTCCAACTATGTGTTGCGACCCTACAAAATCTATGCAGAACATGCATTCGGAACGATTTTTTTCGTGCGGAAATCCAAATGCACAAGCCATCATACAGAACTTCGAATCGGAAAAACATTTCGAACGAAATACAACTATATGTGTGATAAGTTCGTGATTTGTACAGTTTTGCTGCTTTTACATACATTTTATAGCGATATAGCCGCGACGCAAAAGATTTTACATTTATATCGACCGCCACAACGCGATAGCTGGCATGATAGCCTGTTAAACAAGCTTCCAGCTTACGGAATTCCTGTTGGCTTTTGCACATGGATAGGCGATTTTCTGAAGGATAGGTCAATCCGTGTAGTTGTAGATGGTTACTCGTCTGCTCCTCATGGTATAAATGCCGGTGTACCTCAGGGATCTGTCCTCTCCGCCACTCTATTCTTGCTGCATATCAACGACCTGCTGCTGATGCCCGGTATCTTTGGGTACGCAGACGACAGCACAGTGGCGGTGAGTTATGTGCCAGACGCCCGAGACAACAGTGAAGAGATCCGGTGTAAGCGAGAGGCGATGGTCACCCGGTTGAACCTGAGTCTGAAAGCTGCTTCCGACTGGGGAGATGCTAACAGGGTCAGGTTTAATGCGGCTAAAACACAAGCGTGTCTTTTCTCATCAAAACGGAGTCCCCTACACCTTACTCCGACTTTCCGAGGTGTATCCGTGCCGATAAGGGACCACCTTGAGCTACTTGGTCTGGACTTATCATCCAACCTGAACTTTGGGCGATACATCGAGTGCTTGGCAAAAACTGCTGCCAGAAAACTAGGCATACTTTTCAAGGTCAGGCGGTACTTCACACCTGAACAGCTTTTAAATCTGTATAAAGCACAAGTTCGATCCTGTATGGAGTACTGCTGCCACCTTTGGGACGGCTCTGCCCAATACCAGTTAGCTGCCTTGGACTCGGTGGAGCGTAAAGCAAAGAGACTTATTAACAATAATCCTCTTGTGGAGTCGAAGCTCCAAAATCTCGATCATCGCAGAAAAGTAGCCTGCTTGTCGGTTTTCTATCGGATACATTTCGGGGAGTGTGCGCAGGAACTTTTCAATTTGGTTCCGCCCTCACCGTTCCTCCTTCGGTCGACTAGAAGGTCCGGAGCACTCCATTCTTATGTCGTTGATATTCCACCTATTCGCACTAAGCGCTTTGCCTCCTCCTTTCTGATGCGTACGGCAAAGGAATGGAATGCTCTACCGGCAGCTGTATTTCCCGAAAAGTACAATTTGGGGCTATTCAAGGCTAGAGTGAATAGGCATTTTTTAGGCAAACGCGTCCCATCGTCGGTCACATCGTCGCTTAACATCAGGTGAGATTGTGGCCAAGCGTGTGTCTATTATATATTAAAAAAAAAAAAAAAAAGATAGCTTCGATTGAAGTTGAAACAATTTTAACCAATGGATTTTTTAAATCAGTTTTCATAATGTTATCGAGTGTTATATTCAACATTTCAAAATCTTGTGATTCTGAAACCAGATCAATTACTCAGTCTCATTCGTAAATATATTTTAATTTCATATTTTTAGTTATTTTGAAAATTCTACGTATATTTGTTAAGTCCACCATGACTTTGAAACTGACATAAAGAAAAGTTGAAAATCTACAGCTTAAAATCTTGACAAAACAAAAATGAACTTTATTATAATTTAATACAAAGATCGAACACTCAGAAAAAATCCTTCGATCCGGTCGGATTCGAACCGACGTCTTCTTGCATACCGTGTCAGACGCTATACCAACTAAGCCACGGAACGAACCAACGGACCTCACGAATTTTTTTATGTGCTTGCGTCGTGTCTTTGTATTTGGTTTTTCAACGACTTTTTAGTCGTTCTATGAGAAATCTGTGAAAGATTTATCACCCAGCTAGTACCTTTACAGCTATCAGTCCTGGCGACAGATGTCGCTATTCATTGTATTAATTAAATTCAATAAAAATTTAATTAATGAACTTTAAACAAAGAAACCATAAACCCATCCCAATGAAAGTGGTCTATGAAAGTGGGGAGGTCCGAGAAACACTGACTGTACAATTTTTAAGTTTACTTGTAGGTAATAATTTAAAATGGCAAACATATCTAGACTATGTTTCTGATAAGATATTGAAGTTTTCTTATGCGTTATTCAGGTTATCAAAAATAGTTAACTTAATGAACGTGTATTTGCAACATAAAATGGATGCATTCGGGCTATTTGTGAGAAACGGACAGTTGTCAACCGCATTTTCGAAAGCTGAAAATTCTTATTCTCTCATCCATGTTATGTATTTGAATTATCACTTTTCATTCAGTGCCATACTAAATTATTTCAACATGTCACAAGTGCACGCCGTTCTCTTCAACTACAAACCAGACCGTGCAAAACTGCTCCACTTAGAGAAAGCGTAGTTGTAATGGCTTCGAAGGTCTATAGCAAACTTCCGATTGAAATAAGGATTTACAATAAAGCTACAGCATTTAAGACAATGTTATTTAATTACCTCAATGAAATGACATTCTACAATATTAGAGACTTCATTTAAAATTGACATTGTATATTGTTTATGTTCTTTATAATTTTTGATATTTTGTTTATTTTAGTACTACGACTGATGTTATTTTATTGGACGGCATGAATTGGAATGCAAATTATTGCATGAGTGTGTTTATAAAAACATATGAAGCTTTGTATGCTGCAAGGCGGATTACAGTGATTCTATATACATGAACCTTTTGTAACACCTTTTGTAGCCTGTGTATCACAAAGAAATAAAAATTTGAATATTAACTTAATTTCAGTACAATTTTATAACTCAAACATGAAATATTTAAGTATCTGCACCTCTCGAAACAGTGAACAGGAAATGTAGTCGCATTTGTTTTTAGTCTTTGTAGAAACCTTAATAGGTGACGCGCGGGTTGCGCCCATTTTACGGTTAGCGTGGGCGTCATTCCCAGTGGACTATTCAACAAATCAACTACCCATCAACCAACACCCGCACGTCAACGAAACGCAAATCTGCCGAAAACATCGCCGCTGTTCGTGAGAGTGTTCAGGATAACCCACAACTCGAGGGTCACGTCGTTGTCACAATGGAACACCCATTTTGATAATATTTTTTATATAATTTGCACGTTTTGCTCGACGTTGAGACTTGCCACAACGACTTGTCTTTAGTAACTGAAAAAATAAACAACCAGATTTGACAAAAGCTCGATGGAAAACCCTATACACACAGGCTGTATATAAATCTGTTGACAAGGCATCTCCAGACCTTTCTGGTAATGAGATATTTTTGTATTTTTTGTATCGTTTAATGTCTTATTTTTTGTAATAATTGAGTATTATAAAAAAAATAGTGTAAGAGTCACTTTTCAAAATTGAGTTTAATTTAGTCTCTGTAACAATTTAAAAAAATACCAAAAAGTTTTAGGCAGATACATAAAAACGACACTGCATATCTAGAAAACTGGGACTTACGGACTAAGTCCGATTGTAATCCGAAAAAATACGAATATCGCTTGTACACCTAGAGATAGAATGGTCTCTGTGACATTTCGGACAGTCATTTCTCGGATTCGGATGATACGAATCATATATTCGCGGCTTTTTAGTTTTCGATATATGTTTTTTTATATTTTTTCGCACAACTATCTCCATTTCCCAGCACCACAAAATGACACTTAACTTAGTTGCGTATTTAAACAACTTCGCGGCAATTTAGATTGCGTACTGTAATCGGATGCGTCTTCTCAGACCAGTCTATCGTGTCGCTGCCAAAAGTCACGTGTGAAAAGCAATAAGTTCAAAATTCCAGTGGAATAAACAAATTGCAACTAATACGAAAGCGGAAGTCCCCAGCAACTTGTGCCTCATTACCGCAACTATGTATATGGTGAGGCGTATTACCAAAAACTTGCTTCTCAAAGGCTCTAACTCGTCAAATGAGAGGCAGGACAGTAACGAGAAAAGTTTTTTGATCAACTCTTCCCCGATGCTCTGGTAATCATAAGTTTGATCAACCGGTAAAATTGAGTTATAGAGCTAATATAAACTCTGGGCAGTAGGTACTGTTAGCCTGCACTGTAATTACGGAGAAATTAACCTATCATTAATTTCATTATTATAAAAAAAACGATAAAAATTACTGTTCGCTCTGGGAATATTTTACACATTGCAATAATTTTTAATTACCTTCGTAATTTTAATGATAATAGCTTATTGCTCACAGGCAGTAAATAACTGTTTTGAAATTATTCTTTGGGGGAAATTATCTTGGCGATCGCTGAATAAGGAAGTCCCAAGTTCGATTCCCGGTAGGACCAATTGGAGAAATACACTTTTCTGAATTTGTAAACGATGTAGTTAAATAAATAAATAAATAACGCACACACTCAACATAGCCCCGCACTAAGGAAACCCTCTGTCGCGGGTGCCATGGACACACACATAGACAACCACAAATTACACCCAAACTCACGAGAGTAATAAATGTAGGCCATACAAACATTTCGCTCGCTCCGGGAATCGAACATAGGACCTCTGCGTGGCAGTCCGGCACGGTAACCGTTCGGCCACGGAGGCAGTTAATGCTTTCGCCATGCTTTGGAAACGAAACTATTTTTTTTTTCGAAGCCAAATCGCTTATTGTTTTTTCTAGCAAACGTACATCAAAATATATCACAGCTGACTGTAATGGTAAAGTGGCGAATGGCAAAGATAAAAAGCAAAGACTAGAAAAGGCCCGAAACGTTGGTTTGTTTAAAAAACAAACATAGGCGATTTAGATCGAAAAAAATTATTTATTAGTTAGTTGGTGTGTTTGTCAAAAAATACTGTAACTTTTTTAAGGTAAAATAGCGTCGACAAGGAAGAAGTCGGCGTCTTTATTAAACAGAACACGTGGCAGCAATAACAGCCTACTGAAGACTATTGCCGATAGGCATTTAATAACAACCACAAAATCCGTAGCAGAATTTAATTACTAACCCATTTAAACTTTATTTTTGTTACTAACACTTCATGGATCCTGTTGTCCGAAATAAAGATTTATTATTATTATTATTATTATATCATTATTACCTTAGAATAATAACGCATAGAAATCTAGTCCGCACATGCTAAGTGAGGCAAAATGAAGCGCGCCAAAAGGGCCTACACGAGCGGGCGGGCCGTCAGTGCTCAAGGTCAACTTGCACCGCGAACAGCTCAAGAATTTTAGCTAAAAATGACGAAATGTGCGGTAATTGTGTGTAAAAATACGTCATACAAACATAAAATAGATACTAACATCACATTCCACAAGGAAGTAACGCGTTTCAACTTGTATTTTTATATAAATATTCGCTAAAACCGAAAATTAACCTACTACTAAAACTAGCCTACATGAATTTGATTTTTGCCTCACTTGTGACAGTTCGTTTGATATGAAACTATCATTCTATGCGTTATTATTCTAATATTATTACTATATTTGTTACCGTCTTCAAAAAAGGACAATTTCTCAGTTCGTCTGTATTTTTTTGTATGTACATATGTTACGGGATAATGCACGACATTCGTGAACTGATTTCGATGATTCTTTTTTTGTTGGAAAGGGGGTAACCTCAGTATTGGTCCCATTTAAATTTGAAGAAAATATTTCTAACTTTCTAACTAGGGAATGAATCCGGTTTCGAAATCTTGGCAAAAAGATGTAATTCCATTAAAAAAGATGATAAGAAAACTTTTTAGTTATCACTTTTAAATCTTGAGGTTGTGTCAAATATGTTGTACCAATTATAAGAACTGCCTAACCTTATTTTCGCATAATGGAGATATGGAACTTGTTAAAATGCTGGTTATACGATTTAGTACGAGTACAGAAAAAAAAATTAACTGCCTCTGTGGCCGAACAGTTACCATGTTGTACTGGCACGCAGAGGCCACGGGCTCGATTTCCGGGCCGGGAGAAATATTTGTAAGGCCTACTTTTATTTTTTCCGTAGTTTCGTTGTAATTTGTGGTTGTTTATGTGTGTGTTCATGGCATCCGCGTTACAGGGTTACCCTAGTGCGGGGCTAGCAGTGTGTGCATTATTATACTTTAGCCGTATGATATTTTTTAGATGGAATGTGAGTACATTGCTGTTAGTCACTTTGTCAAAGTAAATTTAATGTCTTTAGCTAATTAGTAAATACGTTCATAGATTTCTCAAAGATTAAAAAAGTCGTTAAAACAACAAGCACATAGAAACATTCGTAAGATCTG
>NW_020656077.1:8661915-8663058 GCF_003589595.1 Hyposmocoma kahamanoa
AGTTGTCATTTAAAAGTGTTATTTTGTACAGTTTTATAGTAGTTAATTTATATATAACTGAATCTTAAATATAAATTACAAAAGTACACGAAATAATGAAATAGCTAACTGTTCTTTTTCTACACATTGCATACGCAAAAGATGGAAAGAGACCCATTATGTCAGTTTCAAGAAGCTTATATAAACTTCTTGGTCATTTTCAATTGTTCGAACCACAAGCGATTGAAATGTTTAGAACAAAGAAACTGTAGAGTTGCTTTGATTTCAATCCTACTTTTAAAATGATTTTTTAATTAAATGTTAGCAATAACTAACAAAATGTTGTTGTACTCGTTTTATGGCATGGGATCAGAAGTCAGAAAATACATTTGCCCGAAATAACATTAGCTCGAATTTTCATAATGTGTTTTTACGAAGATTACAAACAAACAAAAGCTAATTTTGTCTATGTAAAAAGCATCAAAATTACTCGAAATGGTTTTATTATAAAGCGGTTTTCGGAATTACGGATATTTGAGTTTACATTTAGTTCAAATATCGGTACATTTCTTATAGTACACGCTTATTTTAACATTCGTAGTAATATTTGTATGTATCTGCCTAACTCTTTATCTTCAAGTAGATTTGTACAAAATACGATATAATAATATATATAAAAACTAATTAATATTTACGAGAAAGGCTACTCCATTACTCTTGTGTTCAAGTAATTTTCAGTCGAAGCTAAATATGGTGCACTTTGTTAAGTTTCCAGTAGAAGCTGAATATGGTGTTTTTTTGCCCTTAAATTGTTGTAAGCAAATTTAGGCAGTACTGCAATGACGTTACAATTTAAATTAAATGTTTTAGTTTTTTATATTTCGTTACATGTCACTACTTTTGTATAGGTTAACCTCGGACATTTTTTTCGTGGTTTTTGTATTAGACCCGATGTCCATTTGTTGGTAGGTTCAGTAATGATATAATATTAAATTTCATATATGTTGAGTTACAACACTATTGTAATAACAGTGCGATATAATGATAAGAATCTTCGCATCAACGGGTGTGTAACGTATCACATAAACATTATTTACATAACGCTCACTTGGTATAGTTTCACTTCTTATAATATAAACTTACATTTTATAATTTCACTTCTTA
>NW_020656077.1:8663068-8663263 GCF_003589595.1 Hyposmocoma kahamanoa
TAAACTTACATTTTATAATTTCACTTCTTATAATATAAACTTACATTTTATAATTTCACTTCTTATAATATAAACTTACATTCTATAATTTCAGTTCTTATAATATAAACTTACATTCTATAATTTCACTTCTTATAATATAAACTTGCATTCTATAATTTCACTTCTTATAATATAAACTTACATTCTATAATT
>NW_020656077.1:8663273-8687990 GCF_003589595.1 Hyposmocoma kahamanoa
ATTTCACTTCTTATAATATAAACTTACATTCTATAATTTCACTTCTTTTAATATAAAGTTACATTATATAATTTCATTTTTGATAGCAATCAATTGCTCTATCATTAATTTTTAATAATAATCATAAGTTATAAACCTCTGTTAACGTAACACCATTTTATCAAAACTTCATTTCATCTCACGCCTGGTTATTCGGAAATAGCAAAAACAAATGTCACGTTTTTGCCTCTAATTACTCTTGTATTATACTCGTATATTGTATTATATAACATGCGTACATGTTAAACTAAATAAATGTTGAATATATTTTTTTAAAAATAATAATGATATTAAATTTTATATAACTAAACTACTTAATACAAATAATTGTAAAACTACCTATAAAACTTCTTTGGCCTGTGCAACTGTGTGGCCTTTGTAATGAAGAAATTCATCCAACATGTACATACTGCATTACAAAAGTTGTACAATTTTATATAATTAATGCATATATATAAAATTAGTTATATGATAATAAGAAAAATGGTTTTATCAACACGTTTCGTAACTCGTAAAACAAAAATGATAAGACGGAAGCAAAAATTTTAATTAAAAAAGCCCTTAGCACGTAGTCTACGTTCCGTTGAAGAAAGTAAAGAGGACGAATTACCTGAGTAAAGTTAAGATTGTCTGTCTAAAGCAGATTTAAACAAGTGTCTCGTGCTAGTAAGATCACTCTTGAAAGGTGCTTTAGTATAATGTATTTCAAACAAGATGAATAAAGTCTTTAACATTTTAAGTGCAGTGCAAGTTTGTGCCAATCCCCCTTGTGTGTCTGCTTACAAATCAAGCTGAAATAAATTTTTATTACACGTAACTGACTAAAACGTTTTAAACACGCACGCACGCACAAGTATACACACGCACGCGCACAAAATGCAAACGCACACGTACCTTTTTTAGTAGTAGAGTTTCTTGTGAAAGAGTTCGTCCAGGGAAGTACTGCCTCCTTACCTATTTCTGCTGCCAAGCAGTAATGTCAGCACTACTGCGATCCGGTTTCGAAGGGTGAAGGTGCTGGTGAAATTACATTAACATGGGTCTTGTCAAGTTATGTCTCAGGGTGACGGGCGCAGTGGCAGTGCCCAAAGCTCTGAGTGAGAGTGAGATAGCATGATAGCACCATAAGTGAGACGACAATAAGCTGAGTGGGTCACGGTTTCCTTGGCAGCACAGCACACACGCGTTGTACTCTTCTATATATGTATTTGTAGTTAATACTATTTTTATTGTTATTATTACAAAATGCATGTGTACTGTGTTGTCTACTTAAGGAATAAATGTTTTCTATAAAAAATCTTTTCTACAGTAATAATAATAACGACAGCGACAACGAGAACGACAACAACAACAACAACAACAATAATAATAATCTTTATCACAAAACACACAAAAATAGGTACAGAGATGTGCCTAGCTCCACACTAGGATCCCCTGTACTATGGGTAGCTAGGTCTTACATCCGTGAAGTGTGTTGTCTAAAAATAACGTAACTTAGTCTATTACAATATCTAAGCATATTACAGTAAGCTTATAAAATATTAATGGTAGAACACAGAGAGAGGTGGTGTTAACGCCAATAAGACTTTAAACCTTCTGATTTACACTAATAATGGAGTCTTATTTATTGGCGTTAACAATTTGGTGACCCCGACGTGATATTTTAAAGCTATACAAAAGCTAACACCAATAATATAAGCGTACCAATAATATAAAAGTAAAATAGCATAGGAGCACATACATGTAAGTCGAAGTGGGAATTGCAGAAAATAGCTCTGGAATGTTCGAAAATAATTGATTTTAATTTTCGTATTTACATTTAATCTGGTTATATCATTGACTTACAATTATATGGACGTCGGGTCCGCGCTAAAAAGTGTTCGAACTTATAGGGCGTTAAAATCGGATACAGAGCGTCATTCACGCTTTAGTCTTCGTTTGTTCGACTGACAGCGAAGCAAGCAAAATTAGACAGTACTGCGATGACATTACAATTTAAATTCAACGTTTTAGCTTTTTCATATTCCTTTACATGTCACTACGTTTAAATAGGCTGACTTGGGACATTTTTTTCGTGGTTTTTGTATTAGACCCGACGTCCATTTATTTGTAAGTCAATGGGTTATATTCTTATTTTAAAGGAAATTCCACAAGTTTCGAGTGTAAGCCGGTGAGCATAAGGACTGCTACCTATGGGATAAAGTATCTCCGTTTACCCGAAAATCGTATGTTCGTTGTTATGGTTGTTCATACTTATTACGTGAAGTCTACGTAAAGTACGGAGATTGGGATCATTACAGTAAGTGTTGAATTTCTTGTCACTTTTATTTAAAGTAATTTAAGTGTATTAGTTGGTTTAAATAGTTACCGTGTTCGCACTTATAAAATGTCTGATTTAAGCGATCACAAACGTAAAAGAGGGACGATTAGAATTCGTTTAACCCTATTTAAAAAGTTTCTTGTGCCGTTGTTGGAGCAAAAGAAACCAACTCAATTGTCAATTAATAAATGTGAATTGAGATTATCTAAAACCGAACAGTGCTTTAATCTTTTTGAGGAGGTTCAATCCAATATAGAATTACAGGATAACTCTGAAGATGAAGTAAATGAACGTGAGGTCACAGAAAACGAATTTTATAGTGCGATTGCTCAAGCACGAGAATTTATTGCCGCCTTCAAGGATGACCACCATCAGGGGAACGAATTCTTCAGTCAAAGCAGCCGCCAGCGCGGTGGCTCTAAAAATATTAAACTGCCACAACTGAAACTTTCTCCCTGTGATGGAAAGACAGGTAAATGGTTGATAACGAGGATCTTGATAATATATAAAAATTTCATTACCTTAAGTCGTACCTTGAAGGTGATGCAAGTGTTGTGATTAAATCTGTGTCCATCTCAGCTGAGACTTATCCTATCGCATGGTCGCTTCTGCGCGAAAGATACGATAATAAGCGTTTGTTGATTAGTCAACATTTAAAATACTTGTTCGGTATTGAGCCCTTGTCGAAGGAAAGTGATAAAGGCATACGTCAATTAATAGATAATTTATCTAAAAACTTGCAGGCTCTCAAATCTGTTGGTGAAGACACCGAGAAGTGAGACACTTTAATTATATTTATGGCTTTGTCAAAACTTGACAATGCCACGGCTAGGAGACGGGAGGAGTTCAGAAGTGACATCACTAGGACAGTTTCAATAAATGAAAGACATAGTTTATTAAAAACAAAATCATTTATAGCTTCAACAATTGTTGAGCAGCCGTCGGCACCCTCTGGTTACGAATGCAAGTCCTGCAATAAAGGTCATAAATTAATTGAATGTCCCAAGTTTAAATCCTTGTCTGTGGAGCGCTACCTGCAAGTAAGCCAGTGGAAATTGTGTAAAAATTGTTTCCGCCCTGACCATCTAACATATCAGTGTCGTGCCAATGAGTGTAGGATCTGTAAAAGAAGACACAGTACACTATTACATAAAGAAATACTCAACCAGCAACCAAGCGGAGAGAAAGCAGCTGTTGTTTCAACTCAGAATAATCAGTGTTCGTATACGTTACCAGTTCCTTCGTCTTCAAGTGTTGCTGTTCAACCTGAAACGGCGATTTTATCAAACACTACTGTCACTATGACAGCCGTAGATTCTGATCAAGTTTTGCTTTCCACTGCGCTTGTCAAGGTGACATATAATGGTAATAAGTATGTCCTGCGCGCATTGTTAGACAGTGGCAGTCAGTCCTCATTTATTACTGAAAGGGGGTAATCAAAGAATCGGCTGTAATACGATTAAAGTAAATCGTTTTGTTTCGGGTATTAATAATACATTATTGAAAATAAATGCGTTCTGTGATTTGATATTAAATTCACTGCACACCTCCTTCACTGGTACTGTGAAGTGTTATATAGTTCCGACTGTACCACCAACCAAACCAACCAAAAATGTTCTCCGGCAGAAGTGGATTTACTGCTAGGCTCAGACATATTCTGGGAACTAGTTGGGTCCAATCAGGTTAAACTGGGTAAAAATAAACAGTCCTGACGGAAGCAAAGCTAGGATGGATAGTGGCTGGCCCTGCGGGGGGCGGCCCGAGAACTCTACGAGGTCTCAAAATATTCGCTGTAACTTTTCTCAGGGCATTAAAGAGCAACTATCAAAGTTCTGGGAACTCGAAGAGTTGCCTAGTACAAAAGCTGTCACCTCATTCGAGGATAATTATTGTGAGAAGCTCTTTATTAACTCTTCCTATCGTAATAGTGAAGGGAGACATGTTATGAGGATCCCTTTTCGAGAATCGCCAGATGCCCTAGGTGATTCGTACAAAATAGCGAAAAAAATATTACTTAGTATTGAAAAGAGAATGTCTAAGAATGCTAAACTTAGACAAGGCTATTCTGATTTTATTAAAGAATATGAGAATCTTGGGCATTTGACTGAAGTCTCGGAGGCTGAATTAGGTAGTCAGTTTCTGCCACATCATGCGGTACTAAGAGAACAAAGTGAAACTACCAAACTAAGAGTTGTTTTTGACGCGTCTGACAAAACAACATCAGGAAAGTTATTGAACGATATACAGTATGTTGGGCCTGTAGTGCAAGACGACTTACTGTTTATATTATTAAGGTTCAGGCAGAATAAATATAGTATAGTATACAGCGGATATAGAGAAGATGTATAGGCAGATTCTAGTAGAGCCCAGCCAACGCAAATATCAGCAGATTCTTTGGAGAGACCAAGAGTCTGAAAATATACGCAATCACTTTTAGCCCGTGAGCGGTAGAAGTTTAGCTAGGCGCACCGTGAATAAGTGTAAGAACTGCTGGATCATGAAAGCAAAATATATAAATCCTATTATGGGAAACTTACCTGTGTCTAGGGTAACGCCGAGCCTACCGTTTATGGTTTGTGGCGTTGACTTTACAGGACCTTTTCTAATCACAGACTGCAAAGGACGCGGTTGTAAGATACAAAGGCTTAGTTAGCTCTTTTCGTTTGTTTCTTGACAAGGGCTTTACAACTTGAACTGGTGAGTGGTCTTTCAGCGGACGTCTTTATACAATGTCTCCGGCGATTTATTTCTCGTCGTGGGTATCCTTCCGAGATACACTGTGATAACGGCACAAATTTTGTAGGTGCGAGCAATGAACTTGCTACCTTTCTTAAATCTAGTAACGATCCTATAGATTCTTTTGCGGCTAATGAGGGTATTGAATTCGTGTTTTCGCCGGCTTGTTCTCCACACTTTGGTGGAATTTGGGAAGCTGGGATTAAGTCTGCGAAGTTTTATTTGGCTGGGGTCCTAGGGAACGCACATATGACGTTCGAAGAGTTATCGACTCTGCTTACGCAAATAGAAGCTATTTTGAATTTAAGACCTATCACGTTTTTGTCAACTGATCCCAACAATCTCGAGGCATGATGCCAGGGCACTTTCTGATAGGTCGGCCTCTAATTTCCGTACCATCTCCAAATGTACTTGATGTTAATCCAAATCGACTAAGCCAAGAGCAAACGTGGCAGCAATTCTGAGCACGTTGGCACACAGAGTACCTTGCTGAGTTACAGCAAAGAAGTAAATGGCAAGTAGATAAAGAGGGTCTTAACATCAACGATATTGTCGTGATTAAGGAAACTAATGTTCCGCTAATGAAGTGGCGTCGTATACAGAAGCTATCCAGGAGTGTATAATATTACAAGAGTGGCGGACATCTTTACAGGACTAGGCACCATACGGCGGGCCGTCCGGAGGCTATGTGTCTTACCCAAATCTGAAGCCGCCTTTTTTATTCTCTAGGCTCTACCTCCTCGAGGAGGGCAGTATGTTAGCGCCTCCTAGGACGTTGTGGCTACTGGCTACGATGGCTTGACGTTTATTATTATTGATTTTATTTTGTTCCAAGAAAAATGTCATATTTTATTTTCTGATTGTTGTAAAGAATTCTTTAAAAAAAACCTTCTGATTTACACTAATAATGCAGTCTTATTTATCGGCGTTAACAGGTGGTTTACATTCAATTTTGGCACATTCATAAATTTCTTACAAAATCCAGTAGTTCTAGTTTTTATAAGCAACAAAAAACAGCCAATCTCAGTACCTACCAACAAAGACAGAAACATTGAAAGAAAATTTCAGGATGCATCCTGCATTAATATTAAAAACAAAAATATAGTTACAAAACCAAGGAGGGTTACCTATATAGTCACAACTGCATGCGATCGCCATTCTATACTATATCAGCTTACATCGCTCTGATATCCAACCCTCTTACTGTGAGGTAAATATGATTTAAAGATGGCCTATTAGAAAGCCGTTTAGGGTAATTAGCAAGGAGAATGTCGACAACGGCTTACCCCTGCCACATCTCCGTACTCTCGGACAAAGCGACTATTGCCTGTCTTCGCATTGTGGGGCTCCGATGCGATCTTATTATAGATTAGGGGTTTGTCAGATATCTATCCTCAGATAATACCCTTAATTATGAATCACTTTGAATAAATCGGTTTATAGGCTTCGTTCTGCGTCTCCTTTCAAACGATCGTGTTTTAAGTATGTTAATAACCGCAGATAGAGATTATTTAATTGAAAATCTTTAATGTCAAATGTCTGGTGGCTGCAAAATATTTAGTATTAATAAAAACTAAGAAATAGCACATTATTGTAGAGACCGGGAAGTAAGGGATTACTGGACGATTACTTATATTGATTTGAGTCAAGCAATCCCCGTTCCCGCCAAGGCATATATAGTACATTTCTCAAACAATGTGAGGAAATAATAAAAGACTAAAGAGGAAGATAAATTACAAAAACAAGCAGAAAACATTAATTAATGTTAAAAGTAACATCCACAAATTCACATGTTAGGACAATTGCTAAATTTTTTGTGTTATGTTTTTCGGGAACATTAAGGGTATAACCGGGATAGATGCCTCACTTTTTGAAAGGGCCTCCTAATTTAAAAATTATTATCGAGTTCTTAGGTTTTCGCGATTGTTACACATAGGAAATGAAACTATTTTTCCGGATTTAAATCGCGTATATTTGTTTTTTCAAACCGGTTTTCGGTGACCATGTTTGTTTGAAAAAACAAATATACGCGATTTAAATCCGGAAAAATAGGTTCATTTCCTATAAAAATTATTAGTTTACTATGAATAATTCCTACGGATATAACTAGTTTAATCTTTTAAATTACATTAATACTTGATTTTATTAATCTAACAGTTACTGATTTTGACTTTAGAAATTGACTTTTTGCAATCCTATTTTTTTGAGTATAGATATAGGATATATAGATAGACGCCACACAATGTAAATACTAAGAAGGATAGATGCCCTTTAGAATTAAATAGTAAAATTCATAATAAAATGGTTTATTTGTAATCTTTAATATATTGTATAAACATATTACATCTTTAATAATAAATATATACGTATTTAAAGTTACTATCTACTTCACTTCGTATTTTTGTAGCTATCAAAACATTCTGTACAAAAATATTCGCTGTTCGAACTGTGAATAATTTTGTCTTTTTGGTACTTTTACTTACTTTTAAACTATTATCATGTAGTTGTCTTTTTCACTAAAATAATGTATTTTTTATTTTCTTTTCGTAACTTTCTTGTCTTGTCCTTTGCCCCTAATTAATATGCCCCTATAAATGTCCTTGGCACCTATACCGCGAAAAATCGAGGCGACTCCTTCCATATAGAATAGGATAGATGTCCTTTTATTATATAACTAAACTATATACAAAAGAGCGGTTATTGACATCTAGGTGCGCAGTTAATGAACCAGTGCATAGTTATAATAAAAATAGGAATTTATTATATCTTACAAAGTTATGAGACAGTAAACATTTGCGTCTGAAATTTAGAACCGTTTATCGTGTTCGTCGCGGAGTTGATGATCGTCGGGAGCGGAAGCCCTGCAGGAACTTTGATGAGTGGTGTCTATACTCCTCATTTAAACTAATTATTGTTTGTTGCAATTTGGGTGAAGTTAGGTTTTTTGAAAACGCGGCACCTAACCGACTGCGTCATCTATCTCAGTTTTACCCAATCCCATTACAGTACTTTCGTTTTCGCTCTTATCACTTGAACCCCTTTTCGCGACGAAAATTACAAAAAAGACGAAAAAGCATTTATGAAGTTTTTACCGCTTTTTCTTTTTTTTAAATAAGCGGTACGGGTAGGTTTTTTAATTCTGGCTAGTTGTACGAGTTTTGCTTTTGTCTGTTTACACATTTTTTTTTTTAGTTAGTTCATTTTTTACATAGTTCATTGTTAGTAGACAGATTTAAAAGTTTAGGGTAGCGGACAGTAATGGGTTTCCCTTACAGCATATAAGACGGTTTCCATAATTACTTTGCAGACCTTGGCCTGAAAGAAGTCGCTCAGTCCATAAATGACAAACTTTGTATGTTCGTTTTTAAAAGTAATGCAAACATTTCCGAGCATGTTTGAGAAAAATACGTTTTATAGTTTTTGTTCGTGTTTAATCGTATCGAGAAACAAGCTAAAGCATTTTCCTTGTGGCGTAGTTACGTCGGGGCTTACAGTGTCAGTGGACGGGCTTAAATAGAATAGAATCCGTCTATTTTCCGCACAAGATCTCACAAGGATCCGCGATCGTAGATTATGGTTTTGCATTGTCAATTTCTAAGTGAAATAGATTTTATAACGATGTACAAATAAACATACATTCAAAATATATATAAACTCATCATTATTTCATTTATACATCCCACTGCCGGTCACGAGTCTCCTCTCTGGAGGACTTACGCCATAGCCCGCCACATTAGCCAATGAAGATTGGAGAATTCACGCGTTTATCTTCCTCAACGTGCAAGTTCAACACGTTATTTTCCTTCTCCAACCAAGTCCAGATCTCACAAAAAATCATATGCATGAAGACAACGAATGCGGCAAAGGAATGAATGCAAATTCTGGTTTAAGAATAAAAAACTGATGGCGTTTAATATCTTATTCTGGGTAGAACAGATAAATCTAAATTATGACCAACTATTACGGTGTTAATAGTGCTTTCTTTTTATGCTAGCATCTAAAAACTTGACTACGAGCGCAACTAATTATGTATTTAGGTCAGCCTAGAGTTAAATAATATTCCTAGCGTTTATTAATAAATAAAATTAAAGATTCGGCATACTTTATATCAGAAAGCCTAAGTTTAATTTGCAGACGGCATAACGGATGCAATATTAACCTATTTGTGCCGTCCAACAGTAATGTGAGCAATACCGCATTCAAGTTTTGAAGTGTGTTCAAGTTTTGTGGTGCTGGTGAAATTTCAGGTACATGAGACTTTTTTATTTTTTATTTTACGTTTCAGGGTGACGGGGGCACAGGCAGTGCCCCTCATCAGGTCTTTGCTATTGAAAACTGTGAATGGCACTATACAACTATCTCATAAAAAAGCTTTTCCATTCTTTATTGAAATTTTTTGCCAAAAGTTTTGTTTCAAAGTCAAAGTCAAAGTCAAAGTCAAAGTCAAAGTCAAAGTCAAATAATCATTTATTCCATAGGTAAAATTTTTGCACTTTCAAACATAATTTTTTAAGCTACTGCTCGTTCACTTTTTAGGCCAGTTACGGTGAGAAGGTTTCAAAAACCTTTCACTAGATGTCACTACTGGTGACAAATGCCGAAAGCCAATACAAAGATCTTTAACAAAAACACATAGGAGGATTTCGACTACCCGGTAATTTGACCTGTGGTTCAGTTGTATTATATATATATATATATATATCCCTATATATCCAAATAGAATCCATTGATTCATTCATGTAGTATTAGCAGTGAGAATCCACAGGATTGTGAGGTGAGAGAGTATTGTATGGAGTTGTTTATTTTTCGTGTAAAAAGAATTTTGACTTCGAAATTTGTAACAGTATAGAATTATATTAAATTCCGTCTTCCGCCCACAATTATAGGCAGAAATGGGTTCAAACCCGGCTAAAACCCGGGCGGGTAGATGGGTTTAACCCACTGCCCGTCCCTGATCATTACTGAATCGCTGAAGACGCGCTGCTGAAAGAGAGTGTGTAACCGCTCTCGTACGACGAAGCTGTACGTCATTCTCGGGAAGACATTCTATCAAATCTCCAATTGCACAAGGTACCTACTCAGGCTGAAGTTCTATAGCTAATGTGACTTGCGACAATAGATTCATGGGATATAATAGGGACCTATTTGAAAATATAGCACTCACTTTTTTACTTGTCACGTTTCGATTGTTGCGTTGCATTTGAGGGAAACTAGGGAAACCCTGTCTGGGGTGCCATGGACACAAACATAGACAACCACAAATTATACACAAACTCACGAGAGAAACAAATGTAGGCCTTATATATATTTCTCCCGGCATGGGAATCGAATCTAGGACCTTTGCGAGGCAGTAGGCAGGAGGCAGTTCGAAAATATGTATCCGGCATAATGCGATGACATTAACTTTGTAGTCTTCGTCATCATTCATCATCAATCGTTAAGGACACCGTGTGTCACCTAAAGACAAGTCCTTAGGTCGCTGGAAGCATTGCACAATATCCAGATGTCAAAAAGTTCTTTGTCAAGGACTTGTGTAAAGAAAACAAGTATACAAGAGCTCGATCTTACTTACAAAGGGGAAGTTTCTCGATTGCTGGAAAAAACAAATAAACCACTTAACATACGAAGCATTCTGAACTCGAGAAAAGGTATTTCTTTAAGTATCGTCAACGTATTTGTTTAGGACGCGCCATATGTACCAGAGAACCTATTTGATTGAATACATAAATGGAAAATAATAATGAATGAATGAAATAACAAACGAAACTGCAACGAACGCAGGCTGACTGTAATACTAACTAAGCTACTTAAAATGGTTTATTGGAAAATGAACGCAGAATGTACCCATTTTATTGAATACCATGATATTTTACTGCTTATATAGGGCTTTTTCAATAAGGACATTTTCAATAACAATTTTGTATTTCAATAAAACTCAGATTAATTGTGATATGGAAGTGAAATTTTTTCCAAGTGTCGTGCACATATCACGTTTAAGAATGGAATTCGATCTCCTTCATATGACCATCGAGAGTACGTTGGCAGCGGTCACATAATAAAAATAACTTTAGAAGCTAAATTACAATAAGGTCCACATTTATGTAAGTTGTGAAAACGGCTCAGCTCTGTAGAGTACGCGATAAAAAAAAAACCGAAACTTTTAGACATCCAAACAGCTCAATTGGACATACGGCATTTCGCTTAGGGATAATGCCGCCGATATCAATAGAATCTTTGCCCTCCAGAGACGTGTGTTGAGGGCAACTTACAATCTGGGCCCCAGACTGTCTTTAAGAGATAAATTTAAAGAGATTAACATTCTACACTGTCAAAGTCATAAATTCATTTAAGGGGTCACTTCTTGTTCCTGTGCACGAGTTTTTTGTGTTGTATCATTGACTTACAATTATATGGGCGTCGGGTCCGCGCTAAAAAGTGTCCGAACTTATAGGGCGTTAAAATCGTATACAGAGCGTCATTCACGCTTTAGTCTTCGTTTGTTCGACTGACAGCGAAGCAAGCAAAATTAGACAGTACTGCGATGACATTACAATTTAAATTCAACGTTTTAGCTTTTTCATATTCCTTTACATGTCACTACGTTTAAATAGGTTGACTTGGGACATTTTTTTCGTGGTTTTTGTATTAGACCCGTCGTCCATTTATTTGTAAGTCAATGTGTTGTATGTGTTAGTCTATATGTCTGTGGCTAGATCTATTCATACCTTGAAGTTATTTATCACAGACCACATAAATACTTTTCTTTCTTTCGTGTTGTTTATTGTGTATCAGATAGTCTGTTTAGTTACTTCTTGTTTTATTTAATGTACCTATATTTAGGAGTCTATAGGTTTATTTATAAGTTAATTTTAAAATATGTATTTTTTTTATATATGTATAACTGTTTGTCCCTCAATAAATTAAAAAAAAAAGATTCCGGTTGATAAACAAAATTGATCATTTAGGAGATTTAAAACTACAGTAAAAGAAAACTTTATACTGAACGTTATTATTATATAGCTTCTGCGTACTTGTGTGACGGTGTGACCTCTTACACCGTCATCTCAGCTTTTTTTGTATCGCCTTTCTCCATTCGTATCGTATCGTTCTTTCTTCTTCTACTCATATTTAAATTTAAAATTTTGAATTATTGCATTTTACCTCGCATTCTCATTTTGTTTCTTTCCATCTTCACTCTCTACCAGCTCGCGCCAGAGAACACATCGTCTGCCTATTTTTTTGAACCGTTTACCATTTTTCTAAAAATCTCTTGTACAATACATATTTTAAAACCATAAATATTATTAATACAAAGATCGAACACTCAAAAAAAATTTCTTCGATCCGGCCAGATTCGAACCGACGTCTTCTAGCTTACTTAGACATCTCTCGCCAGGACTGGTAACTGTAAAGGTACTAACTGGGTGATAAGTCTTTCATATATGGCGCTACGACTAAAAAGTCGTTGAAAAAAACCAAATACAAAGACACGACGCTGGCACATAGAAAAATTCGTGAGGTCCGCTGGTTCGTTACATGGCTTAGTTATTATAGCGTCTGGCACGGTAAGCTAGAAGGCGTCGGTTCGAATCCGGCCGGATTGAAGAAATTTTTTGAGTGTTCGATCTTTGTATTAATAATTATAATAAAGTAGTGGAGTAATTTCACAAACAATAATTGAATATCAATTCAATAAAAACTTATCATAAATATTGTTAAAACCGGAATAAATACTTTTATAACTGGATTTATTACCATCACCCCTAATTTATTACCATTACCCCTTTACCCTTTTGAACTCCCGAACGTTAAACTCACTAACCGCGATCTGCGGTCTACTGAACATTCCAAGCGGTACCAGCAGCGGCACACGCTTTCACTAATGTGAAATGTGGATTGCAAGCTACATTACAATCCACCAAAACTCCACCAGCCCCCTACACTTGGAAGACAAAATTCCGTGGAAGTGGCCCATTTAGCTCTTGCAGGTATTCTCGATCTAAGATGTTTGAACTAAATATTGTAAATAATAAATGTATTCAAATGCATATTTACAAAGAGCAACCCAAGTCTCTTACTCATTCTTAAACTGCCTCCGTGGCCGAACGGTTACCATGCCGGACTGCCACGCAGAGGTCCCAGGTTCGATTCCTGGGCCGGGCGAAATATTTGTATGACCTACATTTATTTCTCTCGTGAGTTTGGGTGTAATTTGTGGTTGTCTATGTGTGTGTCCATGGCACCCGCGACACAGGGTTTTCCCTAGTGCGGGGCTATGTTGAGTGTGTGCGTTATTATTATTATTATTATTCTTCTCGAATAATACGACGATTTCGTGTAATTTGCTTACTCTATGAAATAAAGATAATATCATATTGACTTTTACTCTATGGGTTTGTTACAGATCTTCGTTATTGGGTTTAATTCTTTGAGGGTGGAAAAAATAAAGGAAAGGAGCTGCCCTATCTACGGAATAAACGTACCTACTCAAACCAAAAATGTCCACCGCAAAATGACCGCAAATGGCGGATTTATATTATAAGAGCTGCCCTATCTACGGAATAAATGTACCTACTTAAACCAAAAATGTCAACCGCAAATGGCGGATTTATATTATAAGTCAATATCGACATGCAAATCTGTGGCGTGAATGTTGAATTTGTTTTTTATGTTTGCAAATTTGTATAGTTTACTGTAATCGATTCGTAATGAATATAATGAATCGATTACTAGGCTATTACTACTAGGCAAGAATGAGCCATTTTAATCTAAATTTAACACTCAATGTAACGATGTAATTGCATTATCATGTAGGTAATCTAGTTACATTCAAAGTTCTATTAAAATTTGACTCTTCAAAATGGAGCGAACAAAGGAAGATGGTATTTGATCCAATTCGGTTCTGCAATTTAATTCAATTCTGTTCGGCAGTCCTATAATTTCCAACCACTCTTTCTTTCTTTTTTCATTTGTAGGTAAAAAAAATTAAAAATAATAATAATGAAATAATAAAAACCCCGTAGAAAGGAATGAATGGTTGGAAATTATAGAACTAAGAACATAAATATTGGATCAATACCATCTTCGTTTACTCGCTCCATTTTGAAGTCAAATTTTAATAGAACTATGAATGTAACTAGATTACATGATAATGCAATTCCATCGTTACAGTTATTGGTAAAGTAAATAACTTCGTATTTAAATTTTATTAAAATGGTTCATTACTTGCCTAGTATTAATCATACTTTCATTACAGTAAACTATAATAAAAACAATTTCAACATTCAAGCCAACTTTTGTCAACTTCTGTCCCAGAGTTATTAAGAGCTCTCATGCCACAAAAGTTTTGACGTTGGCTCCGCCCAAATTTGTGAAACAAATATATGCCTGAAGTTCGCGTGACATGCGACAGGAGATTTTTTTTTTATTATGACTCGGCAAAATGACTGCACCGCGCCTGATGGAAAGTGCGAATACAGTCCAGAGATGAGAGTAACGGATGGAAAACACAAATATCTTCATTCCGTCACTACCATTTTGCCGGTCTGGCCAAATGCTTCTTCACACTACGTTTGAAGGACCCGATGTTATAGAGGGGAGGGAATACATGCGCCGGGAGTTGGTTCCACAATTTGATGGTTCGGCATAAATACGAATTGCCAAACTTTTTAGTGCGGGACGGTATTGAACTGACCGTCCAACTGTGGCAACGCAGTCCGGCACGGGTGGTCCGCTGATGGAAAGGAGAGGAAGGGATAAGGTTGAACAACTCTTCAGAGCACTCACCGTGGTACAGGCGATAGAATATGCTAAGAGACGCTGTATCTCTGCGAAGCTGTAACGACTCCGCATGCTCAGTTACATGAGGATCGTTGACAACACGGAAGGCGTAGCGCTGCAGTCCATCTAGGGCATCGAGCAAGTACTTGGCAGAGACGTCCCAAAGGTGCGAACAGTACTCCATGCTGCTTCGGACCTGAGCTTTATACAACAGGTATCGCAGCTCTGGAGTAAAAAATCGGAGATGTTGAATTTTGCGCATTAAAAGTACCAAATTCGTTTTAGCGGAATAACTCTAAAACTAAAGAGAGTAAAAAAAATCCGTAGTGACAGTTCTCGATCATGCATAAATATAATTAATTATCTAAGTTTTGTCCTAATAACCTGTAGCATTTCGAGAATAAATCGAAAAAATATGAAAATTAGAGGTCATTCCGTGACTTTTATCTATCGAGGAAACTTTATTGTTTTGTGTTTCTGATTAATATCTATGTTTGAATATGTCGTGCAGTTACTCATACAATATTTTATTTTTAACTTTAAAGTGGATATACCCCTCTAAAATCAAATCGAAGATTACGAATTTTTCCCCTCCTCCCTCTTAAATTGCAAATTACCGAGCCACTGTCAAAAGGCTTGTCTTGCTTATTATAGGCTTGCTTGTATATTCAATTTAATGGTGATTTTCTGTGCAGCGTTGTGTTTCTGATTAGTGTCTATTTTTAACTTTAAAGTGGATATACCCCTCTAAAATCAAATCAAAAGATTAGGAATTTTTCCTCTGCTCCCTCTTAATAACGTTTGAACACGCTAAAGAACCCTTTTAACAATAATTTCGTCATTGTTTATTAATCATATTATTATTTACATAACAAACAATCAAACTCTTGTTCAAATTAAAAAAAAAAACTTTACCTCCGAATATTCCAAACTTCTGAAAGACGAACCGCAACTTACCGACACGTTATTATATAAAAACTTATTTACCACACTGAAGGAACCAACTTAATTTACCTTGTTGATTATTAAATCTACTTTTTTAACTCTATATTTTAATGGTAATAACGTCTTCTTCTTATTCACTGGCGGTGGCCTTTTTGAATTTTGCCAATATCAAGTTTTCCGCAAAGTAATTACTAAGCCGGCGACGTTTCGCATGGCTTCCAGTTTCGAAATTTTAAATAGACTGGGATGTCTCGCAAAGAGACTAAGAAGATCGGTATAGGTAAGAAATTAGTCTAGACTTCGTGATTAGTTTTTTTAACATAAACGTCTTTGTTACGTAGCGCCATCTATGAGAAATCTATTGCAGATTTATCACCCAAAAAGTACCTTTACAGCTACCAGTCCTGGCGAGAGATGTCGCTATTCACTGTATTAATTAAATTTTTATTGAATTGATATTCAATTATTTTTTGTGAAATTACTCCACTAGTTTGTTAGGTATAATTATTAATACAAAAATCGAACACTCAGAAAAATTCCTTTGAGCCGGTCGGATTCGAACCGACGTCTTCTTGCATACCGTGCCTAAAAAGTCGTTGAAAGACCAAGTACAAAGACACGACGCAAGCACATAGAAAAATTCGTGAGGTCCGTTCCGTGGCTTAGTTGGTATAGCGTCTGGCACGGTGTGCAAGAAGACGTCGGTTCGAATCCGACCGGATCGAAGGAATTTTTTCTGAGTGTTTTTTCTGAGTGTTCGATCTTTGTATTAATAATTATAACAAACTAGTGGAGTAGGTAATTTCACAAAAAATAATTGAATATCAATTCAATAAAAATTTAATAAACGTCTTTCTTTAGAAATTAATTTCATTCACCACTACTCATTTCCCACCGGTCCCGTCCACTTAGTGTCAAATCATATATCATTTTAAGAAAATTTTTTCAATAAATAACTATAATTATATACCGGCTTGTATACCGAAAGACGCAGTGTTTTTTTTTCTTAGCACTAGGGACACTCGGTATCGCGAATGCCATGGACACACACATAGACAACCACAAATTACACCCAAACTCACGAGATAAATAATTGTATACAATAAAATATAACAGTAAAATAAAGATGAAAATAATATAAAATAAAGTAAAGTAATAAGATGACCCGCACAGGACTTCGTCTAATTAATTTCCTGTTTGCGTCGTGGAGGATGGAATGCCAGTACTTAATAATCTCAGTACAGAGTACTAAAAAAACCGCCCTCAAAAGTACGTGGAATTACGTCTATACTAAGTTTTATTGAAATATCCCCTAGTTCGCCACTATACAGAACTTGACACTGGAGATAATTAAAATCGGTTCTCACTACTCAAAGTATATTGAGAGAAAAACGCCTTGAATTGGAGAAATAGCAAAATCAACCATTGAAGTAATTGCTCCTAAATTAATGTTAGGCGCTATTTATGAAAATGAATCTTCATGCGTGAACAGCCACCCTTTGAGGTGGATGATTTTCTTCAAAATGAAATGGGACCACTATGGAAGTAGGTACCCCCTTTCCAAAAAAAAAGAATCATGAAAATCGGTTCACAAATACCGGAGTTATCGCGTAACATACAGAAAAAAAAAAGAAAAAAGAACATACAGTGGAATTGAGAACCTCCTCCTTTTTTGAAGTCGGTTAAAAATTGGACCAGATATGACGTATCGGCGGAAATAGCTCTCAGTATGCCGTTAATATCAAGACAATACGTTCCAAAAGGGAGCAATGCGAAGCCTGACGACAGCAAAGAAGTCAGGCAATTTCCTCGGCGAAGATACTCAATGCACTACAGAAACGTGGTAGCTTTAATAAGAATGCGGAACGCGTCGTTGATTGCAATCTTAGGCGATTACCACACTGCACTGCGTCTCGCGACGGACCGCGGACTTGCGTTTTTATGGTATGGCACACTGCTCTCTGCACTGCCGCACAGGTTTTTAATCAATTTGTGTCTATTCCAGTAATTGTCGTTCGAATTTTCCTAACAAATAATCAAAGGATTCAGTCGACATACGAATGTAGTTGAAAAATTAATCTTCATATTTTATTAAATCTTTGTAATGTAGTTGATTGTTATCTTCGGTGTCTTTTTATTTGTGTAAACAAATACCAAATAGACAGTATAATTGCAGCGTCCTGAATGAGTTCTGTATTATTAACCATTCTTGTCAAAGAAGGATCTCAGCTCCATGTACAATCACTATAGCGATCAACTACGAAGCGAGTACTTTAAGGGTCGTATTCCAGAACTGTGCTTAACGCTCAAGTCAGGATTTGAACAGACTTGAGTATGATTTCAAGCACTGGAAACACGACCCTAAATTACTTGAGTTTGATTTCTAATGCTTTGTATCATACTCAAGTCCTGACTTGAGCATTGAGTAGTGTTCTAGAATACGACGTGTCGCGGAGCCGCTAGACTGTAACCCCGCGCGCGTGATTCCGCGTCACGCGCACGTTCTCGGGGCGCGGTGCAGTGTGTCGCCTTAAGCCCGGCGCCCACAGACAGGACGAGACGGCAAGGAATTTTTAGGTGACGAATAGCAATGTACCTTAATATTATGAAATTATAGTCGCTATTTCAATGATAACTATTGTAGCTGCAAAATAAAGTTATTTTCACCTCTTTACTACACATGTCGTGATAATGACTGATTACAAGTAAATTCTGATGTTGTCACGCATAATAATATTTTCGTGTGATGCATAGGTCCCCAAACTTTTTGGGCTACCGCCCATTTGAGCAAGATAAAAAATAAGTTGTAATTTTTTGCCCACCACCATAAACAAAAAATGGAAAACAATTATTTTTTTTATATTAAATTAACACAAAAATTCACAAGGAACAAATGTGAAAAAAAAAAAAAGTTTATATACACATTTTTTTTCTTCCGAGACCGCTACCACTCTTCAGAGCCCACTGGGGGTAGGAACCACATTGGGTACTGGGTATATGAAGAAATGATTTAAAGTATTAAAACATTCGCGCGAGCTACTTACTATGTCGCCCTAAATCTGTAACAATGTCCTACTACGTCGTTTAATTTGTGTTATTCCATCGTCGAACGTAAAAGAACGTTATTCGGCCATGCAAAATCTTAACAGTAACGTCGTTTCTCTACAACATATCAAAATATTGAATCACTAGCGACACGCAGTATTGACATTTCACAGGATTTTGTAAATTACTCCACCACTTTGTTATAATTATTAAAACAAAGCCCTGGTCAGGCTCAAATGCAGTTTTGAGTCCTGTGAGGTCGAAAGAATTTTTCTTCGTGTTCGATCTTTGTATTAATAATTATAAAAAACTACAGGAGTAATTATACAAAAAATAAATTAATATCACGTTATTAAATATCATAATATTCATTTACTTCATAATATTCGATTACTTTATTGAAAATTAGAATGTTTTACTAACACGATACCTACTCAATTATTTTTTGTAAATTTACTCCACTAGTTTGTTATAATTATTAATACAAAGATCGAACTTAAAAAATCTTTCGAACCAGAGTCTTCTGGCAAACCGTGCTAGACGCTGTACCAACTAAGCCACGGAACAAACCAGCGGACTTCACGAATTTTTCTATGTGCTTGTTTGCCGGATCTTTCTTTTGGCAAAAAATGCCGATGTTGATGATGAGTTTTGTCGGTGTTGTTATTGCCGATGGTGACACCTACCTCTCATACAAAAACCATTCGCTATGTTCCCGTTAATTAACTGAGGCAGTAAGTTGAAGTGGAAACGCGCAGCGTTGCCCGCTTTTTACCACGCGCTGATTAGCTTGAGTTTTTCACAAAACTTCGTCTATAATTTTTAATTTGGCATCTTCTCTCTAATATGGAGAGGAGAAAAGTTCTGTCGAAAATTTTCAAAGAAATATAACTTATATAATCTTTAACGCCGTTAAGTATCATCAAAATTCGTGATTAAATCAACGTCTCACAAATCAATATGGCAATCGTCAGAATCAAATTATAACTTGAAAATAGATATTTGAAAAGTCGTGTGATACAAAGAAGTCCAATCGGATCGAAGAAATCTTTTTGTGTGTTCGATCTTTATATCAATAATTATAACAAACCAGTAAAATAATTACCAATTATTATACACAAACTAGTTTTTAGTAATTTGCCAAAAAATAATTGAATATCATGCTGGTAAAACGTAGTGATATTCAATAAACTTAATACGTTATGATGACAATAGTTTTATTTCCAATGTTTAGCAGTCACTAAAACCAAAGAAGTCTCATATACAGGCCGTCTCAGGCTGCTAACAGATTGACTGCCTGTTTGCAGTTAATGCGTAAAGTCTACGCTTAGTTTTCAACTGCATACAGTTAATGCGTGAAATCGTAAAAACGGCAGTAAAACACATTACATATGGCGCACTGTAAGTTTCCGGAACTGGCCACTTACATAAACAAAATTTAAAAAGTAATTACAACATTTGAAAATGGAACTCTTTGGCTATAGAATACAGTTTGTTTCATCTGACTGTCACTTGTATTTACATTGTGGCGTCATTTTAGAAATTGGTTGTCTACATCACTATGGATTTAACTTGTGAAAATTTTCGTAGTACGATTTTCTACGACTTTAAGTGCAATCTAACATTTCAGCGGAGCTTCGCTCGGCTTCAAACTGCTTTTGGCGATAAAGTACCACGCAAGACGACTTACTTATAGCTGGTTTGTAGAATTCAAATGCGGTCGTGTGAATCTCAGTGACGAATTACGTGATGGTCGCCCGTCCACTGCTGTGAACAACAAAAACATCGATGCTGTGCGCCGTATGATCAAAACAGACAGGCATGTGACATACCATGAGATCAATACTACACAAACATTTTTGTGTGAAAAAGTTGTGCTTTCGGTGGATCCCACACAATTTGACTGAGGCTCAAAAAACGGATCGCGTCACTTGGTGCAATACCATGCTTACCTAATTCAACGAAGGGGCGTCAAATTTGTGTGGGACATAGTAACAGGTGACGAAACATGGATTTACAGTTACGATCCCAAAACAAAGCAGCAATCGAGCATATGGGTCTTTCGAGAAGAGCCGAAACCATTAAAGTGGCGCGCGTGCAAAGTGCCTCTGAGCAGATGATTGCTTCTTTTTTTAATAAAACTGGACACGTAGCTACTGTTGCTTTGGAAAATCGTTGTACCGTAAATAGTGACTGGTACACGACCATTTGTTTGCCGCAAGTTATTGACAAACTCCGTAAAAATATCCGTAAACGTCGTATCATCTTGCACCACGATAATGCCAGTTGTCACACGACCACGCAGACAAATGAATTTTAGAAGGTAAACAACGTTGTCCTTATGAGCCATCCCGCGTACAGTCCCGACCTGGCACCTTGTGATTTATATTTATTTCCAAAAATCAAGAACCAGTTACGCAGTCAACGATTTTCATAACCTAAAGAGGCTGTCGAAGAGTATGAAAAATATGTTTCAGAGATTGTTACAGAGGAGTGGAATAAATGTTTTCAAAATTGGTTCATTCGTATGAAAAAGTGCATTGACGCCAAAGGAGAATATTTTGAAAAACAATAAATTCATTTCTGACCATTTATAGTATATTTTTCTTAATTATTCCGGAAACTTATAGTGCGCCCCGTGTATAATTTCGTAATAGTAGAGCTCCTTGTGAAAAAGATCGTCCAGGGAAGTGCTGCCACCTTACGTATTTCTGACGATAAGCAGTAATATGAGCATTACCGCGTTCCGGTTTGGAAGGTAAGAGTGCTGGTGAAATTGCAGCCACACGGGATATGTTTTTTTTTTTTTGACTTATCAACTTATGCCTCAGGGTGACAGACACAGTGGCAATGCCCACCAGATCTTTGCGATTTAAAGCTCTGAGTGGTGCAACTGTTATGGACAGGCGTGTAGCTTATCACCAGACGCGCGACTTGTTCGTCCCGTCACTTAATATTACAAAATAAATTAAATATAATAATTTGCCTAAACTTAACTATAAAACGTGATGGTTTTCCTTTACTTTGAGATACTATGATACCAACAAGAAAATAATCCCCATAGTTATAATAATAATAATAACGCACTGAACATAGCCCCGCACTAAGGAAACCCTGTGTCGCGGGTGCCATGGACACACACATTGACAACCACAAATTACACCCAAACTCACGAGAGAAATAAATATAGGACGTACAAATATTTCTCCCGGCACGGGAGTTGAACCTGGGACCTCTGGCTGGCAGTCCGGCATGGTAACCGATCGGCCAGAGAAGCAATTAACCCTTTCATTCGGCGTTATAAAAATACCGAATGTGTTTTGCACGTGTGGAAGGCGCGATTCCTGAAGGGCTAGCACGATAGGGCGCTTCTAGCGCGAGAGCGACATAAAGCGCGAGACACTGGTATATCGTATAGAGATCTCGCGCTCAATGTCGTGCCCTTTCGTGCTAGCCCCACTGGATGAGGCAACAAACTTTTAAAAACTTCCAATGCACTATTACTTTATTTTAAAAATAAAATAGAGAAGTGGAGCATAGTAGCACTGATTAATAGACTTCTCACAGATGGCGATACGTCAAAAAGTAATTAAAAACCTAAAACAAATATCTGCAACAAAAAATGTGTTAGTTCGTTCCAAACCTCAGTTGAAAAACCGTCTGCTCGGTAACCTGAAGGCGCTGGTTCGAAACCAACCGAATCGAAGGCACTGTTCTTAATATTCGATATTTGTATTAATAATTATTACAAACTACAAATAATTGAATACCATAATAGTAAAACATCGTAACATGCAATAAGCTTAATATTACTATAATTACTTAAGTTTACAACTCCATTTCCGAACCAACTAAATACAAACTACACTCACTGCAAGCAAATATTAAACATTGCTTCTATTTAACTTGCGTTTGAAACATCTCTTATTAACTGCAACCTTTCACGCAAAGGCAGTAACGTAAACGTATAACTAAATGTAAATAACATTAGCAGATAGATTCATTACTTAGAATAAACAACAAACTACCGTGAAGCGCTTTTCAACTCAGCCTTTAGAGTCTATCTCTTTGTAGACTATATTTCGTAACTGAACTGTGACATCATATTCAAATTGAATATTCAATAAAATCTTTATTTTGTAGATAATCAAATTACACATATACCGTGATATCATTTCCTAACTTTAAAGATTACATTAAAATTATTTTTATAGAAAAGTCATATTACAAAATTGAAGACTACGTGCTGGATAAAGATGTATGGACAGACGACATGGGTCTACATTCCACACAAATTTGATTCCATAGCATTTAAGTTTATTTGAAAAGAGCAATCCCTAGAGATTCTTGCTCGTTCCTCTCAGGGAAGTTAGCATAGTGAACGAGCGTAGGGTAAAAGTGACCTTTTCAAGTGTTAATTTAATTTACTTATCGAATAAATGATTCTTTCACTTTGAAAAGATGGAAATGTAATAAATAAATAAAAAGTAAGAAACTTTAAGTATTGCTTGCTATAATATTTTTTATAATCATTTCTACAGGTTTATCATCCAAAGCAATAACAGTTATGAATGAGAAAGTATAATCTGTTACATTTTTACGCCTAAACCGCTGAACCAAATTAGATAGACTTTGGTATATAGATATATGAGATCTAGGAGACGGACAAAGGCTACTTTTTGGCAAATAAGTAAATCTTAAAATTGTTGATATAGGGGATGAATGTTTAAATAGAGAAACAATAATTTGTCATGTAAGTAGTACAGTAGATTACTCGAGGCACTTTACTATAAATAAACTAAACCGATTAATGGATTATTGTCACCCGAGTACGCACGCAGAAGTTACACTTTTACAAAGTTCAATAATAAAAAGATCGAACCGACGTGTTCTAGCATACAGTGGCTGACGCTATACCAACTAAGCCACGGAACGAACCAGCGGACCTCACGAATTTTTCTACGTGTGTCCAGGTAAGTACTGTCACCTTACCTACTTCTGCCGCCAAGCAGTAATATGAGCATTATTTCAGTCCGGCTTAGATGGGTAAGTGAATATAATAGATAGAATGGGTGGTGAAATTACAGACACTCGAGGCTTGTCAACGTGCGTCTCAGCGTGACACGCACAGGGGCAGAGCCCGGAAGATCTTTGCGATTTAAAGCTCTGACTGGCATTGGAACTGTTATGGATGGCTTACCACCAGGCGCACGACATGTTCGTCCCGTCACTTGATATTATAAAAAAAAAATACTGATGACCACCACCACATCACCATGACTCTCCTTCCCTCCACCAGGAACCATAAAAAAATTAACTTCAACTTTATTTATTAAGTTTAATCCAATAATTCATCTCGTAAAAGTGTACGCATCAATTTCCAATTATATTGTTATTTGTGAAAATTGTAAGTGTTAGTTTGTGCAGTAAATGTTCTAATGTATATTGTGTTTACGAATGTTTGCCATTTACATTGCACATATTCTACAAAGACGTTGGTAAACCTGATAAATAAATAAACGTAATATAATGTAAACCTAATGGAGTAATTTCGCATAAAAAAAACTGAATATCAATTAAATAAAAATATAAACACAATGAATAGCGACATCACTAGCCGGGCCTCGCAGCTGTAAAGGTATCTAACTGGATGACGAAATACTTAAGATTTCTCATAGATGGCGCTACGGCTAAAAAGTCGTTGAAAAAGCAAATACAAAGACTCGAAACAAATATTAGGGGTTAAAGTATGAAATTGCCGTTTTATTGCAATAGGTTCTTTGAATTTTTATAGAATCTTCATGGTTTGAGGTTTTCGAATGAAACTTTTTTCAAATGGTTTCTGTGATTTT
>NW_020656077.1:8688390-8694167 GCF_003589595.1 Hyposmocoma kahamanoa
TAGATTTTCAGTACAAATCGGCAATTTCATACTTTAACCCCTATTACATAGAAAGATTCGTGAGGTCCGCTGGTTCGTTTCGTGGCTTAATAATAATAATAAAGAGCTTTATTTATCTACATTTGCATAATAATTTAGCCTTAAATAACATCATCTATACTTGCATAATATATTGTGTAGATAAAAAGGAAACAGTCTCAGCTTAAGCTGTTTCAGACCCTACGTTTTTGAAGAAACTCGCTACATTCCAATGACAGTAGTTTTATGACGCGTCTCGAGTAGCTCTAAAAAATATTTACTTATTTATTTATTTATTTCAAATGCAAGTCATAACAATACACGTTCCATTAGGTTAGTGCTTATTGCTATGACAACCCGCAGGGGTATGGCACTTAATCGCCACATTTTGGCTTACATTATTGTTCACACATTACAAAATATAATAGTAACATAATAATAAAAATACAATTTAGATTAAAATAACATGTCAATTATCCATCATCAGGCTTCGTCAAATACATAAAACAACATAACAACATAATTTGACCAAAAACTACGCAAGTTTGTCAATATAAAATTCAATTAAGTTATAATAGCACTTGTCAATTAATAACACTTTTAATTTTTTAGTGAAATTTTTGTAATTTGTCTCACATCTTAGGTAGTATTATTATAATGAGTTGACCATAAATATCACATATTATATTACTTAAGCTTAAAGTTATAATCCTATTGTCACGATGGTACCAGTGCTAAATAAAACATTCCATTTCAAAATACTCCAATTTGAAGTTTAGGCAGGGACGAATAGTACCTAAAAATTAAAATATAAGAATGTAAGTTAACTGCCTCCGTGGCCGAACGGTTACCATGCCGGACTGCCACGCAGAGGTCCCAGGTTCGATTCCCGGGCCGGGAGAAATAGTTGTATGGCCTACAATTATTTCTCTCGTGAGTTTGGGTGTAATTTGTGGTTGTCTATGTGTGTGTCCATGGCACCCGCGACACAGGGTTTCCCTAGTGCGGGGCTATGTTGAGTGTGTGCGTTATTTATTTATTTTTACCCAATTACTTGCCGATTTTTGCCTCGAAAGTAGGCAAAGCTTGCATTTTCTTTCGACGTAAGACTTTGAGTTTCTTATTGGATGAGGCAAATTATTCCAGCACTTAAACCGTTAATGTAGGAGGTGGTGATATCTGCAACGAAGGATACCGTATCGACGACGTCTTGTAGAATTCTAGAAGGGTTACTTGAGAAAAAAGATAAGAATCACTCTTAACACTACCTACAGATAGTTTCTCAAAGCACTCTCGTGATCTACTAATAAAGTTGTGCCCACTTTTATTTTAAATTATCCAGAAACCTTCTTCCAGATATCTTGAGGGAATTTGAAGTCTTAAAATATTCAATCGAATTAAATTCTATTAGATATCTTATAGTATATATTTAGATGTGGGTGTGCTGCTTGGGATGTTCTGGTGCTGGTAAAATTACATGTACATGGGATTTGTCAACTTCTGTCCCAGAGTTATTAAGAGGGAGCATGCCAAAAAAGTTTTGACGTTGGCTCCGCCCAAATTTGTGAAACAAATATATGCCTGAAGTTCGCGTGACATGCGACAGGAGATGTTGAATTTTGCGCATTAAAAGTACCAAAGCCGTAGTGACAGTTGTCGATCATGCATAAATATAATTAATTATCTAATTTTTGTCCTAATAACCTGTAGCATTTCGAGGATGAATCGAAAAAATGTGAAAATTAGAGTTCATTCCGTGATTTTTATCTATCGAGGAAACTTTATTGTTTTATGTTTCTGATTAATGTCTATGCTTGAATATGTCGTGTAGTTACTCATACAATATTTTATTTTTAACTTTAAAGCGGATATACCCCTGTAAAATCAAATCGAAGATTAGGAATATTTCCTCTGCTCCCTCTTAAATTGCAAATTACCGAGGCACTGTTAAAAGGCTTGTCGATATTCAACTTAATGGTGATTTTCTGTGCAGCGTTGCATGAGAAATGAGACAGAGCTCCTTGTGAAAGAGTACGTCAGGGAAGTACAGCCACCTTTATCTATTTCTGCCGCCAAGCATTAATGTGAGCATTGGTGTGGAAGGATAAGGGTACTGGTGAAATTACAGGCACATGGGGCTTGTCAACTTATGTCACAGGGAGACGGGCGCAGTGGCAGTGCCCCTTATATATTTGCGATTTAAAGCCCTGAGCGGCAGTGCAACTGTTATAAACACGTCATTAATAACTTAACATGTTAAATAACAAAATTATCTTGAATTCACCTCATAAAAGCACTTAATATTAATAATTTAGGAAAATCCGAATGCGAACACGCAGTTAAGCTATTTAGACGCGAAATCCATTAAGCAAACAACGAAACTGGAAAATGAAAATGAGAAAACATAATTGCGGGATAAATTATACGTTATGCTCTCTGTATAAACCAATTATACCGCAATCCTATTAAGTCAAACGTATGGATTTCAACATGAACAATGCCAAGTTGGTCTTATGGACTTTATTGGTGTATAATAATAAATCTTATATATATACCTCTCAATAAAGAATTATTATAATCTTTTACGCCCTCGGAGAAGCGAGAGTCTAAAATAAATAATAATATAATAATAATAATAAAAGAATAAAAAAAAATATTAAAACAATTGATAATGCAGTATCTAATTCACCGCCATGCGTGTCGCGGCTGGCGCAATCGGGACTTGCACAGCTTTAGCCACAAAAGGCTTTGGTGTAAAAAAAATAAAATGGCTTAACCACATGAAATACATATTATAGAATATGAGTGATTCAATATTTGTCGAATTAATTAATTAGGTCTAATAAAAAAAACAAGAAAAAATGTCCGAAGTTAAACTATAAAAACGTAGTGACATGTAATGAAATATAAAAAAAACCAAAATATTTAATTCAATTGTAACGTCATTTAACTAATTTTGCTTGCAACAATTTATGGGCCCAAATTCAGCCTCCACTGAAAACTTAACAACATGCACCATATTTAGCATCGACTGAAAATTACTTGAACACAGGAGTAATGGAGCAGCCTTTATTGTATATATTAATTAATTTTTATATATATTATTATGTCGAATTTTCGACAAATTCACTTAAAGAAATAATAAAGAGTTGGGCAGATACATACAAACAAATATTGCAATTGTGAAAATAAGGTACTACGTGTACTATAAGAAATGTACCGATGTTCCAACTAAACGTAATCTCAAATATCCGTAATTCCGTAAACCGATTTATAATAAAACCGTTACGCTTTCAAGTAATTTTAATGATTTTCACAAAGACAGAATTAGCTTTTGTTTTGTAATATTCCTAAAAAAATACATTTGACATTAAGAAAATTCGACCTAACGTTATTTCGGGCAAAAATTTTCTTACTTCTGATAGGTAATGCCAAGACGTTAAACGAGTATAACACCATTTTGTTAATTATTGCTAAAGTTTAATAAAAAAGAAACATTTAAAAATAAGATTAAAATCAAAGCGATTCTTTAGTTTCTTTGTTCTAAATATTTCAATCGCTTGTGGTTCGAACAATTAAAAATGACCAAAAGTTTATGTAAGCTTCTTGAAGTTGACGTAATGAGTCTCTTTCCATCTTTTGCGCGTGCAATGTATAGAAAAAGGACAATTAGCTATTTGATGATTTTGTTTGCTTTTGTAATTTATATTAACTATGTATTTATACTATTACAACTGTACAAAATAATACTTTTAAATGAGAACTATGATAACACAATATATTTGTTTAGTGAAAATATGATACAAAATCCTGTTTTTATACTTTACTGCAGTAATTTTTACGCGTTATTATTATATAGTACTGCATGTTTGACAACCGCGTTGTCAGTCGAACAAACGAAGACTGTTGCGCGATTGACGCTCTGTATGCAAATTTAACGCCCTATAGGTGCGTACACTTTTTAGAACGAACCCGATGTCCATTTGTTAGTAGGTCAATGTTATAGGTATAGTTATTTTGTTGCAGTAGAGCTTCTTGTTAATGAATTCGTTCAGGGAAGTACTGCCACTTTACTAATTTCTGTCACCAAGGGTAAGAATGCTGGTGAAACCACAGGCATATCGACTGTAAACTGGCAATCGGTACTATCTAAATTTTGATAACTTTACAGGTGAATTTTATATAGAATCTGGTTTAGTAAATAAAAATACGTACTTAATTAAACATTTTTATTACACATGTATGTATGTACACTACGTATTTTTATCTAATAAACCAGATGCTATATAAATGATTTTTTCTTCATCCTGTAAAGTTGTCAAAATTGAGATAGTACGGGTTGCCTGTTCACAGTCGATATGAGACTTTCAACTTATATCTCTGGGTGACAGGCGCAGTGGCAGTGCTTCTTAGATCTTTATGTTTTGAAGCTCTGAGTGGCACTGCAACTGTAATGCTATGGACAGGTGTGTCACCTACCACCAGGCCCACGACTTGTTCATCCCATCACTTTGTACAATAAAAAACCGGCCTCAAAAGCCATTCATCACCTAGTTCGCTACCCTTAGAGGTGGAATATTTTCTTAAAATTTAAATGGTACCACTTCTGAGGTATCCTCTTTCTAACAAAAAAAGAATCATCAAAATTGGTTCGCAAATTATCGGCCGGAGTTATCGCGTAACGAATTGAGAAGCTCCTCACACTTTTGAGGTCGGTTAAAAAAATTATAAGGCTACCAAACGTTAGGGTTTGTTTGTGTTATTATTGACGATTTAAAACCAACTAAAAACACACGTTCTGAAATTCAATGTTGATTTCGGAATTACGTGATATTTCTCATTACTGTTTCATATTAATACAATTTTTTTCTCTAAAAAGTACTTCCTAAGTTTAGATTTGATGTTTTTGCAACTTACTGATATTTTTGTTTCCTTAGATTTTTTTATTACATTTATAACGTATTTGAATTTTATGAGTCAGAACTATATTACGGAACTAGGCAGAATGTTGATGCACTATTAATGCTCAGCAGTTGTTTTTTATTTTACTCTTGTTATAGTTCTGCCACTTTATCTATTACTGCCGCCAAATGTGATCATTATAGCGTTCCGATGTAGAAGGGTAAGGGTGCTGGCGTAATTACAGGCACATAGGATTGTCAACTTATGTCTCAGGGTGACAGACGCAGTCAAGTGGCAGTACCTCTCAATCTTTACGTTTTAAAGCACTGAGTGGCACTGCAACTGTTATGGACAGGCGTGTCTCGTAACACCAGAACCACGATTAATTTGTTCCGTTACATAGTATCATAAAAAAACTCTACGAAAGCAACGAGTGAATTTAATTCTCTTGCATTTCAAATCTCTTTAGTGCTGCTATATCGTTTTAGTGCTGTTATGTTGTGTTTTGCAAGTTAACCAATTGGATTACCTCTATTATGGAACTTCTAAAAGCATAATAGCGGACAGTGGATTGCTAATGGAGTAAACTTGCTTAATCTACAATGAATTCTTTTAGATAATTGAATATTAATAGTGCCTACAAGACAAGTCACCACGCGTTTTAAACACACGCGGAGTCCTTATCGATTTTGATACTGACTGCCTTTTTACATCTATGTCTTAATATCTTATGACAAAAATTAGATTATTAATTATATTTATGCATGATCGACAACTGTCACTACGGATTTTTAAGGGTGGGTGGGTGTGCGTGCGTGCGTGCGTGCGTGCGTGCGTGCGTGCGTGCGTGCGTGCGT
>NW_020656077.1:8694177-8714441 GCF_003589595.1 Hyposmocoma kahamanoa
GTGCGTGCGTGCGTGCGTGCGTGCGTGCGTGCGTGCGTGCGTGCGTGTGTGTGTGTGTGTAACTTAGTTTCGTGATTAACGCTCTTGCTTCATGTTTAGTGAGGGTCAAATGTTTAATTTATTATTAAACAAGTTATAAACACGACTACCTCTGTAGTAGAACAATCTTTTGCGCAAACGAAGTTCTAGCGCTATTGTGTACGGAACTATTACAGAGTCTTCGATTGGTAGACACAGAAGAATTTCTAGAAGGTGGAGTGATTTAGTGTTGACGCATTAAAATCAGAAGCAGGTACAGTTGCCGTACTGATAGTACATTCGCTTCCAGATATAGTTGCGATGTAGGATAAGTCGGGGTTTTAGAAGTGCAACCTTCAGCAAACATCTTTGTGCTCGTTCTAATATTATTAGATTGTTTTTAGGTAATTACTGATTGTACTAGCGCTAGATACACATGTCGCAAAGTTTTGCTGTCAGTGACTTGTCTAAGGTGTTTAAAAATGTAAATGAAAAAACTTAAAAAACGAGCCTAATGATGAAACATTTGATCGTCGAGTGAAAGACTTTGTTGGATAATGCGTATTATTCCACTGAAGAATATAGGGACGTGGTCTTGTAATATATGTTGTAATTTATAGATTATTAGGTATAGATATTATTTTACAGAAATGAATAAATTACATAAACTTTATACATACAATCATTATTTCATAATATCATATATTGACATAATTATTACTATATTATTTAATATGTTCCTACATTATTTCACATAACTACATTGACTATGTTAAAATTACGTAGTACAAAATACAAGATAATGAATAAATCTAATCTAATCTCATCTAATAAGCTTCCGAATTCTTTGATACAAATTTTTGATTGTGAAAAATAACTTTATTCTAATGTTATTATTGTATAGCTTCTGCGTGTTTGGATGACCAATATCCGTGCCAGTGCCCATTTAGTTCTAGCAGGTAGTCTGTTTGAAATAAATTTAAATATTGTAAGTGATTAATATATTTAAACGTGTATTTACAAAGAGCAATCCCTGGAGTTTCTTGCTCATTCTCCTCAGTGGAATCTGCATTACGAATGAGCAGTAGAGTTTATTCAATATGACGATTTCAAATGTAATTTGCTCACTAATGAAATAAAAAAGATTTGAGTTTGGGTTGGTGCTACACAAAAACACCAATTACCTTGTCTCAAGCTAGGGTACTCATGTTCCCTGACTATGAGTACCAAAGTAACGATATCTGGGGCACTTCCTATTCCCGAAGAATTTATTTTAAACCATATTATTATAGGCATATGTTGTAACCATCCGAGTGGTATTGAATAAATCAAGGGATGGAAATAAAACATCTTTCTTTTTTTTCGGCTAGCACCATCGTAAAACGCCTTTAAGGCCATAAACATAAAATTCAAGCGACTCGTAGTGGCGTATTCCCATCTGTTCTGAATTAAACATGAATATGAAATCCCACAATATCTAAGAGGAGAACAGTGCAAGTAAGAAGAGAACAGTATAATATTGGTGGTGATAGTGCAATTCCTTGGGGAGAAATCTTCTCACTCAGCCACAAAACTCTTGATAACGTTTGTTCTTTTTAACCGACTCAGTTCGTTCTCAATTCGACTGTTCTTTTTGTGTGTTTTACGCGCGTATTTGAGAACCGATTTTGGTGATTCTTTTTCGTTGGAAAAATAGTACATCTGAATTGGTCCTATTTAAATTTGATGGAAATATTCCACCTCTAAGGGTGACAAACTAGGAGATGAATCCGGTTTCGCGCACTTTCCGGTAACCGATTATTAACTTTTTAGTATCAGTTTGTATATGCAAAGTTTTTTTTATAAAAATTACTTTTCACTAAACGGGTTGGACGCTACTCGTAACGTATTGATTGGACGTCCGAGTTCACTCGGATCACGTGTTTGCACATTTCGGGTAGCGTCCGTGTGACTAAAGGCTTACTGAAAATCAGCGCAGTGGTAAAGCTACTGCAGCATATGCTAAGTCCCGTGTTGGCACGACGCTACAACACAGGCCATACTACTGTCTACTGTGCATCATGGTTTTAGTTTTACTTGTAATTATAAGTCATATACCTACTTATTTGTATGTAAACTGTTTTAGTGTGGTTTTGTGTTGTTGTATTCGTGCCAATAAAAGTATGTCTATGTCTATGTCTATGTCTAATCGGACGTTCATCCGAGTGGGCTCGGTCCGAGCGTACTCGTGCATTGAAGAAAAATGTTTTATTTCAAAATGGCTACCACCCAAAAATTCCTCGTACAGGGTGAACTTCAGACGAATCTGATCAAACATTTCAGGCGAAGTTCTCACCATGACAGTGTCATTGTTCACGCCATTTCAGAAAACACAAAGAGATGAAACGGGCATAACCCGTAGTAATCTATATTTCTTTAGATAACATATATACACTTCTTCGTGTATAATATATTATATACTATACATGTTTATACAGCAAATTGCATTACAACAAATTTGTTTAACCTCCTGGGGAACAGCAAACAACCTTACAATAAGAAAAGCCCTAAACGCCCAATGTATCAAAATGTAAATGTTTTTTTTTTTTTTGAAGATGGAGAAAAAATTACAGTTCATTGTGCAAAAGTGATTGCAATCGATAATTAATATTTTATCCACTTGATTGAATGTTGGTTACACTTATGCAACAAAAATCTTCGGTCCATTATTCGTCCAAATGCTGGGCAAAGGTTCAGTTGATTTGTCAATTTTTGTAAAGTCATATTCCCGGGGTGCGGTCGGGACAAGCACACTATTATTGACCTACAGCAATTTATCCAAGGTTCTAAAACTAACGAAGGAAACCAACAACAAGTTTTAACATTGATCGTTTATTGATCGGTTTACAATAATAATAAATGCACCTCTAAAGTATGCTAGAATTACATGAACCACGCGGGGTTACTACCCTAACTAATGTAGTGACGGTGGTGAGCTAAAGGGTAGGTTTACGGGATTGAAGGGTGAACAATTCGCACGGCCTGGGCACACCTTGGTCACGCGCTGCAATTACTCTTCAACAGCCGCTCACCCGGTGTAGGTTCTTACCGTAGCAGGCTCCCCCAACATGGCCTTGACTGCGCCACCGGAGAAACGGGCGAGCTGAAGGCTCATAACCCCTAAAATAAACTTAAAGCTAAGTAGCGGGCCTGAGGGCGCCCAAGTGGGCACGGACCTCGGCTCAGGGCGCTACTGGAGACTTCCGCCAGAAGGGCGTGCTATAGGAGAGAATCTACCACTGTACGTGCTGAAATGAGGGGCTCTACGACCTCGCCGGCGAGGACGGTTGGTGCGTGAGTGACGTTGAGAACTTCTCTTGGCCGACAGGTCCTATTTACGCGGTGGGGTTGTTCCCTGAGGGGGTCGTAAGAGGATGCAGCCACCACGAGGGGGTTGGGGTGGTGAGGAGCAGAGTCGAAGTATTTCCTCGATGCCTGTTTCATAAATTGGGCTATTGTGGGGAACCGTAAATCTATGTGGAGGTTAGCGTTGTGCAGGTACCACGGGGCACCCGTCGCGTTGCGCGTGAATCTATTTTGGAGAGCCTGCAGGCGGTTTATAAGCGCGGGATTTTCCTGAGCGAATGCGACACTGGCGTACGCCATGATTGGGCGGATACAGGTCGTGTACAATCTCACCTTATTGAGAAGGGAGAGTTTGCTATGCTTGTTGAGAAGAGGACGGAGCCGGCTCATAACAAAGTGGGCGCAATCGCGGACGGTTTTCACGTGTGCTTTGAACTTACATCGGTCGCTCCGGCCGGCGGCCTTTTATAGTCTCGTCTCCGCTCCGTCGCGAATCGGTCAGCAGAACTTTCCATGACGCACGATCGGCCGGTGCTGTGGCGAGTCGAGCCCGGTGCGACGCGTCACATGTTTATTAAAAACACAAAGAGGAGGTATATTTTAACTTAATATACACAATCACATCCGCCAGTCGTTATCCAAATGTATATTAATAAAAATCGATTTCGGTACTAGTGAACCAACTGACAAAATAAGAATGAAGAAGACAATAATCATGAGAACGTCATAATATTGACAATTCAGACATTTTTGTGTAAATTTTACCTCCTCTCATAATCTATCGATAAAACTGTCGACAACAATTACATGACTAGACAGCCTACGGAACAACTAGTTAAAATTTTATGAAAACTGGCAACCCTACAAATGTCATTTTAGTCGATCTTCAAAAAAGACAGACTATAAAATTATAACTACATGTTTTATGCCCAAGAAGGCATGCCCTCAGTTTTGTATGATAAAAGTTTTTTCTAGATAAATTTGAATGCAATATTTTGGCTATTATTTGAATCTCCTAACATATTACGTACAGATTGATATATACATGCGCTGGGCCTTACGAGATTAAGGACAGAACATCTGTCTCAAATGAAAATCATATTCATATTTATATGTATTTATATACGATTCGATAATATATCCGCTCACACGATGCGCTCATCCTACCGCAAAATGGCGGCTATTTGGTTTCGCAAATTAGAAAAGAATTCAGTTTAAATACAAGTTTTTAAAAATAAAAATTAGTATTCTGCATTGCTAAATAAATACCCTCCGTACTACAATAAAAACATCTCAAATAAAATGCAGTAATACACCGCAAATCCTGCACTTAAAAAGCACTAATCAAATTTTTAGTGTACTTGGGTAAATATGATAATATTCCGTTTGAGTGGTTCTAACGTTTACCATGAAATTACTCCTTAAAGTATAGTTTATAAACATTTATATTCAGGGTAAACTTAAAAAACGCAACTTACGGTATGTTTTCAATAAATAAACACCGACATCACCGGCCCAAACAATAACACACACGATTGTCGTGACGTATTTTTGAAGTTGTTTATTTTTTTTTAATGGTAGACCCAGGCATTAAAATCCTTATACTTTGCTAGAGTAGTTACTGAAATAGCAATTAGTATTAGTTCTTTTACCTGTTATAACTTCGATATCCGATAAATCGGTATAAAATCATCACCGGCACCTCTAGGTGTGGTATGCTTCCAGAGACGCATGAATCGCGTGAGCGGTTAAGATTCATAATTAGATTATTTGATTTTAAATTCGACACTTAATCGTGTACTAAACATATTTTAATTACCTCGACGTTTCGGACGTATTGCAACGTCTATGGTCTCGAAGGGATTGAAGAGCCGTGCGAGTTTTTCTAACTACATAATTATTTGCACTTGATCTTCATTATTTATTTGTGCACTAGTCGCTTAAATTCGGGACTTAATCGTGTATGAAAACACACGATTAAGTCCCGAATTTAAAATCAAATATGTAAAAATCGTGTAAGTGATGTAGTGTATCATAATTAGATGTCCAAAATGTAAACAAAAGGTATAACCGAGTAAAAAATCTCATGACTGGCGATAATTCAATGTTTAGTTAGTACTTTTTTGCAAGCCATAATCTGATGAAACATGAGACCGTTCACATTTTGCAATATATGTGTATTTACTTAATTTCGTTTAACAAAATTATTATAATACAAGACTATATCTAAGGTTGTTAATAATTTTATGACACAGTCAGGATATAAAACATTTTTTGTGCCGCCATTTTGTCGTATCGTACGTAGATGTCATTCATACTTAGTTTTTCGAACTCGAATATTTTCTTATCTCCGTAGTATGTTTGTTAAAATTATGGTATGTTGATGTTTAAGTTTTTGTTAATTGTTATATTTCGTAATTTACAATGAAAATTTTAGAAAATGAGAACCTCCTCCTTTTCCAATTCCGTTTAAAATAGAAGGTTTAGCACGCCTGCACTCCCACTTTCAAAATGACATTTCATGACATTCTTTTGTTTACATTTCGGACATCTAATTATGTTTATATTTATGGTGGAGTATTTTCACAAAAAACACATGAAAATAACAAGTGTCAAATATCACGATAACTAATAATAATAATAATAGTAATTCTTTATTTTAAACAGAAACGTTACATTTCATTGTAAGGCCCTGACTTCCGAGCTAGGTTCAATGACCTGTAACCGGCGAGAGGGAAACCCGGGGGGGTTTTAGTGGGGTAGGCCCTCCAGTCTGGAGGGAGAGTCCCCACATAACCCCTGAGTCTCCCTGGGCTCAGGGGTGGTCGTTTCGCGCACAGCGCTCGGGTCGGACAAACCACGGAGCCGACCACAGTGCAGCCCGCTCCGCCCACGTGGAAATTTTGCCACTACCCAACCTCCGGCTATCTTTCTTCTCCGGTCTCCCTCCGGCCTCCCACAAGCGGGTCTCACCGGAGGGGTTCGGAGGGGGGATAGTTGCCCGGAGCGCGGGTTACGACCGCGCCGCGTGTGACACCCCCCGCATACCACCATGCCACCGCCGCCAGTACCCCCGACGAGGCAGCCGACGCGTCCAAACCGCCTGGGGAGGGTGAGAACCCGCATATTCTCCCGCACCGGCCGCGACATCCTGGACGTGGTGCTGGCCGCAGCATCCGCGTCCACAGCCTTAACCCCCTCCCCCCCCGTGGGGGGAGGCGAAGAATTCTTCCCTGGCGTCATGCCGGGACCGTCGACGGCGCCGCAGCAGATACAGCCCAAGCGCCCGGCGTTGAACCCACTGCCCCGAGAGCCGCGGCGCAGATCACCAACCACACCACCATCGAGCGCCGGGCTGTCAGTATCGGCGTTCGAAAGCGTGTTCCCCGCGCCACCTCCGCCCCCAACCAAGGGAAGCAAAGCCACGTCCGCGAGCGTGCCGGCATCGTCCGCAGCAGCACGCCCGCAACCACCCACTACGCGCCAGTCACGAGCTGAGCCCACCGCGACCACCTCCGCCACCGCCACCAACAGAGGCGCTGCCATCGTCGCTGCCGCTGAGCGCCCCGCAAAAAGCGGCCCCCCTCCGCGGCCGGCGACCCGCACCACCATCGCGAGCGCCCGCCTCAACCCTGCCCCGCCACGTGCCACTGCGGCAGGGATTCCTGCACGCCCGCGGCCTACAGTGTCCACCCGTGCAGCCACGGCAGCCACGCGCACCACCGCCACTGCCGCCGTCGTCAACAACACGGCAGAACAGCGCCAACCGCGCTCGCAAGCGTCGCCGCCCCTGACGCGAACTAGGGCGACGGAGGCACGCTCACCGCCGCCATTGTTCGCAGCAGTTGCCGCTCGCAGCTCCACACCACCATCGGCCAGCGCGGCACCGTCGATGCCAGGCCTCGGTTCACCGATGGACACAGCTCCGACACCGAAGACCCCGACGCCGGAGCCCCCGACGCCGGAGACTACACCTCCCAATGAGCCTACGGCGCCGACGCCCCCGCCGGCCGAAAAGAGGCCCCGCTACCCGCCCCTAATCGTGGAGCACCTACCAAACTGGGCGCACCACTTCAGGGAGCTGAAAAGGATGCTGTCCCGCGCGCCCAACGCCCGCCCCTACGGGCGGGGCGTACGATTCCTCCCGAGGGACGAAGCGGAGTACCGTCTGGTGCAGCGGTACCTAACCACCCTGGAGAGGGAAGAGGGTATCTCCTGGTTTGCCTACTCCCTCCCAGCAGAGAGATCCCTGAAAGTGGCCATCCGGGGCCTACCTGCAGAGACCGACACCGAAGACATTCTTCAGGAACTCCGCGAGCTCGGCTTCGCCCCGGAGTACGCAAGGCCGATCAAGGCGCGCGCTGGACGACCGGGCTGCCTATATTACGTGCAGCTCCAACGGAACCCAGACACCATCCCCCGGATATATGAGGTGAGCGAGCTGCTCTGCATGTCCGGGGTGCGCATCGAGGCCTGGCGCGGAAAGCAAGGCATCGCACAATGCCACCGCTGCCAACAATTCCGGCACTCGTCGCACAACTGCCACCGCAAGCCTGCGTGTGTGCGATGTGGCGAGGAACACGCCGCCCGCGACTGCCCGCGCCCGCTGGAGGAACCACCGACGTGTGCCAACTGCGGAGGCCCCCACCCCGCCAACAACACCTCTTGCCCGGTTTTCCGCGCCGAAAACCGGAACAAGAAAGCCGGCACTATAGCCCGCACCGCCGACGCCGCCCGACTACGGCCATCGAAACAGGTCCCTCCGACGATGACGGTGACAACCGAGCAAGATGCGCCCGTATCGCTGATGGCTGCAGCGAACGCACCACACACCACCAGGAGGCCCCGGAAACGGAAGCCCAGGAAGCCCACCAACCAGCCGCAAGAGACAACCGCCCCTCCCAGGGAGATGAAAGGAAAGCCAGCGACGGTAGCGGAACCCCCTCCCCCAGAAATGGGGGCGCGGGACGCCGCTATCACAAAGGCAATCCTAATCCTCCAGGAGGTACTGCAGGACATCCGGGCCAACCGAGACCCAATCCCAACGATCCTCAGAGGGATGGCAGACCTGTACACCCGCTGACGCCAAGCCTGAGGATCGTGACCTGGAACGCTGATGGACTCTCTACCCAGAAAACCAGGTTACTACAGTACCTCCTCGCCGAGAAGAAGGTTGATGTGGCCCTAATCCAGGAGACCCACCTCAGAACCCAGGACCGGCTCAAGATACCCGGCTACCACGCGTACCGGAAGGACGAAATGTCACCACTAGGAGTGGCGTACAGGGGCCAAGCCATCCTAGTGAAACGGTCGCTCATCCACCAACCGCTGCCAACACCCACGGACCTCCAGACTTCGTACGCCATAGGGATCGAGGTCAACCTGAACAGCCGCCCCACCTGTGTGTACACCTTTTATAGGCCACCTGAGGCAAAGTTGGTGGAGTCTGATATCCGTCACCTGATGGGATCAGACCTGCCAACTCTCGTAGCAGGGGACTTCAACTGTAAGCACACGGCGTGGAACTCAAGCCGAGTCTGCCCGCAAGGTAGACGACTGTTCGACCTCTCCGAACGCAGCGGCTACGAAGTCATAGGACCTGAAGTCCCGACCCACTACCCATATCGGGCGACCCACTCTCCGGACGTCCTAGATATTGTGGTAGTGAAGGATGTACCTACAACACCAGCCGTGGAAGTATTGGATGAGCACCTCATCTCTGACCACCAAGCCGTCCTGATTACCCTGGAAGAGTCGTCAACACGGACAGTGCCTCCTCGACCCAGACATCGACAGAATTGGGAAGCCTTCGCCGACTATATGGCGGAGAAAACACCCTCACGCCCAGTGCACAGCGCCGAAGAAGTTGACCAGCTAGCTGAAGACTTCGCCCACAGCATCCGCGCAGCGTTAGAAGCTACTGCCAACACCCCTTCACGCCACAAACGCACCCACAAACTCCCCACAGAATCCTGTCGATGATAGAGGAGAAAAGGAAACTGCGTCGACAATGGCAAGTAACCAGATGCCCAACCACGAAAACCCGGTTGAACACCATGGCCGCAAGGATTTCGGAAGAGCTGGAATCCCATGCCACCGAATCCTGGCAACACACCATCGAGTCAACCGGCGATGACTGGAACGGCATCCACAAACTATGCCGCCGTCTCAGCGGGAAAGCGCAACCTGTGCGCCCCTTATTAGCCAGTGACGGAACCCCCCGTTACAGAGCCGAAGACCGCGCTGAGATCTTTGCCGACCACCTCGAGACGCAGTTCCGCCCAAACCCGTCCGTGAATCATCAGCATGCAGCCGACATCCAGCAGCACCTCGAAAACTACTTCGCCACACCGATAGCTTCCGACGAGGACCCCATTGTCTTTTCGCCAGGACAAGTCCTGCGTATGACCCGCCGAGCCAAAAGGAAGAAAGCTCCCGGACCAGACCGGATCTCAAACGAAGCCCTCCGTCACCTACCGCCGAAGGCGATCGCCGCGATGACCCGTATATTCAACGGCATCATGCGGACAGGTCACTTCCCACACTCCTGGAAGCTCGGTCGAGTCATCATGCTCCCGAAACCGGGGAAAGACATCCTGAAACCGGAAAGCTATCGGCCCATCGCTCTGCTGCCCACCATCTCTAAGGTTTTCGAGAGGTTGCTGCTGCTGCATCTGACTCCACACATCCAGCCACGCGACGAGCAGTTCGGCTTCCGAGCCGAACACTCCACGTCTCTCCAGCTCGCCAGAGTGCTCCACCACATGACGGTGGCTTCTAACAAGAAGGCACACACCGTCGCAGTTCTTCTGGACATGGAGAAAGCGTTCGACCGCGTCTGGCACCCCGGCCTGCTGTACAAGATCTCCACTTCTACTACTCTTCGTCGAGTAGTTAAGACAGTGGAATCTTTCCTGAAAGGTCGCCGCTTCCACGTAGCGGTGGAGCAAGTGACCTCCTCAGAACGCACCATCAGCGCCGGAGTACCTCAAGGAAGCTGTCTGTCACCCGTGTGTTACGCTCGATACACGGATGACATTCCCTTGGCGGAAGGAGCCACCCTGGCCTTGTACGCCGACGACGCCGCGTACCTCACCACCTCCATCACCGCGTCTCACGCGTCGCTCAAGATGCAGCGCCAACTGGACATGCTTCCTTCCTGGCTGGATGACTGGCGACTCTCGGTCAACGTCACCAAAACCCAGGCGATCAGCGTGAGCACCTCGAAGAAGATGCCACCGAAGCTGACACTGATGGGCCAACCTATCGAGTGGTCCCCCACGGTGAAATACCTAGGGGTGACAATCGATAGAAGACTGTCTATGGCCCATCACATCAAGAACGTCGTGCAGAACACCCGCGCAGCCCGCGCACTCCTGCGACCGATTCTCAAGTCCCGACTCCCACTACGAGTGAAACTCGGAGTGTATAAGACGTACATCAGATCCCGCCTAACATATGCAGCCCCAGCATGGTACGCGCTGGTAGGAGAGTGCAACAGGCAGCGACTCAGAGCTCAACAGTCGCTGACCTTGCGGTGCATCACAGACGCCCCACGATACGTGAGAAATGACGTCATCCAACGGGACTTGAGCATGGAGAGCCTCGACAGCTTCGTTGATCGCCTGGCCAAGACCATGTCCCGGCGCGCCGGGCAATCCCTATATAGCCATATACAGGGACTGGCACCACACCGAGCCCAACACCCTGCGAGAAACTGCTTCCAAGGGACCTACTTGGGCCCGAGGAAGCCCCACCGGACTAGACACCAGCTGCTGAAGATGGTTGAGAAACCTGCCGGCCCACCGGCAGGGACTCCCATCCGAAGCAGCTCACCCTATTGCGACACCCAAGGGTTATACCCAACCTCAGGACCCGCTCGTCTCCACGAGCGGCGATTGACCCCGCCGAAAGAGGCCGACGCCTCGAACGGCCCCCTCAAACCCGCAGACGCGAGTTTTGAGACGACTACGGCAGGCTCAGGGGTATCCATAAAGATTTCCCCCCCCGTCAAAAACAAAAAAGAAAAGGTTCAATGACCTGTGTTACGGAAATCATTGTCTTCTCGCATAATTAGTTACACTTATTTATTTCTGGCAGTTTCTATATCTACTATTAATATATTAATATAATATCTATTAAAATATATGTGTGTGTGTGTGCGCATGCATGCGGTGTGTGCGTGCGCATACATGCGGTGTGTGTGCGCGCATGCGTGCACAATAAATAAATATTATATCCCCAAAATTTTTACTATACTTACATTTTTACTATAATAATATTTTGTATTTACGACAAACAGCCTACGTAAAAACTAGAACACCTTTGTAATACAACCGGGTTGACCTTTTGACTCGTTGAAAAGGGGAAAATCAAGCGAACTCTTGCTGCAAAGAGCATTTCAATATTTCAAAGAAAATTTTCACGTTTTCAATACTACTTCTCGAATTATTAAAAACACGGTTTATTTATGTGTTGTATGACGACATTGGTGCTGAAAATCGATCCACGCTTTGTGATATCACGAATATGGCGCGTAAAAGGTTAATAACAGCTTGGTGGGGTTTAATGGATTTTTTCCGAATTCCTCACCGTGTAGCAAATTGTACATTGACTTTTTTTTATTTGTAAATCAATGATTATATTACGTTACAACATGGCACCTTAAATAAAACAATATTAATATTATTAATAATACAAAGATCGAACACTCGAAAAAATTCCATCGATCCGGCCGGATTCGAACCGACGTCTTCTAGCATACCATGCCAGACGCTGTACCAACTAAACCACGGAACGAACCAATGGACCTCACAAATTTTTCTATGTGCTTGCGTAGTATTTTTGTATTTGGTTTTTCAACGACTTTTTAGCCGAAGCGCCATCTATAAGAAATCTATGATATTTCGTCACCCAGTTAGATACCTATACAGCTACCAGCCCCGGCTAGAGATGTCGCTATTCATTGTATTTAAATTTTTATTGATTAGATATTCAGTTATTTTTATGTGAAATTACTCCACTAGTTTGTTATAATTATTAATACAAAGATCGAACGCTCAGAAAAAAATCCTTCGAACCGACGTCTTCTAGCATACCGCGCCAGGCGCTATACTAACTAATACTTAGTTCTAAGTAGTAACCTTTATATTAATAATTATGACAAACGAGTGGAGTAATTTCACATAAAAATTATTGAATATCAATTCAATAAAAATTTAAATTATTATTAATATTGATTTGTTTATTAAGTATATCAAATAATTTGACAACTAAAGAAAGAGATCTGATATTTAGACAAGACAGTTGATTAAGAATGTAAGAAGGTAGAAATAAAATATCATCATAATTTCTAATTCGACATAAACGTACAATAATATTCTGTACAAATGACACGTGACGGATATTTTAGAACCCAAATTTTTCCAAGAATCTTTAGAACTCAGCGGTTTAGGTGTTAACAAGATGGATGGAGTACGCAGAAAAGGTACTAGGCTAGCCATATCTGCCGAACGCATTCGGAGAAGTGAGCGTGTTGCCACTTAATCGGTGCCACAAGATGGCCGTCGGTCTGGGCTATATATACCGTACGTACCCAGAGAGATGGGCATGCATTGCCACACAATGGGTGCCATAAGATGGCCGTCCGTCTGGCCATGTCAGCAATACACACCCAGAGAGATAGGCATTGCCACTCAGTAGGTGCATAAAAAGGCCGCCGAGGCGGAGATCGCGTGATGACCTGTCGCGAGATCCTAGGCTTTACCCAGAAGTAAAACTCCATCGCAAACTAACAAGAAAACATCATTATCACAAAATACAATATTTACTTTACGCAAGACAGCAACTACATCAATACAGTTTATTTAAATTTTCTCTTAGACATAGACATTCTTTATTGGTAAGTACAAGTTATAAAAAATTAAAAATCTACATCCCAAAAAAATTTACTAATTTTATTTTAATGCTGATGGACGCAGTCTCTTATAATAATAATTCTATTGGACTGGAAGAAAGTAATCAGGACAGCTGAAGTTGGTTTGATTTTGTATGAAAAATATTTATGAAATATGACCAACTTCGATTGTCCCGAATTCTTTCGTTCCATACAATGAAATTATCCCTTCATGATACTGAGTCGATTAGCGCTAAAAAAGTCACCAATGGCTAACTCACGCTTGAAAAAATAAATTGACTATGTCAAAATTGTTTTTACAAAAACAGATTTAATGATTCCTAAGACAGAGTCCTTGTATCTTCTATGGTTTCGGATTACCCCATAGTATATAGGGGTTTTTAAATTGAGATAGTTAAATGTGTATACTTGATAATTAAATATATATGTATGTGCATATATGTATATTATGTATTTATGTGTATAAAGATTGCTTATATAACTTTTTTTATAATTTCTAGTGACGAACATAGAGACTTTATGCACGTGGTAGCGGGTGACTTTTTAACCAATATTGCCAGATTATCACAGTCAAAATAAAACACAAAAAATAATCAACATTGTTTTATTTCTAGATACAAAATTTGTATAGGACTTACGCATATGGCGCATGATTATACTCTATTTCTCTAATTCGTCCATAAAATGATCTTCACCACCACTTTCTTTTAGAATTTTCCATATTTGTTCCTGCGCAGACAGCGAAATCGGTATACCGCATGGTTTTGAGCGTTCATGATAAACGTCGACTTTGTGAGACTGTATAATTTTCAACAAGTTTTAATAAACTTTCACTACCCTCTTCTATCTTTTCTAGGCATAGACAAGGTAAAGAACACAGAGATTTAACAAAAAAACGTCTAGGAAATGAAACTATTTTTCCGGATTTAAATCGTGTATATTTGTTTTCTCAAACAGAGGTTTGTTTGAAAAAACATATATACTATATACATATACCTATAATATACTAACCATTGACTTACAATTATATGGACGTCGGGATCGCGCTAAAAAGTGTCCGAACTTATAGGGCGTTAATATCGTATACAGAGCATCATTCACGCTTTAGTCTTCGTTTGTTCGACTGACAGCGAAGCAAGCAAAATTAGACACTAGTGCGATGACATTACAATTTAAATACTACGTTTTAGCTTTTCCATATTCCTTTACATGTCACTACGTTTAAATAGGTTGACTTGGGACATTTTTTTCGTGGTTTTTGTATTAGACCCGTCGTCCATTTATTTGTAAGTCAAGATACTAACAAACATTTGTTTAAAAAAAGAAATACACGCGATTTAGATCCGGAAAAATAGTTTCATTACCTATTTGGAACAATCGCGAAAACCTAAAAAAAAGTCTGTCAAAATTACTATTTCAAACGAGCATGAACTGGAATTGGATGCAGTAAAATTATTTATTTAATATAGAATAAAATTATTTATTTAATTTTATTTTTATTATATAAAGATTAATTATAGAAAATATAAATTATAGAACTAAAATAATAAATCGAACAAAATTAAAGAACTATCATATGCATGCATCATATACCTATGCGGCAGCAAGTAAAGACCTCGTGTGTAGCACTTGGGGAAAACGTGAAAATGGATGGGGGTTTCCGAAAATGATTTTTCTGTCCATGAATGTAACAATATATACCAATTCCAACAAATTTATAAAGAAAATTGCACTTGAGGGGTCTATTTCTGATTTCGATCTGCACAGGGAACGTGTTAAGATGGCAATACTTTCACGTCAATTCTTTTCTAAGGAACTCTACTGCAACTAAACTCATTTTGTAAGATTGTTGAATTAGGTCACTTTCATTTCAAAAAGATTTTAAGACGGTATTTTATGCAATCAATGCGTAATGAGGGTTCTTAAAGTTTGGTACCGCGTAGTAATAGGTACGAGATTGTAAGACTCAATTGTAAAATGATGCAATATAATACCTGTTCTACGAGTAAATTAAAATAATAAAACACAACCACTATTTAAAGATAATTTTGTCAACTGTTCGTTAACAACAATATCAAACAAACGCTGCAAACAAACAACCAAAGAGATAGAATAGAAGTGTCCGTGATTGGCCAAGAACTGCTTATATTTTAACCAATCAGGGGGTCATAGAGCGTTTGTGTAACGTCATATTTGATATTGCATATCGTTTTATAAATAGTTCATTTTTGTGAAATGGTTATACCTTTGTACCTATTATGTAGGAAACATTTTGAGATATTATTTAATAAAATAATTTTAATAAAATTTTTTTTATTAAATTGATATTCAATTATTTTTTGTGAAATTGCTCCACTAGTTTGTTATAATTATTAATACAAAGATCGAACACTCAGAAAAAACACTCAGAAAAAATTCCTTCGTTTCGGTCGGATTCGAACCGACGTCTTCTTGCATACCGTGCCAGACGCTATACCAACTCCGCCACGGAACGAACCAACGGACCTCACGAATTTTTCTATGTGCTTGCGTCGTGTCTTTGTACTTGGTTTTTCAACGACTTTTTAGTCAATTCAATGAAAAATTTTAATTAATACAGTGAATAGCGACATCTCTCGCCAGGACTGGTAGCTGTAAAGGTACTAACTGGGTGATAAATCTGTCAAAGATTTCTCATAGATGGCGCTACGACTAAAAAGTCGTTGAAAAACCAAGTACAAAGACACAACGCAAGCACATAGAAAAATTCGTGAGGTCCGCTGGTTCGTTCCGTGGCTTAGTTGGTATAGCGTCTGGCACGGTATGCAAGAAGACGTCGGTTCGAATCCGACCGGATCGAAGGAATTTTTTCTGAGTGTTTTTTCTGAGTGTTCGATCTTTGTATTAATAATTAAAATAATTTTAATTATAATAACTTCACCAATCTGGTGACTATTCTCTTCAGAAACACAGTGACGCGTTTAAGGAGACTCTTTTAATTAGCATAAACACGACGTTCCTTTTTTCGGTTCAATAGCGAGTACCATAGACAATAGAATTTTGGTTCAGAACTAAAAAGAGCGCCTTCGTGTTAGGGTTTACGAAATTATAATTTATTTCTTATCTGATTACAGTACAGTAGACAAAAACATTAATAACATGAAGATACGTATTTAAAAATTTACGTATTATTTGCCGACAGCCGTAGAAACTATGTCACATCACTTCAAGGATAGAAGCTAGATAACACCAATAGATTAGATTATATCAAGCCGTCGACTTATCGCTGTTTATTATTTATGTAACTTAAAATAGACCTGTCTATATGAAAAATATAATACGAGAAAACGTCTACGAAACCCATTACGGACATAGATATGAAAAATTTATTCCCTGTCGAGACGCTTCGAAACCATTTCGAAACCGATTTAACCTGCCAAAACATATACAGCTTTCAAATGCCGGTAGCAGAGTCTGAAATTGGTTATTCCCTATGGCATCTATTTGTTATATTCGTCGCTGGTCTAGTTGTGAAAATTATGCGATTTTAGCTATTTTGAGAACTTATTGTGCAACGTTTGAATGATTCACATCAAATTTGATGTGGATAATACATGCGATGAGTCATCGCGTATACAACCACCTACCAGACGATGTCTCCAGTGCCCCCAGCAAGTCTTCCTTGCACTTAAGGCTAAAAACATGGCTAATCCAACGCTCTTTTTTAATTTTAAGTAATGTTATTTTATTGTATGTATTGTATGTTCATAATACAATTTAATACTGTAATGGGAATAATGAATAAAAGATTGTAAGAAATAATAATAGTCCATAAGACTTGATGCAGCACAATTAAAACCATCAAGCTGCTCTTCGTAATTTTATCTGGCGTTTGTTCTTTTTATTATTATATTTGCACTATTTAGAGTATAACGTTATTTGAAAATTTAAAACTGTACAATAAAACTCTATCGACGACACAAAAATGAAAACTGACAAAAACTCTTCCACTCGAGCTGACATTATTTTTTTAGGCTAGCACAGCAATTACATGATTTTAAACGAAAAGAATTCCGTGTGCTATGAGTACCAGAAGGACGGAATTGTATATGGACTACTTTCCAGAACACTCAGACTGGGACAAATTTAGAATCATTTCCCAACCAACCAAGAACCGAATTCAGGACCTCCCTAGAGTCCACAGTACAAACCATTGGGCCATCAAAGTCGTTAATATTGCATCTGTAGTGGCATAAGTGAGACATGCGCAGCCAAATGACAGAGAAACTAGGGATGTGACTGGCAGTTGGGCATTTTGAAAACCATGGTGTGCGGGCGCAGAGTCTTATTTTATCTTTTATTGAATTTATTTACATTTAGGTTACACAGATTCAAAAATACATCCTTACAGACTAATTTACATAACAATATGATAAAACACTAGTTACTAATTATTTACATGTAGTTTGCGACGTGTGACGCAACGTGGGTGTACGGTAGCCGACCTCGGAAACGTAGGTACATGACCCCCTACAAACTCCTCCTTCATGAAGATGTTGAATGAATTAAAATTCACATTGTAACGGGATCCCGACTCTTCGACTCTCAGGGTCTGCAGACTTGGTGGAGTAAGCTGTCGGTAAACGTTGTCGATATCGCTGGACGCAGTAAACTATTAAGCTATTCGGGGCGGTGCCACCAAGGTGGTGACGCTTTCAAAAAGCCGGCGTCGCTGCTATAGTTTCCCTACATTATTTATAATTGAAATATATAATACATAATATATATTGAATTGGAACATATAATTGAAAATATTTAATTTTGATTGCGTGCCTACTATAATGAGCAAGTGCGTTGTTGAAAACTTGACGAAATTTGGTGCATCGAAAGTAGGCCATTTTCTCGTAACCACTTTTCAAGTTAATTTGGAAAATAATCCAATAGGATTGTTGATTTTCATACCAGAGTTCGTAGCTCAGTATATGGTCAAAATTCCATCTTATATGGCGCTGATCGATAGCCTAGAAGTAATTTATATTGTGTAAAATAGCCGTGGACATTAATTAATTCATCTATAACCGCTCACGCGATGCGCTCCTCCTACCGCAAAATCGAGGCTATTTGGTTTCGCAAATTAGAAAAGCATTCAGTTTAAATACAAGTTTTTATAAATTATTACTCTGCATTGCTAAATAAATACCCTCCGTACTACCAACAAAAACATCTCAAATAAAATGCAGTAATACACAGCAAATCCTGCACTTAAAAAGCACTGATGACATTTTTGGTGTACTTGGATAAATATGATAATAATCCATTTGAGTGGTTCTAACGTTTACCATGAAATTACTCCTTAAAGTATAGTTTATAAACATTTATATTCAGGGTAAACTTACTTAAACACCGAAATCACCAGCCCAAACAATAACACACACGATTGTCGTGACGTATTTTTTAAGTTGTTTATTTTTTAAATGACAGACCCAGGCATTAAAAACTTTATGGTTTGCTAGAGTAGTTACCGAAATAGCAATTAATATTAGTTCTTTTACCTGTTATAACTTCGATATCCGATAAATCGGTATAAAATCATCACCGGCACCTCTAGGTGTGGTATGCGTCTACGGCTACATGTATCGCGTGAGCGGATATGGCGCTGATCGATAGCCTAGAAGTAATTTATATTGTGTAAAATGGCCGTGGATATTAATTAATTCATCTATACTATGAAATTCTTTCAGTCAGTTTTTTCCTCGTAAAATTATTCAAATATTGACCATGAGCTATAATTCTTTTCTGACCTTCAACAAATATGCATGTCAATAGATGGTATTGTGTGTTACAAACGAATTTATAAATGTACGATTTCTAGTGTGGTTAGATGGCGCTAATCTGAAACAAAAAAAAATAGACAAAAATCTTTGCAATAAAAGTCATCTAGTTGTCTTGTTTATTATCACTAAAAATGGATGTAAATTTGATAAATTTCAGTACGTAATTAGTACCAAAAATATCTATTCGGAACTCATCGCGACATCTGGTGTACCAATAGATATCTACTAAATACCCGAGTAATATGTCGAATTTATCCACTACGTTGTTGAATTATTGGTCCAAATTAATTGTGACAAAAATGTTAGATAAAGCCATCAGAGCGAAACGCTTCCTGGACCCCGATTCAGAACTCTTCGATATTTTAACCGAATCGTTCGATAGGATATCGTTCTCGAATCGAAGGGCGATTTCCGAGCTATTCAGAAAATTCCGAGTTAAGCTTTCGATTCTGCGATATCGTTATCCAACAGCATTAACGTAGTTAGTCGGTGAAATAGATTATAAGACAAATGAAAATCGTTTTATAACATTTTTATTTATTTATTTATTTATTTATAATAGGTACACCAACAGCATATGTATTATAGCATTGAAGTAACTTAAAACTAGTAAACATGATTCTGATACACAAGCCAATTACAGGTGAACACAACATTCAGTAACAAACTCTCAGAGACTAATTAAAGTTGCAAATAGTATACAAAATTAAATTAAATTAAAAAAGAAAAACAAACAAATCAGTCCAATGAGGTTCCAAGCAACAGTTTCATGAGTTTGGTCTTATACTTTGCAAGGGAATCAAAAAATATATCGAGGTCAGGTATTTCAGCATTAAAACTATTGTGAGTGTGGCAAACACGAGAAACAGGGGCATGCTCAATGACATTGGTTCTACAAGCCGGTTGATGGAACAATCGCGTGATGGGTTTCCGGGGTAAATTATAAGGAACTGAGAGTGAGATGCGCGAAAGTATCTCGTCGCTTCTAAAAGTTCCATTAACGCATTTGTGCAGAAATAGTGCATCATGAAGTCTACGACGGTCACGCAAAGACATTAATTTAAAAAACTTCAAGCGCTGGTCATATGGGCATCTATGGGAAATATTCGGTGAATTAAAAGCGAGGTGCCTTGTGAAAGCTCGTTGTACGGATTCCAAGCGTTGGGAGTGCA
>NW_020656077.1:8714841-8785356 GCF_003589595.1 Hyposmocoma kahamanoa
ACATTGTATCCATTTTTCTTTTATTTTTATTTTGACATTACATTTTTATTTAATTGACTTCGTATGCCACTTTGGCTTATTGCAGAGATTCCATAAAATTATTATTACCATCTATATCATGTACCTGTAATAACGAATGAATAAATGAATTGAATTGAATTGAATTGAATTTTGGCAAACAAACTTCGCCTTATGACTATTAATTAAAATCAGTTTTCAGTTTGGCTGTTCAACCTTTTTTCAATCACACAAAGTATTTCAGTACATTTAAAAAAGAAATTTAGAACGCAATCCGTAGTTACAAAAGCAATCAATTTTTCGGAACTTGCGCGATTAATACGTTTCATTACTTTTCATACACGACGAGGTAATTCTTGCAACGTGAAAATCTTTCCTTCCGCTTTTTCTTCGCATACTTCTATCTATCTTTTTCTTTAAGCGTTTCATATGTAATTGGATCGCCTTTTATCTTTGCTTTTTTAGCACGTTCCTTCATCTTGATGATTTCCAATTTTTCTTTTCTGTTTTGATTTTCCTTATTCATTTTCAGTGGGAAGCAAGTAGTAAATTAAATTGTGAAAATCAATAATATTAACTAAATATTTACATGAAAAAACGCATAAAATCTTGCTTTTCGAAGAAAATATGGCTTCGATGGTAGGTTTTTCTAACTTCGGTGGAAGCTTTTCTGAATTCGGTGGCATAAAATCCACCGAAACCAGGGCCACGGGATTCAGAAAATATACATTTTTTTTTATATTACTCGCAAATGGCAATACTTGTAAAACCAATAAATTGTTATTATATTCTAGTTGTTACAACACATACTATAAAAAAAATTACTTACAACTCTAAACTTTAGTTTTTGAAGTATCGTATATACCGAATTTAAAAATCAACCTGGACCAAATCCACCGATAGATATTTACACGCAAAAAGTCCGTAAATCGGCAACAAATCATTCGCCTGTTCTCTCCAGCCGCAGAGGCATGATGGATGAATAATACGAACGAATTGCGAAGCTTCTAAAATGCTTTACTTGTGATGTGTAGCGTGATTAGTAACGACCATCGAATTCCCGCTTAAACCTGGGACACGCACCAATCTTGGTATTGTGATAAAACTATTCTCAAGTTTATTATGAAATTCAGATTATATTTACTATCAATGACTATAATCTAATTTATTATACGTGATCTAAAATCTAGATATTGTTATACGGTTTCAATTTTGGAAAAATGACATTTTGTGTTGAATTCTGCATTTGGTCAGTTTAGTTGTCAGGTTTTAGGCATTTCGATATTTTTCCATTAGGTCCGAAAGGTTTATTAAGAAGATTTTGTGTTCTCCAGTTAGCTTTCGAGCTATATTATACACTATTTTATGTTTTGATAAATAAGTTGCATAATAAGTAAGAAAATTACGGCTTTGGAGAAATGCCCATTACATCTGGCAGCCAACGCCCTACGTTCCCGATCAATATCAGTTTATTCTTTAAGATCCTCCGTCAAGTAATGTAAAATTTAAATTTGCTCACCCTCTTTAGTGCCACCTCATTATGATTAATTCATCAATTAATTCTTCTTTAATTCTGTTCAAAGTCCAGAATGCTGCGTTCCATCGCCCTCTGCTAAAAAGCGAGTACAATTTAATATTTTTCTAGTCAAGCGAAGTTGAAATTAAATCTTAAGTTTAAAGCCCTGTTGACTGAAGTTATGCTTATTAAAATGCATTTTGTATATTCTTCTCCCTATTAAGACATAATACTTCGTCTCTAGTACCTCTCTGTATAAACAACAAGGTGCTTCAATTAGTTTCTCGATTTACAATAATATCGTAGCCTTTGCTTATTTGAACTAACGATGTCTAGATAAACAACATAAGAAACTCATTACAGCGCATTATTGCACTTAGTTCAGAAAGCTCATGATTCCAATTAATTTCTAAAGTGGTAGTGCACCTTCAGTTCTTTTCTTAGTTTTAGTATTAATAGAGCTCCTTGTTAAACAGTTTCAGGGAAGTACTGCCACCGGCTTGGAAAGTTAAAAGATGCTGGTGAAACTTCAAGCATCGTCATCTTTGTGTCTCAGGGTGACAGACGCAGTGCAGTGCCCCTTAGGTCTGTTTGATTCAAAGCTTTGATTGGCACTGCATCTGTTATGGGTAGGCGTATTGTTTACCATCAGGTGCACCACTTGAACGTCCGTCACAGAACAATAAATACAGAAGAAGTGCTTAGTTTGTATAACACACGTGCCAACAGTTCGCGGAGTTCCGCAAACTTGAGCTCGGTTCGTCATTGTCGTACGTTATGAACGTGTCAATAACCTCGCGTAAAACCTCGAAAATCGCAGAAAAATTAGTAATTTCCCTAGTTGGAGAGCAAAAATAATAGTCCCACTTGTAATATTATCTATAACGGTGTTTCGTATCATTATTAAGTCTTATTTAATTTAAATAAATTTTAAATTTTCTGTTTGTTGTAAGCATTTGTTTGTTACAAGAAACGAAACTAAACCTTATACCGCTGCAATATGGTCGTTTCTTTTTTGGAGAACTAAGCAAACATCTCGAGTTCGTTGTCGTTCAGTCACAAACCGCTAGATGGCAGCACATTGATTGAAATTTCAATATAAAATCGAAACGTCATAGCTTGCAATAATAGGTATGATATTAAACTTTCAACGATATACCAACCAGGTAAAGTTTAAATTGTATTAACAGTCTAGAAATTGTTTGACTCTTCTTAAATTTGAAACTACGAACAATCATTATCTATATATACTTCGTAGTATTTTAAATTATGAATGTGTGGGTTTTTGTGACAGCGGTTCTGATAGTAATCGAGGCTTAAGACCCTTCCATTATTTCGTTTCTTTCGTGGTCCCGTCACTTGATATGATAAAACGATATATTTTTGTTTACCATCGAAGACGTCACTGCTTATATCACGTATACGCTGACAATACAATAAGCGAGCAAAACCTGTTTAGCTATTAGTATATGACTATAATTAATTATTAAAAAAGTAAATTTCCTAAACTAAATTCCCTTTGCATATCTTTTAATATAACCTGGGGATTATTGCCAACACAATGTCTAGCCCAGACTACGTTTAGCTAATGCCGCAAGCTATTCTCGTTAATTGCCACTTCGCCTGGAAACATTCTCAACTCGTTATAGCCTTCCATACCACCTTTACTATGACAGAAATACAATCTTATCGTGCACGTTTAACAAATTTGTTGAGACCTCTATCTCTTTTAATAAAGCTGCCCTTTTTAACCATATGGGCACGCCAACCGTAGCCAGTTCTACAACATTAGCCCCGTTTACACAGTCACAGTGATTAGGAGCGTACAGGGAATAGCCTGCTCATGCAATCGTGCGCGATTATCCGTTTGAAATTCTTTAAGCTAACGTTCTTTCGCGCACGATAGCTCGTGTTCGTTTTTGTTACAACGGAAAGAGCGTGCGTGTAAAGGCTAATAGTGCGGGATAGACCGCGTGAAACGGCGCGTGTTGGAGTGAGTGCGCGTGCGCGATAAGAGTGTCTGTGTACTGCCCTCTATTGAGTGCCTTTTCGTGGTAGAAAAAGGCTGGCAGTTATGTGTGTAGCCTAACCTTAGCAACAATAATGGAAAGTCTCAGTCCAGATCATTTAATTAAAAGTAGCAATTAATAGTTGTTACAGTGAAATAATAAAATGATATAAAAAAGTGTAATTAATATACAACACTCACTCCAAAAGGGCCTATGTATCTAAAGGAGGGTGATGATTTACGAGCACGTCCTCTCGTTTTGAGAATTTTGATGAGAGCGATGACGGTACGAACCAACGTAAAATAGTGGGAAGAAATGGAAATACAAGAACGATTCAAAATTTTACAAGTAAGTGGCCGGCAACCAGTAAAGAGGGTAACACAACGGTGGAATGACGATGTAGGAGCTTAGCATCACCACACGTGTATACCAAGTGGCGGGACGAACAAGTCGTGCAGCTGTTGGTAAGCGACACGCGTGTCCATAACAGTTGCAGTACTGCTTAGATCTGTAAATCGCAAAGATCTTATGGGCACTGCCACTGCGCCCGTCACCCTGAGACATAAGTTGACAATTCCCATGTGCCTGTTATTTCACCAGCACCTTTACAGCGCATTTGGGTTTGTTTATGCGACACGAACTTGATCGTGCTTACTTTGCCACAGCGACCGCGTGCGTCTAACTATAATGGCAAAATACGCTCTATTTGTTGAGCATTTTACGTTTTAACTTATTTTTTACTTACTTTTTTTTACTTTTGTACCCGCTTCAAAGAACATATAGCTGATGTCAAACACCGTCGCATAAACAAGTCTGCAGTCTGCGAGCATGTCATGGATATACCTACACGTTCAATGAAGTTTGACAAACACCAGGTCCTTGCAAAAGAAGTCCGTTATCTACTCAGGATACTGCGAGAGGCCATTGAAATTAAAAAACATCCTAATTTCAACAGGGAAAATGGTTTCTCCGTACCACCAATTTGGGATCCAGTATTTCATCTGATGAAAAATCCCAAACAGACATAACATTGCAGTACTAATTAATATGTTTTAATTTAGGAATGAAACTATTTTTCCGGATTTAAATCGCGTATATTTGTTTTTTCAAACAAACCGACGTTTCGGGCCCTTTACAGGTCCCATGGTCACGGTTGACTGAGGTGGTACAGTCTTCAACCAGTTATGTCTAATATTGATGCAAACCACCCTATTTTTTCACTATAGTTACAATAGTTATTAATTAAATACCTTATTTTTAATTTTACAAAGAAAACATTCCAATTTACGCTACATTAAGTTTTACAAATTATTTAATTGAATGAATTTTTTATTAAGTTTAATTTATTATTAATTATTAATAGAAATTAGAATAAATTAAAACATATTAATTAGTACTGCAGTCTTAGCTCGCAGACTGCAGACTTGCATGAGCATGTCATGGATAAACCTACACATTCAATGAAGTTTGACAAACCCCAGGTCCTTGCAAGGGAAGTCCGTTATCTGCCCAGGATGCCGCGAGAGGCCATTGAAATTAAAAAACATCCTAATTTCAACAGCGAAGATGGTTTCTCCGTACCACCAGTTTGGGATCCAGTATTTCCTCTAATGAAAAATCCCAAACAGACATAAGACTGCAGTACTAATTAATATGTTTTAATTTATTCTAATTTCTATCAATAATTAATAATAAATTAAACTTAATAAAAAATTCATTCAATAAAATAATTTGTAAAACTTAATGTAGCGTAAATTGGAATGTTTTCTTTGTAAAATTAAAAATAAGGTATTTAATTAATAACTATTGTAACTATAGTGAAAAAATAGGGTGGTTTGCATCAATATTAGACATAACTGGTTGAAGACTGTACCACCTCAGTCAACCGTGACCATGGGACCTGTAAAGGGCCCGAAACGTCGGTTTGTTTGAAAAAACAAATATACGCGATTTAAATCCGGAAAAATAGTTTCATTCCTATGTGTAACAATCGCGAAAACCTAAGAACTCGATATGTTTTAATTTATTCTAATTTCCATTACTAATTAATGATAAATTTAATTTAATAAACATTCATATTGTTACAATAAAATATTTGTAAAACAATGTAGCGTGTAAATTGGAAAGTTTCTTTATAAAATTAAAAATAAAAATTTAAAAAGTGGACAATTTATCATTCATGGGAGCCGGTTCCACATCGACCTAATTTTAAGAAAAGAAGAAAAAATTAAACTCTCGTGGAAATCGCCATATTTCCCATCGAGGATAAACTCTAATAACTTACACGTCGAATACATACCGTAACTTTCCAATTTATTATAAACAAACATGTTTTCTTGGGAATACAAAACGTGTTTTAATTTTTCTTATCATTAGTGTCAATTCAACTAAAAGCCTTCTAATAACAAAAGTTCATACCGCATCACCTTCACCCTTCACACACGTGAGACGCACTCCTGTCGGATTGGAGCGTACACAGTGAAGTAACCTGTGCGTCTCCGTTTTAATAAAAAATCGACTTAAATACCAATTTCAGCGCTAGTGACTAAATCGTTCTCATTCATGTAAAACAATCTATCTAAATAAATATTAGGTAATAGTTTTATAAACTTTATTGTACATCAATTAGACAAAATCCATGCACTTTTATAAGGATCCAGCACATTTTACACACTTGACAATTAAAAATGTATCCAAATATCATTAGTGTCGTTTTCAATTTTGTCTACTTTTAGGTCAAATAGTTACTTTAAGCCAAACATTTACTTGAAATATAATAATTAGATGGTGATAATGGTGGTGATGACGGTGGTGACGATGATGATGATGTTGATGGTGGTGATCATGATATGTTGATGTACAAGAAAGTTTATATGACATAACCAAAATACTTATTTAGATTTATTTATTAATTACATATAAGTAGATAGAAAGATGGTCTTACACCGATGAGAAGGATTTTGATACAAGAAGTTATATTAAAATATTTGTTGCATGTTAAATGTTGTTTAATGTTCTTTTGTGAACGATAAAATGTGTGTTGTAATAATAATTTCTCATTACTGTGCCGTTTTTCTCATTTATGTTTATGAAAAAATCATTCGTGTTACGGCAATCTCATTTGTGTGACCTAAAATATCGTTTTTTTTTTGTTGTATATAACTAAAATATTTCTGTGATTTTAAAATTATTGACATTGCTTGAACGTACATTGTTTATACGTTTAAGACCTTAAAACCAAAAGAAAAAAGGGTTTTACAAAAATAACTCAAAAAGTGCCAGTGAAATCTACTACTACACTATAAGTATACTCCCCGCAAGTGTAATTATTAACTTATCAAACTAAACCAGGAGCCTTTAACTCAGAAGTCAGTAAGCCCGTATCTCTAAAGTCTAACATAAAACCTTCGTTTCGCCAGCGATCTTAAGCCTTTGTCTAGTTCTCCTTTAGATTAATTACCACAGTGTTGGCTATGCGGGCCGCTATCTATTCTCTATTCAACGGCCATAATATGGACTTTATTTTATGTTTTATCGAGCACTTCTGCAATGGAAATTTTTCCAGTTCATTCGTTTAGTTACAACACCATAGGTATATTGCGGACTCCCCAAAATCTTACTTTCCATGTATCAGAAATTGTAAATACTTAGGGCGCATTTATTTGACATGAATTACGACTCACTTACCTCGCGCGGCCGAAGAGCGGAGTCCGCGTAGCTACCGCGCAGCGACCGCGTGAGTCTGTCATTGCAAAATACACTCTATTTGTTTTACGTTTTAGACTGGCTTGAATTTGGTCTACGTGGTGGCAGCGCGGACTCCGCTCGGCGACCGCGCCTTTGTATTATTCAGAGAAATTTAAATGTTATTGTCTAGACTATAGAATTCAGATTCGCGTATAAATCACGCGTACCATGTCTTAAAATTACAATTCAATAAAAATGTATTACAAAATTGTCAAATATTTGATCCAAAACTTGGTCAATTAAACTCTTTTTTTGAAATTAGCCTTTAATTTATCGCCATTTAAACGTTTTATTTTAATTGGAAGTCTGTTATAAATTGTGATCGCTGTAACATGAGTGCTTTTGCCTGTTCTGCATGGGTGCCTTTATTTCATAGGTAAGCAAATTGCACTTGCTATCGTCATATTGATTAAACTCTACTAAGCGTTCATAAGGCAGATTCCCCTGAGAAGAACGAGGAAGAAACTCTAAAGATTGTGCTTTGTAAATATACAATTTGTACCTAGATATTTATCATTCACGATATTTATTTCAAATATAGGTTATAAATTTTAACAAAAAATATAGATATTGTCTTACAGTGGAATGTATTTAACTTTATATGACAGCTAACACAAAACAAACGAGAGTCCATTTATCCAATTTTATGTATTTTTAACTGTCTTTCAAAGTTTTACATTCGGCATCCGAACAGTCTACAGGACGACATATTTTTTGTTTCATATAATTGAAAGAAATCTGACAGTATCACTTAGATACAAATGGTCCTCAAAAAGTATTTCCATGGTCAAATAATATAATCTAGACAATATATTTAAATTCAATTGAAGTAGCCGGAACACTTTTGCTTCCCTTTTTGTGTATGACCCATATCTTAGATGGAGATTACCTGCAAGAGCTACATGGGTCAATACCTCGTATTTTTGTCGGAAGCTATAATAATCTTTAGTATAACTTTTCGTGTCACTATGGTTTTAATCCTCGTAAATGGTAAATTTTGAATATCAACCGGAACCTTGTTAGTAGCGTATACATTACGCCTTGAATAAATTTATGACTTTGTTGTAAAGACGACTGTCGAAAACAGCTAGTTTATTTTTATTCCTCATATTAATGTTATATCTGCCACTTAAAAAAAACCACTATTCTTCTTAACATTAATTACGTTTTCATAAATGCACTGTGACGCTAGTGTAAGAATGTTGTCTCTCAAAGACAATTTGGGACCCAAATTGTAAATGCTCTTACCGCATGGTTCTGCAGGGCAAAAGTTCCATTCATATCGGCGGCATTACCCCAAAACAAAATGCCATATCGATACCTCCAATAAACAATATTCCAACTTTTTTTTGGTCATTTTCTGTTATTTTTGTAAGCAGCCATATTTATTTACTAATATTATACTCCCCGATTTTTTTTTGTGGAAAAAAAATAAGGAAACAAAAACAACTTTCGAAAAAATAACAAACAAAATTAATTTTGTGAAAAAAAATAAAGAAACAAAAGACAAGATAAAAACAGTACTGGCCCAAAAATTTAGTTGGCGTAGTGTTCATTGGAGGTATCGATATATCATTTAACTATTACTTATTCTGCTGTCATTTAATGTAACTCATTATAGCATACTTTCGTGCACTTGTCAGTGGTATAACATACAGAGTTTTTGACAAAGTCGTTTGTGTGTTACACTAATAAATCTGCTTATTGAATTCCACCACAGCAAAGTTCATAAGATGAGCCGGATAACTACTAACTTAACGAAATTCACCTATTGGATTTTGCGTTGAACCCCTCGTATATCATATCATCATATATATATACCTCGTACATATATCAGTCATAGCGAGACAAATTATCATACGCAGCATATTTAGCTAAACAATACTTGAGAATATGAAATATTGCCGTTTATATTGAAATAAATATGAATTACACTTAACTTAGCAATTACATTAACATCAACTTAGTACAACCTTCCTCAATAAAAAATAAACTTTTTTTTAGATGTTGTGACCAAGCAATTTAGGAATTCTAAAAGTTTGCCATAGACAAAATCAAAGTTTAATAGATAAAAAAACTATTTTCAAGTACGTAATTTACAAGACCACAAAACCAACTTCGAACCACTAGACAAACTTGTGTCAGCAATCGTAGGAAATAATTATTAATACAAAGATCGAACACTCAGAAAAAATTCCTTCGATCCGGTCGGATTCGAACCGACGTCTTCTTGCATACCGTGCCGTCTGGCACAATCGCAACAAACACGCAAGCACATAGAAAAATTCGTGAGGTCCGTTGGTTCGTTCCGTGGCTTAGTTGGTATAGCGCCTGGCACGGTATGCAAGAAGACGTCGGTTCGAATCCGACCGGATCGAAGGAATTTTTTCTGATTGTATTTCTGAGTGTTCGATCTTTGTATTAATAATTATAACAAACTAGTGGAGTAATTTCACAAAAAATAATTGAATATCAATTCAAGAAAAATTTAATTAATCGTAGGAAATATTAAACAAAATAATGAAAAAGAAATGACAGTGGACAATTTTTTATTTTCAAATTAGATCCAAAATAAAAAAGGTAAAATAACCGGCGAGTATTCTGAAGAAAACAATGTATCATTTCAAGGGTTTTACTGGCGTTCCGGTAAATGTTAAATGTCAAATTAATTATCATAAAAATAACGGGTAAAACAGTGACAGTGATCTCGCGACATTACCACCGTAGGTACCACTACCAATTGCTCATTATTTTCTTTAATGAAAAATACTTAATCAAAATACTGAGTCTGTCTTCTGACCCACGCACATTGATATATGAATATGACAAGTTTTGTAAACGGATAAACAATAATAGGAAGTATGGATACGGTGAGAACTTGCTTATGACTTTCGTCATTAAGATGGAATTTGTTGTATTATTTATCGTTGATATTTGTTTGAAGACCATGTTAAATAAATATCATCTAGACTCACGAAGTCTTATTGTTTCTTATAATTAAAACTTACAGTTTTAAAGGAGACTACAGCGCCATGTTATTATATAGTACCATGATTCTGAAGAGGTACGCATGGCGGGACACACATTATTCCTTTTTTAAAACAAAATTGAAGATGAAGGAGAAGACAACAAAAAGCGCGAGTATAAAAAATATGACAGTGCAAATCGTCATCATAGTGTTCAATATGTATTATGTAAAGGGATACGCTGTAAAAGAGGAAAATATAATTTACATGCTGGTGTGGACGCCGGTAAATGAAATGCCTTTCCTAGTAATGCAACACGGGCGGCAAGGCTTTATCAGAAGGAACTGTAAATTTCAAAACTGTTTCGTCACCGATCAACACTCGTTCTTCTTCGACTTATTAGACTTCGACGTGATATTATTCAGCGTGATGGGTATGATTGACGGTATTGAAATGCCGCTTGTAAGGTCTGCTAAACAGAAGTACGTTTTGGTCGGGCTGGAACCAGCCGGTATACATAAGGTACCCTCTGAATTAAATAAGGAATTCAATCTCACGTGGGCGTACAAACTCGATTCTGATGTCGTTTTTCCCTATGTAGTAGTAAAAAATGAACGTGATGAGAAAATCGGACCTAAAATGGAGATGCACTGGATTAACATCAAGGATATGAATGAAACAAGTAAGTATATTAAAGAGAAATTGCAAAGGAAGCGCATAGCGGCAGCGATGTTCGTGTCCAACTGTGTGGCGACAAACGAACGCCTGACGTTTGCCGGAGAGCTGAGAAAGGAGCTCGCTAATTACAGTCAACGCGTGGATGTCTATGGAGCGTGTGGCGACAGGTGGTGCGCACGCGACGAAGAAGAGTGCTACGCCTTAATTGAATCCAAGTATTATTTTTATTTGGCCTTCGAGAATTCCTTCGGTGAAGACTATGTCACTGAAAAGCTATTAACTGGCTTAGAACACTTCGCGGTGCCAGTGGTTTATGGAACCGCAAACTACACCAGGCAAGTTTGGTAACATATTTAATAGCAGTAGATCTCCTTGTGAAAGAGTTCGTAAAGGGAAGTACTGCCACCTTATCTATTTCTGCCGCCAAGCAGTAATCTGAGCATTAGAGGGTTCTGGTGAAATTACGGCCACATGAGACTTGTTAACTTATGTCTCAGGGTGACGGACGCAATAGCACTTACACTTACATACATACATACATATACTTCACGCCTTTTTCCCATCGGGGTAGGCAGAGACAACAGTCTTCCACTTGCTACGACCCTGACACACATCTTTCGCCTCATCAACACGCATCAATGCTTTCATACACGCTTGTCGGTTAAGGGTACTCTTGACCTGGCCCTTCTTTAGGATAGCCTCAATTTGGTCATGGTAAGTTCTCCTTGGTCGGCCCATACCAACTTGCCCGTTCACACTCGCCTTATAAATCTGTTTCGTCACTTTTCTTTCATTCATTCTCTCTACATGTCCGAACCATCTAAGCATCCCTTTCTCTATCTTTATCACTATATCTTCTTCCGCGCCGCAACTTACACTTACACTTCACATTTTTGCGATTTAAAACTCTGAGTGACACTGCAACTGTTATGAACAGGCGTGCCGCTTACCACCAGGCCGACGACTTGTTCGCCCGTTCCTAGAAGATTAATTTCACAAAAATAATGTTATGGTCGAAAGTGTTAAAGAAAAACGTACTACCCAAAATTGACGTAAGTTTTCAAAGTAAGCAGTAACACGTTATCAATCCATTTAGACGTCTCACTGCTGGGCACGGGTTTCCTTTCAAGCGTGAGTTTAGGCCATAGTCCGCCATGCTGGGCCAATGCGGGCTGGACACTTCACAAGTTTCTCGATGGTTGTGAACCTGTGCTCGAGAGGCGGTAGGTCCAACCTTTAGGCTTTTTAACCACAGCTTTTTTTATAGCCAAGGTAGATTTTGATTATGTGGGAGATGTTATGCCCGTAAGCCGGTAAATTGTTGTGTCTTATACATAAATATAAATTTAACTAAAATTTTTCAACCTTATCTATATTTATGTCATTATTCGCACTGCTATTACAATAGTGTTGTAACGGTAAATATGTGAAATTTAATATTATATCATTAGTGAACGTAAAATTTGATTCTCTACACGTCAAAAAAACCGTCGTTAGAATATTGTAAGAAACAAAAGATATCTACTTAACTCAAAATGAGCCATACTTTAAAATATGTGAGCTAGTTCTGGCCAAAACAATCCTTATGCAAAAACGTGACATTATTTTGTCCTCTTTAATATATTTAATATTTGAGAAATTGTTTAAGTGTCTATATATAACTATAACATATAAATTTTAATGATTTTTTGCGGGAAGTGAGTTTCCTTCGTTTCTTCATTCGTCGTTTGTGTAAAAATTCGCTTTTTGAATTAATACACGTAGTATACAATGCGATATCATTGTATTACTGAGAATGTTTTTGTGAAATATCTCCACTAGATTTTATTAGGATTATTAATACAAAAATCGAACACATAGAAAAACTTTTTCGACCCAATGGGACTTAGTATTATAGCTCTTACCAACTGAGCTACGGGCAGAGTTATCTAGTTGCCGAAATTCTCCTATGTGTTTTTGTTAAGAGGGAGCAGAGGAAAAATTCCTAATCTTCGATTTGATTTTAGATGGGTACATCCACTTTAAAGTTAAAAATAAAATATTGTATGAGTAACTACACGATATATTCAAGCATAGACACTAATCAGAAACATAAAACAATAAAGTTTCCTCGATAGATAAAAATCACGAAATGACCTCCAATTTTGCTACAGGTTATTAGGACAAATATTAGATAATTAATTATATTTATGCATGATCGAGAACTGTGACTACGGATTTTTTTAATCCCTTTAGTTTTAGAGTTATTCCGCTAAAACGAATTTGGTACTTTTAATGCGCAAAATTCAACATCTCCTGTCGCATGTCACACGAACTTCAGGCATATATTTGTTTCATAAATTTGGGCGGCGCCAACGTCAAAACTTTTTTGGCATGCTCCCTCTTAAAGATCTTTGTACTGGATTTTTCCTCATTCTGAACCGCCTGTGACATCTAGTGAGAGATTTTAATACCTTCTTGTCGAATCTTTGGTCGTGGGTACAAGTCGATCGACTTGGGTCGAAAAGTTTTTCTAAGTATTCGATGTTTGCTTTAATAATCCTTACATCATTGTTATTAGTTGGGTACTTAAACAAAACGTCGGGGACGGTGCAATTACGCGTAACTAGCATTTGATTATGTGTATCCATTTCAGTAATATAGTGGCCATATCAAATCCGTGTAAATGTCGTGGTAACCAAATTAGCGTGATTTTCGGGAATCTATTGTTATCAGTCCGTAGACAACATAAATTAATGCTCGCTGTGCAAAAATGAAAAATATAGAATCATGACGCGTGTCATGATGCTATATTATTTTTAATTTTAAAGAATTTACAAAGTAAAAGTGGAATTTATTATGACGTAATCAGTTAAGTATTGTTCATTTCATAAATAGTGAAAATAGCTTTTGAAATAAAGTATTAACATATGACAATATATCATCAATGTCTTGTAGTAGATAAATTAAAATTATATTAGATGTGTTTGCCGGAAGGCTGCACGGTATCGGATGACCGAATGACATGATTCAATATTTTTCTGTTGGTTTAGATATATTCTCGATATATAAAAGGGCAACGTACGTATATATTTCCGGCCGTTTAAATTCTGAAATGTAATGCCGGGTGCACGAATCTTTCACTTGCTTTGTGTGTGTTTGATATTTCCACGCTAGCAACAGGGAATGTTTGCGGAGGACAGCACCACTGGTCAATCACAGAGCAGCAGCGTCCACGCGTCCAATAAAACCAAAACAAAGATAAGGCGCCGCGTATGCGCGCAAGTCTCTCCGTGACGCAAAGCGGAAGACTCGTGAACACCTTTGCGCGGAAGGCCGATTTCTACGCCGCAACCCAGGCAACGCAAGAAAGCACAACGCAAGTGAAAGACGAAAAAGAGCGAGAGACGAGAAAGTATACCCAGCTAATAAAATATAAGAGTGGGGCTAATTTGTTGTTCGGGTCCGTTTCAAAACCACGCGTTTTAGACTAGATTGTACTTGAGTGCGACTAGCAGATAATAATTGAAATGTCCAGGGAATGAATGGTCGAAGACACTTGAGCACAATTTTAGGAAAAAAGGATTTTTAATTTGAAGAACTTTAAATGTTGGCGAAAAAGACAACCTGAAACACAAATTACTACCTGAAACAAAGTCAATGCTGACATAAATGCATGTAACGCTATGTAATCCATTAACCATTTTAACTAAAAACATTTTTATGACTAAAAGTAAAAGCTAATTTTTAAGGAAATTTAACCTTTTAGCCTTTTCCTGATGTATGTAAAGTACGCTCTGCGTTTATCGAACTGGATGGCGGTAGTGACTTAAAACGTCTTTAAAGTGACTGATCATTCTTTTCCTGGTCTCATCAATTGTGATAATAAATGAAGTTACGTCTTCCTATAAACTATTTTCATTTTCGTCTCGTCTCGTCTCGTCTCGTGTCGTCTCGTGTCGTCTCGTGTCGTCTCGTGTCGTCTCGTGTCGTCGTCTCGTCTCGTCTCGTCTCGTTTTATTATATTTTATTTATTTTTAATTATTACTTATTAAAATTTTCATTACTCGATGAATTGCACTGTCCTGGACGAAAAGATGAAACACTAGGTATTATATACTACATAAAGGAATAATACTACACTGAATTTGATGTGTGCCTAGTGCCTAGACTAGCAAAGAAATAATTGTTTCCCACGAGTTTTTTTATATGATTTCTAGCGATATTTTTTAATTTAGTTAATATTAAATGTAACCAAACTATTAGACTACCATGGCTTACTTCGCATACTGTCATTTGTGTATTAACGACGTATATTTTTTTAGGTTCATGCCAGACGGTATATATCTAAACGCACATACTTTGGGACCAGCAAAACTGGCGCACGCGATGCTTGACGCCATCTACAACAAGGAGAAGTACTTTGAATTCTTCAAATGGCACGGTTATTACAGTTTCCACTACACCGGTGAGAACGATTTCTATGACGAAATCTGTGGCCTTTGCGATTTGCTAAACAACAAAACAGTGATGGAACAAAAAACTATAAGATCTACAAATGTATGGTGGAACGAATGGCACAATGGGCCGCCGACAACAGACGACAATTTCATGAAACTTATAATAGATGAGGAAAAAAGTAACACATCGGGTATTACTGGAATAGTATCAAATATATACAATTACATATTTGATAATTGATATCAGTCGAGTTAGAGGCACGGGTTGTCAGGGTTTCTAAAATACGTAACAATTAGGTTATCAAGTGACAAAAACACACATTTCCAACAATTACATATCAAACTGTAATGGCTATAGTTTTGGAGACTATTACGAAATTTAAATTTTTGATAGTCGCAGTAGAGCTAGATATGAAATGTGTGTGTGTTCCTCTGTTGAAGTACTGCTACCTTATCTATTTCTGCCACCAAGGAAGAATACTCGTGAAATCTTAGGTACATGGACTTGTCAACTTATGTCTCAGGGTGAAGGTCGCAGTGGCAGTGCCCGTCAGATCTTTGCGATTTGAAGCTTTAAGTATCACTGCAACTGTTATGGACTGGCTTGTCGCTTAGGACAAGGGGGCCTACCACAACCTCAAAAAACAATGTTACTTTAACCTTATATTGACTTTTCGTACCTTGACGCGCTTAAAGTAAGCTTATTATAATGTTAAAACTATAATGTTTTATTGGCAGCTTTGAGACTATTCATTCACTCAGTTCGTACTATGACGCGACTTTACCATTAAAGTAATATTGTTCTTATGTCAAATTTAGCAATCTTAAAATAGTTCCTCAGACGCAGTGGAAACAATATTATTTTCGGATTTATTGTCTAAATATTGATTTGTAATGATTGAAACTTAAGTTGAACTTATTTATTTACATAAATCTCTTCAATATTTTGTTTATTTTTTTATTTAATAGTACATAGGATAGTCATTTCTCGTTGAATAAAAATACGCGATAATTAATTTCGTCAAATTATTACAGCGACATCTTTATGCTCTTTGACAACACTAACAGTTGACACTCGACTATAATTCCGAATTCACGACGTGACGATCAAAATTTCACAGTTTGTTTCATTCATTTTTCTTCATTAAAATGCGGAAAAATAATTGAAAACAACGTAATTTTCATAGATTTTATCATTACATACTTTGCTATTTTTAACAGTCAAAGCTCTGAATATAAATAACATTAAGTAATTAAACATTATCCTACTATAAGACGATTCGGAACATGAAAGAAAGAGATGGCATATTTCTTTCATGTTTATAGTAAGGATTAGACAATATTGGGAAATCATTGGTTCTTTTAACCACTTTAGCAATAATACATTACTTGGCTGACTTTTTTCATGTTTATAGTAAGGATTATACAATATTGGGAAATCATTCGATCTTTTAGGGTCGTATTCCAGAACTCTATTCAAAGCTCAAGTCAGGATTGCACTGGCAACACAAGCACTGGAAATACGACCCTAATGGCAGTGACTTGAGTATGTTTTCGAGTGCTTTAAGCCATACTCAAATCCTGACTTGAGCATCGAGTAGAGTTCTAGAATACGACTCTTAATCACTGTAGCAATAATACATTACTTGGTAGACAGTTTTGTCATGGTGCGAATATGAATAATATTATAATAAGCTTACTTTAGGCTTACATTGAAATAAGATTGTTTTTGGAAAAGTTATTGCAGGCACACGATTTGTTCGTCCCGGCACTTTGTTACATAAAAAAAATTGAGAGAGTCAAAACCAGTTCGAGATGATGATATTTGAATAACGTCAGACTGTGCTGTATGGTATGAACGTGCAATTTTTATTTAATTAAGATAATATACACTATTTTGCTGTAATTCAAAAATTATACCTCATTAGATTGAATCACTGTCTCTTAAGATACAGGTTCACCTAGTTTAAGAGACAGGGTCGTCAATTGCTAAATACTGTGATCCACAATTAAACAGTGTCAACTATTTTATAATTAGAATTTTTGTTATTTTTACTTTTATTTTTAATCTTTTCTTGTAATTTTTTGGTTCTGTCATATGTGGAAATAAATAAATTATTATTATTATTATACAGGCAAGGTAAAAAAAAAAACAATAAAAGATTAACTACTAGAAAGTAAAACTAGGGTTTTTAAATTATATGAAGGAAATTGGGTCGCCGGCAGCGTTCCCACTTTGTATTGCTATGTTAATGCGTGGGGCAAGGTAGCTGCCGGCCCTTGGGATTCCCAGGCAGTCTATTAATTTTTTCAATTTAATCGAGATGCCTTCATCTGCACTGGGATCCCGTGGGCCAAAGATTTCGACTCCAAAGGCTGTAAATAGGTAGTCGGAGCCGAGATCCTGGTACTTATGATATTATTATCGTTGTCTACAAACAAGGAAAATGCTTTTATTATTACAGGGGTAGACATGGGCGCTTAAACGAAAATCAGTTAAAAAGTTAATAATAATAATAACGCACACACTCATAGCTCCGCACTAGGGAAGCCCTGTATCGCGGTTGCCGTGGACACACACATAGACAACCACAAATTACACCCAAACTCACGAGAGAAATAAATGTAGGCCATACAAATATTTCTCCCGGCGCGAGAATCGAACCCGGGATCTCTACGTGTTAGTCTATGTTAACCGTTCGGCCACGGAGGCTGTTAATATAGTTAATACGCTACTCAATCGCTCTACTGCCTCCTGATTGGTTAAAATATAAGCGATATTTGGCCAATCACGCACACTCCTATTCTGTCTCTTGGTTTTTATTTACAAATAAAAGTATAACTCGTGTTTTACAAATAAACATCTTAACCGGAAACCTTTAATGGCCTACTCTCACAAGCAATATTTAAAATAAAGTCTATGGACTTAAGTGTTTTCCTGAACGAATCGTAATTTTCAAACAAAAAAGCGTTTAAATTAAAAGTCTTTTTACAAGCACTCAAGTAAGCTACTATTTTTAAAAATGACAATGTTTTAACGTTTTAAAAATTTACAAGCCTGTTTTGTACATCTCTGAACAACAAGGGCATGATTTTCTAATAAAAGTTTCTTAATAAAATTTTCATTTCTATTATGATTTTTATTAATATAAAGATCGAACACATAGACAAATTTCTTCGACCCGGTGGAACGTAGCATGGTCGTGGCATACAAATATTTTTCCCGGCCCGCGAATCGAACCCTGGACCTTTGCGTGGCACGCAAATTACGCGATTAATGCATCTCTGGAAGCATACCACACCTAGAGGTGCCGGCGATGATTTTATACCGATTTATCGGATATCGAAGTTATAACAGGTAAAAGAACTAATATTAATTGCTATTTCGGTAACTACTCTAGCAAACCATAAAGTTTTTAATATCTGGGTCTGTCATTTAAAAAAAATAAACAACTTCAAAAATACGTCACGACAATCGTGTGTGTTATTGTTTGGGCTGGTGATGTCGGTGTTTATTTATTGAAAACATACCGTAAGTTGCATTTTTTAAGTTTACCCTGAATATAAATGTTTATAAATTATACTTTAAGGAGTAATTTCATGGTAAACATTAGAACCACTCAAACGGAATATTATCATATTTACCCAAGTACACCAAAAATTTCATTAGTGCTTTTTAAGTGCAGGATTTGCGGTGTATTACTGCATTTTATTTGAGATGTTTTTGTTGTAGTACGGAGGGTATTTATTTAGCAATGCAGAATAATAATTTTTATTTTTAAAAACTTGTATTTAAACTGAATTCTTTTCTAATTTGCGAAACCAAATAGCCGCCATTTGGCGGTAGGGTGAGCGCATCGCGTGAGCGGATACGGAGGTAGTTCAAGGCAGTTCAATATGTCCCATAGTTCTTGGTTTCAAGTTTATGTCATTGATACGATAAGAAGAAGAAGCCATAAAACTACTTCCACGTGTCCGATCGACGTGAAACTTGAATCTTGTTATCCCGAACATTATAGGAGTTATCATTGCTATCCATTTCTGTATTCATCTTTATTTGTTTCCGGTACGGTCGGTCTAGAAACTCTGGAACTACGACACTGGTATTAAAAACACTTGCTCCAGTGAGCAGACATCAGTGTTGTCTATACTTTTTTTTTATTTTTTTTTTTATTTAAAGAAACATACAGCTTACATATTACATAAATGTTTTGTTTACCTATTAAATATTAAATTTAGCCAAATTTTGTTTCCAATGATAGATAATTCACAAAGTGAAGGCCGAAAGCACTTAATCTACTACACAATGACAAAATACTGTAAACAATGGCGTAACCAAATGACAAAGCTCTAAACAAGTTTTAAAAAAAAATAGAGACAATTATTGCAGAAAAGAAATAATTACTTAATTTATTAACTAAAATCTACTTTTTTAACATTTGACGAAAACATTTTAGTATACAGGTAAATATATCGATGTGGTGGTAACGATCATTATAAGATTTACATGCTCTGATAAGAAACCTATTCCCAGCGTAGTTAGTACTGCAAATAGGTACGAAAAACAATGTTGTGTTTTACGTCACAATCCTCATCACCGCCCGTGGGAGGCGAAGGGTTATGTCGGACTCCTATCGACTAAAAGCTGACGGTGTTCCATCTTCTCACCATGTGCCGAAGGCACGGGGACACTTACGCATTCTTCCGCGACTCCGGCGGTGATTGGTTCGGCTGGGCGCCGAGCCCCATCTCGCTTTTCGGGGAGAGTTCTTTTCTCCCCGTCAGCAATCTTGAGTGGTAGACGCGGAACACATACCTCGCCATCTCGGGTCCACCAGTAACGAGTGAGGACTCCCCTAAGTCTGCCGCTCATGGACCCTTGTCACGGGGCTTTCGTCTCCCGTTACAAATCAAATCAAATCAAATCGTTTATTTGCATAAAACATGGTGGTCATGATAACACAGTAATATACATATAAGTTCAAGCATGTTTCGCCCGAAGATAATTTAGGCATGTAAAATAAATGAAAAATAGGTCATCACATGGTTACATTTACATTAAGTTACATATAATTAATTTAAATTCTTTTACATAAAAATTATTGTAGAAATTCCCTAATACTATAATATACTTTATTCTTTAACAATTCATATAATTTAGTCTTAAATAATGTAATGGGCAAGTGTTTAATGTCATTTGGTAATCTATTGTAAATTCTGATACACATACACAAACAATTTTGATTATTTTTTCTACCTTAGGTACGTCAAAAAAAATTAGTCTATTGGGATTTCTATAATTTCGATGGTTCACGTCAATACTCTTAATTACTAATTACCCACCTATGTCGGCAGTTGGAGAGCCATAGCTCTGCTTCTGCGACCCACTCTCAGAGCAATCCTCAACGAGTTTCTGGCTCAGGGGGTCTACTCTCGATCTTTGTCCGAAACAATTACTGGAATAAGTAATACTAAATAGTCGACCTAATTAAATACAACGTCAAGGGTAAAGCTTCATTCGCATTTCGCGTCTTTTAAGTCTTTTTTGACAGTTAGTACGTTTGCATACTACGTCGGATTCGTATCAATTCTGAATCCGAGAAAAGACGGTCCGAAATGTCACAGGAGTCCGAAGTGTCATTTTATGTCTAGGTATACAAGCGATATTCGTATTTTTTCGGATTCGGAACGGACTTAGTGCATAAGCGACACCCGAAGTGGGTCCGAGTTTTTTAGATTTGTATAGTCTAAGATTCGGAACAAATACGAATCGGATGCAATGCGCAAGCGCGCTAATTGTTTCGTCGGATATCGGACAGCGAACAAGAGTACAGGGCCAAATCTGGGTTGCCGATATGTTTGCCGACAAGTGACGTATCCTCGCAAAGTCCTTATGTCGCTTTGTAAATTTAACATAAGTGTTCGATTGTAGTTTTTGTAAAGTGGTCTGTATTTATCTCCATCCTTTCCTTTGTTTAGTTTTTAAGTCTTATTTTTTATCTTGTATGTTATAGGTATTTAAATTTTACTTTATCTTTAAGTTTAAGTCTTTTGGACGCTTTGACTTACGCTGTCCACAAGAATGTTTTCTTTATAGATAAATAAACAAAACTAATTAATTCATTTAGAATCCGAAACAGCCAGATTCTGACAAGATTTCTAGATTCTCTCATGCATCGAATGAAATTCAACCAATTGTATTGGATAGATTTGCATTTATACACATATTACACATATTTATTCAAGAATGTTATTATAGCCTCTTTCAATTGCTTACACTAAGCGGCACTATCAGCATAAAGGGAAAATTACTTGAAGAGCCGTCGTTGTGCTAACGGCACTTGTATTTCTAATAATAAATTCAATTATGATTAATGCAACAGAAAACCACAAATACAATTACACAATAATAATAAAGGTCATAGTTATAGTAATAAGTGTTTCTCACGTAATTGGATTTGCAGATAAGATGGACGATGTCATTTACATACTTATGTGGCAGCCTGTAGAAGTTAAGCCGATGCCATTTCAAGTAATGCAACTAGGGCGTGCAGCTTTTATTATAAGAAATTGCACGTTTCTTAATTGTTATGTGACCGACGACCGTTCCTTTTTCAGTGATATATTAGATTTCGACGTTATATTATTTAACATATTATTCATAAAAAATAACATGGATGTACCGCATAAACGGTCGGAAAATCAGAAATATGTATTAGCAGCTTTTGAACCATCAGGGTTAATCCAGGTGCCTGCAAAATTTAATAAGTTTTTCAACTTAACTTGGACGTATAAACTCGATTCTGATGTTGTTTTTCCGTATATAGTTGTAAAAAACGAACGCAATGAGAAAATTGGACCTAAAACTGACATGCACTGGATGGATATCGGAGATATGAATGAAACTAGTGAGTATATAAAAAACAAATTGCATAAAAAGCGTGTAGCAGCTGCATGGTTTGTGACGAACTGTTTTGCACCTAATGCACGTCTAGCAGTCGTAAGAGAATTACAAAAAGAACTTTCTAATTATGGTCAATACGTAGATGTTTATGGTGAATGCGGTGACGGTGAAAAATACTGTCCTCGTAAAAGCGAGGAGTGTGATGCTTTAATAGAATCCACTTACTATTTTTATTTGGCGTTTGAAAATTCTTTCTGCGAAGATTACGTCAGTGAAAAGATATTGACTGGTTTAGAACATTTTGCAGTGCCAGTTGTTTTCGGAGCCGCGAATTACACGAGGTATGTGTTTCTTCTACAATAAAAAAGTTTAATACATAAACATAAATATTAGACAACACCACTGACGTTCTGATCCCAAAGAAAACAACAAAAGCACTTGTGTTATAGCAATCGGAAACAACGACGATGCCAGAACAGCCTGATCTGAGACAATATAGAAAAGTTGGTTTTTCAACTTTGATCCGGTTGAGGGTCCAACCCGGGGCCTCAAAGATGGCAACACCATAAAAATCTATGTGCAAGCCACTCGAACACGGATGACGTCAATATAATTATACATTATCGAGTTCTTACGTCTTCGCGATTAGAAGTATTATAGTCAAGTATTATAATAATAATAACGCACACACTCAACATAGCCCCGCACTAGGGAGACCCTGAGTCGCGAGTGCCATGGACACACACACAGACAACCACAAATTACACCCAAACTCACGGGAGAAATAAATGTAGGCCATACAAATATTTCTCCCGGCCCGGGAATCGAACTTGGGGCCTATGCGTGGTAGTCCGGCATGGTAACCGTTCGGCCACGGAGGCAGTAGACTTTACTACAATCGAATGAATTTTCACATTGAGACTCCGAAAGTAGAGTAAATATAATACATACAAAGAAATTTTTTCGCGATGACCACAACGAAAACCCAGGCTGTGTCGTTAATTTAAATATTTGCCCTCAGATTCATGCCTGACGGAATATACCTAGATGCACGTGCGTTAGGCCCGGCTAAACTAGCGAGAGAAATGGTAAATATCATATACAACAAAAAAAGATACTATGACTTCTTTAAATGGCATGGACATTATAGTTTTCATTACACTGGTGAAGACGATTACCACAATGAAATCTGTGGACTTTGTGATTTGCTCAATAACAAGTCGGTGATGGATGCAAAAACCGTACGTCGTACAAATTTGTGGTGGAACGAGTGGTACGACGGCATTCCAGACCCAACTGGGGGTAATTTGGAACTTTTGTTAGATGAAGAGAAGCCCAAGTCAGCAGGTGTAGCCGGCCTTGTATCAGACGTATATAAATACGTTTTTGATGCTTGAGTATTTATTTGAAGATTCCTCAACATTATTGTTACGTAACATAGGAACACTGAAACTCGGTGCTCATCGACCTCGCAACGAGAAATCCGCGAGTAACCGGGCCCCGATTTTACGAACACCTACCCACAAGTCGAAAAAGTGTTACAAATACAAATGACGAATTCTTTGTTCCCGACTGAAAGACCTTTTATAATGAATTCTACAGCGTAGAGGAATTTCTTTCAAAGAAATTATATTTTAATTTTGGACGTTTGTGTTTTGAAAACATTTAAGTTTTATTTGTACTTTTATAGTTCATATATTTCTTTATTTTTCTTTTAATTATTTTATTGTATTTTAACCATTGACTTACAATTATATGGACGTCGGGTCCGCGCTGAAAAGTGTCCGAACTTATAGGTCGTTAAAATCGTATACAGAGCGTCATTCACGCTCTAGTCTTCGTTTGTTCGACTGACAGCGAAGCAAGCAAAATTAGACAGTACTGCGATGACATTACAATTTAAATTCAACGTTTTAGCCTTTTCATATTCCTTGACATGTCACTACGTTTAAATAGGTTGACTTGGGACATTTTTTTCGTGCTTTTTATATTAGACCCGTCGTCCATTTATTTGCAAGTCAATGATTTTAACTATAAAATTATTCTTTACGTCAATGACGATCATGTTATCCCTTGACAATATATTTCGAATTGTAATATTATGAAATTGATAATATGAAATAAATTGTTCTATTCTATTGACTTAGCACGTTTTCGCTCTACATTCGTTTCGTATCCGTTCCGAATCCGAGACTATAAAGATCTAGAAAAGTCAGACCCAATTGGGATGTTGCTTGTGCACTAAGTCCGTTCCAAATCCGCGGAAATACGAATGTCGCTTGTACACCTAGAGACAAAATGACACTTCAGACGCCTGTGACATTTCGGACCGTCATTTCTCGGATTCGGAACTGGGGGTCTACTGTCGATCTCCGTCCAACATCCGTCCGAAACAATTACCGCTAAATAAGCAATACTTGGCCAAATGAAAAGACGCGTGATGCGAATGAAGCTTCATACTGGATACTTGTCTTTTAATTTTGTCGAATATTACTTATTTGACAGAAATTGTTTCGGACGGATGTCGGACGGAGATCGAGAGAAGCCCTCCTGATACGAATTGGACGTAGTGCGCAAGCGCTCTTAGTTCTTAGTTAATGTATTTTTTCTACCCGCTCACGCGATACATGCAGCCGTGGACGCATGCGGCCACAGAGCGTTGTGCGATTCATGCGTCTCTGAAAGCACACCACACCTAGTGCCGGTGACGATTTTATACCAATTTATCGGATATCGAAGTAATAACAGGTAAAAGAACTAATATTAATTGCTACTACAAACTACTCTAGCCAACCATAAAATTTTTAATGCCTGGGTCTGTCATTTAAAAAAATTAACAACTTCAAAAATACGTCACGACAATCGTGTGGGTGTTATTGTTTGGGCTGGTGATTTCGGTGCTTATTTATTGAAAACATACCGTAAGTAGCGTTTTTTAAGTTTACCCTGAATATAAATGTTTATAAACTATACTTTAAGGAGTAATTTCATGGTAAACGTTGAACCACTCAAACGGAATATTATCATATTTATCCAAGTACACCAAAAATTTCATTAGTGCTTTTTAAGTGCAGGATTTGCGGTGTATTATTTATTGCATTATATTTGAGATGTTTTTGTTGGTAGTACGGGGGGTATTTATTTAGCAATGCTGAATAATAATTTTTATTTATAAAAACTTGTATTTAAACTGAATGCCTTTCTAATTTGCGAAACCAGATAGCCGCCATTTTGCGGTAGGTTTTGTTCTATCCTTTAAGGGCCGTGTAGGCGGGCGCAGCGCATCGCGTGAGCGGCTACTCCTGTAACTTAATCTGTCAATTATATGTTCATAAACCATATCTTAAAAACCTCTTTTTAGTTCTGACCTAAAATTCTATTGTCCAAAATTTCAGTGTAGTTCTATAAACGGAACCATAATTATTTTTATTATTATTAAGGAATAACAACAGCCAACTTAAATATATCTTACAACGAACAATATTTGTCTCAAATAACTAAGGCCAATATAGTTATTATTTAAATTAAAGTTGACGATAACTTATTTCTCGTATAACTAATAGTATATTATATAATGTATAATCGATAAGATATATTTATATATTTTATCTACACATATATCATCTCTCAACTCTCTAGAATGTGTTCAAAAACCGCAAATTACGACCAGCATAAAGGTAAACTGTTTTGTTAGAAAAATTTCTTATCTGTGAAAATGTTATTATTGCTTCATAATAACATCGAATTCGATGTTATCATTACATTAAAATTTCGAACATCTCTGAAAAACAAGACACTTTCATTTGACCTCAATTGTAATATCAGTCGAGATGAAGTTATATTCGAAATGAAATGTCAATGACAAACAATTTTGAGAATTTCGCTAATATCAAACAATATTACAGTTTGGCCGATTCTAGTTTGTCTATGAATTAAAAATAAAAACTACGGTTGTGTGACATGCGTGAGAAACGTTTTTATTTGTCGCCATTTCGCCAGTCGTAACATGCGGCTCCTGAACACATCACAGAGAGGTTATAATATATGTATGTGTACATAAAGCAGTGTGTGTAACTGTACATAATTAGGCATTAAAGCACTCGTGAGATGTTTTTATGAATATAAACCCTGACTTTTATTTTAATGTCTTTCATTATGTAACAGTCACACAAACTACTATAGTATTATTGTTCTGTACACAGAACTATAATGAGTTTTTAATTAATTAAAATGTCAAATAGGTCGCTAGTCAACTGCCTCCTGATTGGTCTGGTCATAATTTATAATTTATTTTATTCCACACGCAAAATAGGCGCCTTGACGCCGAGTTGCGGTCACCAGCCCGTTACACCAAGTACCAAGTACCAAGTAATTTATAATTTGGCCAATTCTATTCTCTCTTTAGTTTTTTTGCAAAAACGAGCGATTCGTTCTGTGTACCGTCTAGGCTCTCGGGTTTCTCTCAGAGAAAAGTTTAAGGAGACTGGTATCATGACTGTGGCATCACAGTACATTTACTCAAATATTTTATATGCTTGTAAAAATATACATAATTTCAATAAGAAAGAAGATATCCATAATATTAACCTTAGAGCTACGTCCAAACTCATGGTATCACGATTTCGTTTAACCAAGGTAAACAACTCTTTTATGGGGAACTGTATACGTTTTTACAATAAGATTCCGGAGCATATATTAAGTTTATCAATTCCTAAGTTTAAAAACTACATTAAAAATGTTTTGATCGAAAAATCATATTACAAAATTGAAGACTACGTGTTAGATAAAGATGTATGGAAAGACGATACGGCTCCAGAATCCACACAAATTTGATTCAAAGTGTATTCCATAGCATTTAAGTTTCTTTGAAAAGAGCAATCCCTAGAGTTTCTTGCTCGTTCTTCTCAGGGAGGTCAGCGTAGTGAACGAGCAGTAGCTTAAATGTGACGATTTCAAGTGTAAATTTATTTTACCTATGAAATAAATAATCTTTGACTTTGACTTTTGTTTTGTTTGAATTTGTTGTATTGTTAACATAATCTCCGTATAGAGTACCAAAAAAACCGCCCTCAATTGTTTGTGGAATTACATTTAATTACCAGGTTTTGTTGAAATCGTTACCGGAAAGTACGCGAAATCAGATGCATCCCCTCATCATCCAGATCATCCCTAGTTAGCCACGCTCAGAGGTGGAATATTTTCTTCAACTTTAAATGGTACCACTGCTGAAGTACCTTCATGCCAACAATAAAAGAACCATCAAAATCGGTTCACAAATGCGTAACATGCATACATTGACTTACAAATAAATGGACGATGGGTCTAATACAAAAACCACGAAAAAAATGTCCCAAGTCAACCTATTCGAAATTTAAATTGTTATGTCATCGCAGTATCGCGCTGTCAGTAGAACAAATGAAGACTAAAGCGGAGTGTCGCGCTCTGTATACGATTTTAGCGCCTTAAAGTGCGGACACTTTTTAGCGCGGACCCGACGTCCATATAATTGTAAGTCAATGCATGCATATAAAAAAACACAGTCAAATTAAGAACCTCCTTTTTTGAATTCGGTTAAAAATATACATTTTTTACTCGTAGAAAATATATTCTATGCAATCATTACATATACCTAATTAGGTCTTAAAATTCTTACCTATCGCTTAGGCCACGCCGCAAGACACGGTGCTCGACCTTACGAAACTTTATTATGCAACGATTGCATAAAATTCTATCGCTTATGGATTTTAAACTTATATATTATTCTTTTATAAGTCAAAATCACAAGACAGATTCTCCAATGAATAAAAGTTTCGACAAGAAAAGATCGGACTTCAAGTCGTAAATCGCGATAATTTTTATCCGATAGAAGAAACTCTTTCAAATGCCATTTCAAAAATCTAAAAATACCCCGGAGGTTGATTGAGATATCTTGATTTCCAACGAAAATAAATTTAATATAGAAGTAAAATACACAGTGAATTCAGCAGCTTTTCAAGAAGCTATTGACGCAGTTCCCCGTGTGGGACGGCACCACCACAGTCGCGGTAAAGTCGAGCGTGAAGATCTATAATAAAAATGGAAATAAATTAATTTGCTACTCCGCGCACTCAGTGAAGGTAAAATCGTGCAAAATAGCTACGTTTCTGGTGAATAATTTCTTCGTGCAGTTTTTTTTAACGAAAAAAAGATTGCTAGATTTCTCTTTTCAAGTAAACTTATTTGCTATGGAACACACTTTGAATCATAATTGTGTGGAATCTGGACTCATGCTGTCTTTCCATACATCTTTATCTAACAATATACTCTTCAATTTTGTAATGACTTTTCAATTAAAATACTTTTAATGTAAGCTTTAAACTTAGGAAATGACAATCGTAATATACACTCTGGAAAACTTATTGTAAAAACGTATACAGTTCTCCAGACAAGAATAATTTACCTTAGTTAAGCAAAATCGTGGTACAGTTGAGTTTGGACTTAGTTCTAAGGTTAATATTATGGATATCTTCTTTCTTATTGAAATTATGTATATTGTTACGGGCATATAAAATATTTGAGTAAATGGACTGTGGTGCCACAGTCATGATACGTCAGTCTCCTTAAACTAAACAGTACACAGAACGAATCGCTCGTTTTTGCAACACAAATATGGTTTGTACATCTGCCGCTTTACCCCACTTCAGAATCCCGTAGGACATATAGGTGCTATGGAAGTAACTAAAGTAAACTAGTCTAGCAGTAGCAATATCGGTGAGCTAACGTATTCTACGGACTGCGTCTGCAGCAGAGCTTAATCTGCTGGCTAAGGAAGATATGTGTGGAAATCATTGAAGTTTACCACAGACCACATAAAGTTTACTATCTAAGGTCACTCCCAAAAAGATAGCTTTATTAATAAGGTCTAACTTTTTTCCATTATCACAAATCCTGACTCGCTTAGAAAAATAGAACGCATACTTCCCTATATGGTGGACGGTAGATATTTATACCATTGTACGCGGATAGGCTCCAAAGCAAAGAATTAAATATGAGAAGATCTGAATTTAGAAAATATAAAAGAATGATCGACGGCCTGCAAAAACTATAATACCTATATGGAGGGAATGTTTGTGCACTCTTATGCGGTACACTCTGGTCAATTTCTGCCGGAAGTAAACAATGTTCGAAATTCAAATAAACAAGATGGCCGCCATACATATTTCAAAGTCTTCTGTCACTGAAACTATTAGAGATAGGGACGATATACTCGAAGGAATATCATAGAGGGTTAACAGTGGTCAACTGTCGTGTGAAAATAAATCAAGATGGCGAATTCAAAATGGCGGCCGAAGAATAACTTGCTTCCATCCGGCTGAAAATTGACATGCGGAGGTCTTTAGGAGTCTTAATCATAATTTGTGATATAATGGAGTAATACGGAGTATATAACCAGAAATAGAGACGAAATAAGGGCGATTGCATCGATGCAAACGCGTGAATGCATCGAAACAAACGCGCGATTGCATCGATGCATACGCCTATAAATCCCAAGTGTAGCAACGCAATGGCGCGTTTGTATCGATGCAGTCGCGCGCTAGCATCGCTTCCAAAAATCACCGTGTGTAACCGCTCCAAACATCTAATATTGCTATTATCAGTTGCAAATTGAACCAGTTATATTTCTGGGATGAGCTTAAGGAGAAGAACTAGAGCATTATCAGGCTAACCGCGCTCCGGTTACGTCTAGTTGCTTAGGAAATAATCGGATTAGCTTTTAGAACACATCCGCTATTGACCGGTGATGCAGCCAATTTGTACGCTTATATTACATTAATACACTGCTACACTCATACTAAACATGTCTTCTCATGTCTCCAACTCTATTGCTGTATCTGCTATCCGGCTATGAAATTATAATATCCTGTTACATAATTCCAAAATAGTTAGCGTATTGTATTATGTCCGATAATTTAAACTTGTGTAAGAAATAACCCTATTTCTTGCACTCTAAATCGCACATATTTGTTTTTCTGTAACTACAGTGTAGATTAATCTGGTTAAAGTTGAACTAGGGACTTGAGACAGCGATTGTGTGTAATATGCGAATGGAATTTTATAGGTTCGATAAGTATTTACTTATTACAAAAGTATTAGATGAATACAAGACAATTTTATTGTCTTATTTTCCGATCGAAGAAAGGAATATTTTGTTAAGTGCTTAAGGTGTGCAGTTCTGCACAGCATCCAGAGTCAGCAGTGGCATTTTTAAATAAAAATAAAACTTAAATGCAAGATGATTAAAATTAAAAACAAAGGAAACTACGAGTTAAAAAAAAAGGTGCTGGAAGCTATAGTTATAACCATTAGCATGACTTACGTTGACGGATTTGCAGAAAAGTTTGATAATGTAGTTTACATACTCATGTGGAAGCCTGCGGAACATCTACCTTGGCCTTTCCAAATTATGCTACCCGCTAGGCAACCTTTTATTAAAAGAAATTGCACGTTCGTCAACTGTTACGTTACTGATGACCCATTGTTTTTCGGCGACATATTAGATTACGACGTGCTACTATTCGATGTGTTATTCGTCAGAAACATGGACATGCCGCTTAAAAGGTCTGAAAGACAGAAATACGTTTTGGTTGGATTTGAACCGGCAGGAATGAATGTAATACCTGAGAAATTCAATAATTATTTCAATCTAACTTGGACGTACAAACTCGATTCCGATGTTGTTCTTCCATACATCGTGGTTAAAAACGAATTAAACGAGAAAATAGGACCTAAAACGAACATGCATTGGATTAAAATCAACGAGATGAATGAAACAAGTTTATATGTCAGGAATAAATTGCAGAAAAAGCGTATAGCAGCGGCATGGTTTGCAACTAACTGTTACATGGCACCAAGTGGCCGCTTACAGTTTGTCGCAGATGTCCAGAAGGAACTTGCTAAATATGGTCAACGTGTAGATGTTTACGGGGGTTGCGGAAATAACACTTGCGCAGGAGACGAATGTTACGCTTTAATAGAGTCCACATATTATTTCTATTTGGCATTTGAGAATTCCTTTTGCGAAGACTACGTTTCCGAAAAGGTTTTAACTGGCTTAGAACATTATGCAGTGCCAATAGTTTTCGGGACCGCAAACTACACCCGGTAAGTTTGTCCCAGTTACTAAGCATACGCACTGTAGTGTATGTATATGAAACTATCTCGCATCAGTTTTCATACATGCGCGTTTAGTCTTGGTACTTCTAAACTTGCCTCTTTTAAGGCCATCCCAAATCGACATGCATGTACGTTGACGGTTATCTATCCTCAATCACACCAACATTCTCTCTATAAGTTTGTTTCGCCAATCTACTAACATCCATCATCTCTACGTCAGCAAACGATCAAAGCAATCCCTTTTTCTATCTCACTACACTGTCCGAAACACCGCACATACTGCGCATGGCTTTCATTACTTCAGCATTCACCATTCTTATTATGCTGTACCCAATACTAAATTTTTTCACGCAAATAATGACACTGAAGTCCATAAACGTTGACATCTATAAGCCGCGCACCGACGTAGCGCGTGTATGCCAGCGATCATTGGTATGTGTAAGTATTGCTTACCTATCGTGTGAGATTTCGATACTGCGTGTCGCTAGAGATTCAATATTTTGATATGTTGTAGAGCACTAACATCGCTATTAAGATTTTGTATGGCCAAATTAACTTAGCGTTAACTTACGGTCTTCGAAAAAATAATAGAAAATTACACTGTGGAACGTCTATCTACTCGCTTACATCCTCTCCAATTGTAGAAGATGTGGGTTTTATTTTTTTGTATCTAATGGAGCAATAAAGATGTTTGACGTAATTTCACTTATGCCATTCTTCCATAACGGGTGTGAAATGTTTAGGGCCCAATAGTACGTAACTCTACGTAAAAATGAAACTTACAATATACAATCAGACTCCCAATCAATCTTAAAACAGTGCATAGCTTTTGGTCAACACCCTCACTGAGCTATGGCTCACAACTTGCTTTTAATTAATTAGTAGTTATATATTGTTTATTACGTATATTTATTTGATGTCCTTTCTCTTTAGGAAATGAAACTATTTTTCCGGATTTAAATCGCGTATATTTGTTATTATTATTCGTTATTGTATTCCTTCTTTTTTGTTATTTTGTTTGTTTTGTATTTTTGTTTCATACTTACTACTCCCTATTGTTGTGTGTGCTTGTGAAAAGTCAATAAACGTGCTCTATCTATCTATCTGCCTATCTATTTATATATCTCCAAAACGATGACGTAATCACAGCAATGCTTACACCTGGATTTTTGGTAGGTGTAATCGTGCATTTAAACGTTGCTAAGGCTTCTTACCAGATCATATTTAGGTACATACTTTAACATCCCGGGATACAGGTTTGTTGTAATTTGTCCTTATGTTGTTTTTTATTAACCGACTTCAAAAAAAGGAGAAGGTTCTCAATTCGACATTATGTTTTTTTTTTGTATGTATGCTACACGATAACTCCAGTAATTGTGAACAGATTTTCGTGATTCTTTTGTTTTTTGAAAGAGGGTGCCTCTTTAGTGGTCCCACCAACATTCATTTTTATAAATAGCGCCTGAATTTTACTTAAGGAGCAATTATTTTAATGGTTGGTTTTGCTATTCTCCAATTCAAGGCATTTTTCTCTTTATATACTTTGAGTAGTGAGAACCGATTTTTATTATCTCCTGTGTCAAGCCCTGCAAAGTGGCGAACTAGGGGATATTTCAATAAAACTTGGCAAATAGATGATGATACTCTGTACTGAGATTATAATACTAAGTGACGGTGGTAAGCGACACGCCTGTCCGTAACCATTGCAGTGCCACTCAGAGCTTTAAATTGCAAAGATCTTATGGGCACTGCCACTGCGCCCGTCACCCTGAGACATAAGTTGACAAGTCCCATGTGCCTGTAATTTCACCAGCAACCGGAACACATTAACGCTGGCATTACTGCTTGGCGGCAGAAATAGGTAAGGTAGCAGTGCTTCGCTAGACGAACTCTTTCACATAAAGTGTTGTATTGTTCGTTAATGTTTTGAAACTTTGTGTATTAACAATGTTTAGTGTGTCCTTGATAATTATCGGCAGAATGTATACGAGAGCAATATGAATGAATGAAATATAAGGTATACTTTTGTAAGTAAAGAAAATAAATGATAATTAGTGATAATACTCGTTATAAATAAATACACAGGAAGATTATAACACTATGTGTTAGTATTGTGACGATGCTACCTCCGCCATCGTACTTAATGTCTGAAACGAGCACTCCTGCATGTCTTCACTAGTAATTTTAATCCGTTTACCAGTTTCTAATATCTAATATCTTTAAAATCAAGTAGCCTAATCAATATATATTATATTTCTTCACCTTTAGTTTTATTAGTTTAATTGTAATCGGTGCGTCTTGTCATTTTTTATTTCACTAGTCATTTTTGATGCTATAAATATCTAAGATGCGGAGTCAAACAAAATAATAATGTTAGAATAAAAGTAAAGTGTAATAGTCAATGTTCGAACTCTTATATTTTTTCTCATCTCACCAAACACGTCCACCGTTCATGAACTCGTAAAATTAATCATCTAAACCTACGCAGGTCGCACATTCACTCTAATATGTATCCACATTTTCAAGCACTTCGCAGATCACTTGCACTTTCACAGACATCACAAACAATTACACACACACCACATGCACTTTCGTACACATCACACGCACTTCCACACACACCACATGCACTCAATCATCACACACACTCTCACACACTTACAATTTAATTTTTATTCTATATATATATATTTTGTTAATTTTTAATTTTTTTTTGTTATCACTCTTTTTTCCAATTAAGTATACATGTAACTTGTTAATATAGATTTATAAATATTGATCAGAATTTCTGGAGGTGGAGGCCTGGTGACCTAAAATACAGGGTATCCTAGTTCTAGTTATCCAGGCTCCAGTCTCTAAAAATTTTCCTGTCATGTTTTTTACTTTAATATCTCTTATGTTTACTTAAGTTGTTACAAATTTGTGGAGGAAATAAAGAATTTACTTACTTACTCACTTAGTTTAAACAATAAATTCATGTGGACTGAGTGATCTATTATTGTTGCTGCCTATTGGCGGTTAACAACCTTTTTAGTGGTTAAGGAAATAGTTGAATAGGTTCAGGGAAATTTTAGCAACAGTAGAGCTCCTTGAGAAAGAGTTCATCCAGGGTAGCACTGCCATCTTACTTATTTCCACTGGCAAGCAATAATGTCAGCATTACTGTGTTTCGGTTTTGAAGGGTGCTGGTGAAATTACAGGTACATGTGACTTGTCAACTTATGTCTCATGGTGACAGGCGCAGTGGCATTGCCCCTCAGATCTTTGCGACTTGGCGCAGGACTTGTTCGTCCCGTCACTTGATATTACAAAAAAAAAAGATAATTTCATAGCCGGATAGCAGATACAGCAATAGAGTTGGAGTAAAAATTGGAGACATGAGAAGACATGTTTAGTATGAGTGTAGCTGAGTGTATCAATGTGCTTCTATATCTTCGTCTTCATGTTCTGTAGCTGAAACAGACTATTTGATGTGTATTCGTTTTGTGTTTTAATGTCGAATTTTTTTTTTGTGGAATTGTATACCAAACATTTGTGTCATGTGCAATACTTCTCGCTATCGGCAATGGAATACATCGTGATGAGACCTGCATGTCGAAGAAACCTGCGTTGGGACAACGTCCCAAATGAGGACAGTGGCTCAAATCAACACCTTGGGCAGTGGTAAGTTTGTGACGGTGTGACCTCCTTACACCGTCATCTCACCTCTTTGTATCGCCTCTCTCCTCTTGTATCTTATCATTTTTTTTATTTTACTTGTATTTAAATTTTAAATTTGAATAGTTCCATCTTCCTTCACTTTCTCATTTTGTTTTCGTACCACGGTCACTCCCAGCTCGGCCGCCACAACAGTCAGAGCTGTTAATAAGCTAATCATGTGTAATAATTTATAAGTCTACATCCTTCATGTATCTATTTCTGTAATTCAATTTCTCGGCCCATTTTGGGGTAAATGCCTTAATAATAAAGTGTAGGGAGTATTTTATACTGTTATACCTGTTTTTTTACATTTACCTTTATATTGTTACAGCCTTTCTTTAAACTTTACTTCTTTAATAAATTTTGTGGACCGGAAGTTTTCCGTTTCATTGCCGTGAACCTGTTCACGGCTAGTTAGGGTTACAACCTTTTCAAGTATTTTGAATTGATGGTTACACTGCTTAATAGCAATATTTACTACATACATAGATATACTACATAAATATTTCCCTAATCGATGGGTTATACTATATAGGATACATGTAAATCTGAATTTCCGTACCTGTATATATCATATTTGGGGGCTATTGTTATAATTTAGTATTATGTTTGTATACTTACATTACTATTTATATTGCTTACACTATTTACATTATTTGCTTTACATTTTACGCTTATATATAGTATTTAGAGTAAGGTAATGTACTTTGGTGGCATGGCTTACAGGGCTGCGATCGCTCACCATATGGTACTGGCAGAAAACCAGCACTGTTTGACTTCTCTCGGTCTACAGTATTTATGTTGAGTCAGGGCCATTTCAGCACAAACTGTAGTCATATATACATTACAATTTGATCATTTCTTTTATCAGTTCAATTTGTCTCGCAGTATGTTTTTTACATAAATATGAATGTTCTATGTGCTTATATGTTATACTCTGTGAAGTGATTGTAAATGTTTTGTTTCTGTTTGTATTTGTGATGAATAAACATGTTAATCTGTCTATTTAATTACATGTAAACTTCGATAATAAGGTCACTGTATTTTGTGTACAAGGCATTGACTTGCAAATAAATGGACGACGGGTCTAATACAAAAACCACGGAAAAAATGTCTCAAGTCAACCTATTTAAACGTAGTGATATGTAAAGGAATCTGAATAAGCTAAAACGTTGAAATTAAATTGTAATGTCATCGGAGTAATGTCTAATTTTGCTTGCTTCGCTGTCAGTCGAACAAACGAAGACTAAAGCGTGAATGACGCTCTGTATACGATTTTAACGCCCTATAAGTTCGGACACTTTTTAGCGCGGACCCGACGTCCATATAATTGTAAGTCAATGGTACAAGGCTATTTTTTGTAAGGGTGCTGGCGAAATTACAGGCACGTGGGACTTGTCAACTTATGTCTCAGGGTGACGGACGCAGTGGCAGTGCCTCTTGAGTTGCACTGCAACTGTAGTATAAATAAGCGTGACCCTCACCACCGGACGCACGACGTTCGCCCCGCTCACTTGGTATCATGAAAACAAATCAGTTTTTGTATTTCACTAGTCTCAACATGAGTTGTTTAATTTTTAGATTCATGCCTGACGGAATATATCTAAACGCACGTACTTTGGGACCAAGGAAATTAGCGCAAGAAATTGTAGATATCATACACAACAGAGCTAGGTACTATGACTTCTTCAGGTGGCGTGATTATTACAGCTTTCATTCCATCAGCGAGAATGATTATTATAATGAAATCTGTGGACTGTGTGATTTGCTCAATAACAAGACTGTGATGGATCTAAAAACTGTACGTCACACAAATTTGTGGTGGAACGAATGGTACAACGGCATTCCAGACCCAACTGCGGGTAATTTGGAACTTATATTAGATGAAGAAAAAACCAAGTCGGCAGGTGTTGCCGGCCTTGTATCAGATGTATATAAATACGTTTTTGATTCATGAATAAAAATACTACTCTTCGGACATTTACGGAATGGTATTAAATGACATACTTTACGATGTTTGCACTAATAATAACTAACCTATGACACTTGTTAACACAATAGCAAGGGGGAACCACAAGCAATTGGTAAGTGGGTTCTGTGATGTAATCTTTACTTCACTAATCCTGCTTGTCCCTATTGATACTGGCAAAATGGCAGCTAAATTCTTATAGCAATGATCAATTGTTGTTGTTTGATTATTTTATAATGTATAAATAAATAACGTATGAATATACAATGTATACTTCTGTAACACTACTGAATTTCCCTTAGACATTTTCTACGTTGTCGCAACTGGTCGAGCAGGTAATACCTGTCCTCAGGACGGAGTCATGGTATGTATAGACTGTAGTTATTTTCATTATGTATTCATCCCCATCAGAAATTGAATAGACATATTGACCCAAGAATTTTATTGTTAACCTCTTCAAGCGGCGTAAAGGAGATTCGTAGCTATAAAATTTCGTTGAAGTACAGGCGGTGAGCACGCAGCTGTGAAATATTTAAGCAAGCAAATAAAAAATTACAAGACAATATGTTTCAAAAGCAGACAAAATGCCCATGCTCTTTAAAAATATGTATAACACAAATCCTAGTCATCGCCATCAACATTTACTACGCAAACGGATTTGCTGAAAAGTTAGACGACGTCATTTATTTGCTATTGTGGTCTGGTGGCCACATGAGTATCGAAGATATGCCCTTTAGAATTATGCCTTATGGAAGAGCACCCTTTATCCACAGGAACTGTACGTACAATAACTGTTACTTTACTGATGACAGTACATACTTCAGTGATTTATTAAAATTCGACGTTATATTGTTTAATGTTTTGTACACAAAGTATGATTTGGAGTTACCGCACGTAAGATCTGAAAATCAAAAATATGTTTTGGTAGGATTGGAACCTGCCACGATACATGAGGTACATGAGAAAATGAACAAGTTCTTCAATATCACCTGGACATACAAACTCGATTCTGATGTTGTTTTTCCATACATCGTAATAAAAAACGAACGCGATGAGATAATAGGACCTAGAAGAGACATGCATTGGATTGACATCAGAGATATGAACGAAACTAGTGCGTATATTAAGAACAAATTGCAGAAAAAACGAATTGCAGCAGCATGGTTTGCGTCGAACTGTGACGCACCAAATGGACGACTAGAGTTCGTTAGATTATTGCATAGAGAATTAGAGAAATATGGCCAGCGTGTGGATACATACGGCATGTGTGGAAATTTATGGTGTCCAGGAGATGAATGCTATGCCGTAATAGAATCCACTTATTATTTCTATTTGGCGTTTGAGAATTCTTTCAGCGAAGACTATGTCACTGAAAAGATATTGACGGCGCTAGAACACTTTGTGGTGCCAGTTGTTTTTGGGGGTGCCAACTATACAAGGTAAGGGAAATGCAAATATCTGTAACAAATACATAGAGAGATTCTAAAGGTCTAGTGATTCGGTCTGTAGCTCTGTTGGTAAAGAGTGCAGTCAGATCCAAAGATCTTTCTTTGTGTTTAGGATCTTTGTATTAATAACAATATACAGGTAATATTGGCATAGTGTATTCACGTTTGTTTCGTTAAATTCATAAAGGGTTTTGCTACACCTCGAACTCTAAAATTGTTTTTAAATCTATTCGGTTTCCGAGATAACCTAAAGTAAACGCGCATTTCTTGTTCGTAATATATATATGTATAAATGTAATCATAGACAATACAGGACAGAATTATTCTTTAAGTATTTATTAAATAATTAGTCTCATCGTTTTCAATGATATCCCAATCATGTCAATGGATATATTTCGATTTTAAATTATTTTATTTCTCTTCCAATGCCGGCCATTCTTTCCGGTCATCTGCTTTCCTCATCCAATTTATCCTCGCCAATTTGACAAGGGAAATTATTCTATGCATATTGTCTCAATCTTGTTTTTAGATTCATGCCTGATGGAATTTATTTAAACGCACGCGTTTTGGGACCAGCTAAACTAGCTAAAGAGATGATAGATATTATGTATAATAGAACGAGGTATTACGAGTTCTTCAAATGGCACGGGTATTATAGTTTCCACCACACAGGTGAAAACGACTTCCACTACGAAATCTGTGGACTTTGTGATATACTTAACAATAAGACGCGGATGAGCGAAAAAAGGAGCTATCGCACAAATTTGTGGTGGAACGAATGGTATGACGGAATACCAAACGCGACAGAAGGTTTGATGCGTCTAATATTGGAAGATGAGAAACCTAAGTCTGCGGGTGTGGCTGGTCTTGTATCAAACATATATAATTACGTTTTTGATCAATGATTTCAATGCGCAAATGTGTACACTGTGAAATGACTAAACAGCAGATGCTACGGTACAAATAATAAGTTGAATTGCAACAAAACAACATTTGATTGCATCCTATTTTTTATGAATAGCAAAAGATACTGAAGAGTTCTTTGGAAACATGGTGTGATTAATGCTGCTGTCGGAACAAAAAATGCACAACTGACATTGACCTTTTCACTTATAATTCATTTTAATTATATTCGGGATCGGAAAAAAAAGGCCAACCTACCAAAGTTTTAAATTCAAAATGTTTCTCAATAATTATTGAACATACAGTCAGCAAATACTATAATCAAAGCATTTTACTTAATATATATATAATACGGAACTGTGTCTTTATAATGTAGTTTAATTACAATAGTTACTTCATAAACAACACACAAACAAGTGACTATAATTATTGTACGCTTTAGTTCTAATTCATATTAGAAATCACATTTAAATTGGTTGCAGTATTAAAAATTATAATCATTTTTTTTTTCTATAAAATTTAAAGATTAAAATAAGTTTCTTTTTAAATTAATGGCTAATCAAAATACAATAAAAGTTTCTTTATAAAGTACAAGGCCTGTATGGGATCATGCCTGGCCTGCGGCGCGTGTTGGGGTTTAAATTTCGGGGTGTGCTTATTAGTACCAGAATTTCGACCAGCCCGCAGTAACGAATGTTACAATGTTCAATGAATGGAAGAAATGTCGAATTTAACAATTGAAATATCATATTAATTAACGTCTCTTTTAAAGCACCACAGTTGCTGCCTCCTTTTCTCATCGTAGTCTTTGATATTTTACGAAAAGCAGCCTGCAATACATAGCATATATTCAATAGGTGTACTGAAAAAGCAAACAACATGCAATACCTTAAATCATATTACACAATTATGGCAATAGAGGAAGATAAGGTGGAAGAAAGGGCCAGAATGAAGCTTGACACGATCCATCAATTTATCTTTCACGGTACTCGTAGCCACCTTATGTACAACTTCGATACCTGCATTCATTGACTTACAATTATATGGACGTCGGGTCCGCGCTAAAAAGTTTCCGAACTTATAGGGCGTTACGATCGTATACAGAGCGTCATTCACGCTTTAGTCTTCGTTTGTTCGGCTGACAGCGAAGCAAGCAAAATTAGACAGTACTGCGATGACATTACAATTTAAATTCAACGTTTTAGCTTTTTCATATTCCTTTACATGTCACTACGTTTAAATAGGTTGACTTGGGACATTTTTTTCGTGGTTTTTGTATTAGACCCGTCGTCCATTTATTTATTTCCATTTAAGTTAATGCCTGCAATGAACACTACACTGGTTTTTTGGCTATTTTCTGTTATTTTTGTAAACAGCCATATTTATTCACTAAAAATAAGAAAAAAAAACGATTATTTAAATTTTTATTAAATTGATATTCAATTATTTTTTATGTGAAATTACTCCACAAAAGTTGTTGTTTATGATATTAGTAATACCTATAGTATAGATGGAAGATATTAAATTCTTCTATATTTTTGCCAGTCTGTGTACTGGCCGGTACTCTCGTTCTTCGGCCAATATCCGGACAATTCCATACATTTACTAACAATTAAGTAATACTTGAATTAATTAAGACGCATGATGCGAATAAACGTTCATACTTGATATGATCTTTTGACTTAATCGAGTACTATTTATTTGACAGTAATTGTTTCGGACAGAGAACGGGAGCAGATTCCCTGTCCTGTTTTTTTTTTTGTTTAATTTTTTCACAATATTCGTTTTAAATACAAAGAATAGCGACATCTCTAGCCAGGGCTGGTAGTTGTAAAGGTATCTAAATGGCGACGTATTGCCTCCTGCCTCAGTGGTTGAACGGTTAACATACCGGACTGCCACGCAGAGGTCCCAGGTACGATTCCCGCTCCGGGAGAAATATTTGTATGGCCTACATTTATTTCTCTCGTGAGTTTGGTTGTAATTTGTGGTTGTTTATGTGTGTGACATGCCCCCCGCGATACAGGGTTTCCCTAGTGTGGGGCTATGTTGAGTGTGTGCGTTATTATTATAATATCAATTACAATAAAGCATTGACTTGCAATTATATGGACGTCGGGTCCGCGCTAAAAAGTGTCCGCACTTGTAAGGCGCTAAAATCGTATACAGAGCGCGACACTCCGCTTTAGTCTTCATTTGTTCGACTGACAGCGCGATACTGCGATGACATTACAATTTAAATTTCGAATAGGTTGACTTGGGACATTTTTTTCGTGGTTTTTGTATTAGACCCGTCGTCCATTTATTTGTAAGTCAATGCAATAAAGGGAAAGAATTGAAATTTAAAATAGGCTTTATATTTTTAGATTCATGCCTGAGGGTATATATGTAAATGCACGCACTATGCTACCAGTAAAGCTGGCGGAAGAGATGGTGGATATAATTCACGACAGGAAAAGGTACCATGACTTTTTTAAATTGCATGGACATTACAGTTTCCATTCTACAGGGGAAAATAAACATCATTACGAAATCTGTGGGCTATGTGAGTTTTTCAACAACAAGACGAAACTGGAAGAGAAAAAAATATATCGCACTAACATATGGTGTAATTTGTGGTTGTCTGTGTGTGTATGTGTGTGTCAATGGCTCCCGCGACACAGGGTTTCCCTAGCGCGGGGCTATGTTGTGTGTGTGCGTTATTAGTATCGACTGAAGATTTCTTTACATTTCATGTGATCTTTTTTTTAACTAGACAAACTTATTAAATTTATTATTATTTATTTTTATTATTACAATAATATTTATTAATATTTTATCTTATTATATTCATATGTTATTATTTATTATTACACGCCACTAGCTTATCATTATTCAGTGCCTCCAGTGAACTACGCTTATAAAAGAACGGTTTTCACAGGAAATAAAATATGTATATTTTTTATGTTTATTTTTAATTACAATTATGCAACATATTCATTAAAATCAGTCTGTTATATGATATCATAGTTTTCATGCAAAATCTACATTTATGAAATTTTTAAATTGCTTACATATTAAATTCATAAAGACAATGTTTGAAAAATACTTAAATTATTAAAATTAACAAAACAAATTAACTAAACAACAAAACATTTTGGTACAAATCTGGGAACTAAAACATTTGTATTTAGTGCAACTGTTTTTCGCTTGGCAAAGGGGCACTGTTGCGTACGATCGTGACTGATAGCTACTGGTGAGTGCCTATATTCTTTCTGAACGAAATGTTAAAAATGGCAACACAGAGGGAGGAATGGGGGGAATGATGAATGTTTCAAAAGGAAAGGTACGTTAGAGGGAAAAAAAGACGGAGATCAGTTTTTGGAGTAGCAAAAAGGGTGAGAGGAGGTGGAGTTAGTGCGAAGCAGATGGTGAGTGTTTGTACTAATAAAGAGATATGGTAATATTGAGATATAGATGAAAAGATTATTGTATCTTGCTGGAGGTTTGGGTTGATCTAAGGGGAAGGTGGAGGGTCAACATAGGGACTCAGGGCCCCAACCTTCTGCGCGTCGCTCTTGGCAACGGTGTGCTCGTCTGATGAGAGGATCCTACCACCATGTGGCTCTCGGGTTTACTTGTGGTGTCGGTCGAGACACGCAGAAGGTTTAACGATAATTATAGTAAGCATTAGCGCAATTATAAATCCCTATATCTCTATGTTATCATATTATTAAGCATGAGACTGTCGCATATGAGAATTGACATTACATTGAACCAAAACTACCCGACATCATGACAAAACATGTAGGATATAAAACGTGGCGACAGGCACATCGCATAGATTTTCTTCTTCTTTAGTTTAGGAATACAAAGCATCTCTTTCTTCAGTTTCAAGTGTAGAAATTTATGTAATTGGTTCATGGAGAGCCTCCAAGGGTTGATATTGTTAATCTTTTTTTGCATGTGTGACTACCCCTTTTAAATATTGACGTCTCAACAAAGGCGTTTTCCTTTGCATCCTTAATATTACTTACATAAATAACATACTTACTTACTTACACAAATAGTTGTGTATACAATGTCAAGAATTCTATAAAAATTGCACTACAAAGGTCGTCGCCGAATTTTTCTGGAACACGTCTGGTCAAAGGTCTGTGTTAAAGTGCCCGGTATCGAGTCTCCCATTGATGATAATGAAGATGCATTATTTGTTATTTTAATTATATTACTTGTTGGGACATCTTGACCTGGAAGTAATTGTTGGTTCTAAGAAGAAACTCTTTCCTCACCATCCGTTTCATAAGCTGGATCGGCTTCAACATGGTCTTCTTTCTCAATTCCAGAGGATTATTCCTCAACACAATAATGGTCTTGTATTAGTAAGTCACGTGTCGTATCTATATTAACAATTAATAAATACCACTGTGAAAATGTGAAAACAAAATAGTATAAAATCTTCCGATGCTACTAATCATCGTCGATGCGACGAACTCATGGTTGCTGGTACGGTGCACACAGACTTCCAACGCAAAAAGCAGTACCATCAGTCGCACCGACAACGGATTGACGGAGATTAGCCGGAAGTTGAAAAGAATATTACCACGCGCGCAAAATATACCACGCTTTTTTCGAACCCGCGTCGTTGGTTCGACGAAGTTTCGTAATCTAGGGTAAGGTAACCAAGGTATTTGAAATTGCGTGTCCAAGTTTATCATTACCTAGTTAATAATTAGGTATATTCACTACGTAATATTTATCGGCAATAGAAATTAAAAATTCGGGAACCTTTGTCTACTAGGTCACGAAGTTACGGTGTCTTATTATATAATAAGATTAATAAGTCTTATTATACATATTGCTATAATAAATCTGTAATATATTACTCTGCACTAAATAAATGAAGAAAACAATAATCTAATGAGTCTCAGACGTAAGTTTTTTTACTTACGCCGTTTCATCTTTCGGAAAACGAAATATACTCCTCTTAGGAAATGCAACTATTTTTCCGGATTTAAATCGCGTATAATTATTTTTTCAAACAAACCGACGTTTCGGGTCCTTTACAGGTCCGTTTACAGTCAACCGTGACCATGGGACCAGGTAACAATCGCGAAAACCTAAGTACTCGATATATACTCCTCTTTTTATCCCGTTTAGATAAGCAGCCGTAGACAGCACAATTCACGACCATTATAAATGGTAACGTAAAATGATGTTATATATGTTAACCTACAAGTTTCGTAATAAATGAGTGAATGACATATTCAAATATCACAGCCGTTTTACAGCAAAAACGACTCGCCGACCGTATGTAAAGCTAGGGAGGGGCGGAGAGTGTCCGTTTTCGTTATTTTTTGTTCTCTGGGTCCGGCTTGATTCGGACCAGCGTCTTGAGCATACCAGGCCGATGCTCTCTCAACTGAGCTACGGAACCAGCGGACTTTACAAATTTTTGTATGTGCTTCTTGCATCTTTCTTTTTAGTTTTTAACAAATTTTTTGCCACAGCGCTATCTGTGCGATATCTATCAAATTATTATTACGTTTTATTATACACTCCTGGACACTAATTTGAGGCACCTTGCATTTTTATCCTTAAAGGGCTAGAATATAGAAATATAGTTATCATCGAAGAAAAAGTTTTCTCCGGTTTTTAATTTCAAATTTTCAATAAGGACTTCAGGAAAAGACGTTTAAGTTGCCAGTTTGAAAGGTGCATAATAGCATTTTTGGGCAATCAAGCATTCTATTAAACCTTAAGCTTTTAATATTTAAAATCGATTTATGTGTCCGGGAGTATATTATGTAGAACATTGTTATATTGTTTTTTTAGTATTAGGTTCCGATTAATCGGACTGCATGATTGTTTATAATGTATTTACAAATTATTATATGAAAATTACATGTTATTTATTTTTTTGAATTAGTTACAAATACAAAGTTTGAACATAAAGAAAAATTCCGATGTTCGAGTGCTGCCAGGTCGAAGGGATCTTTGCGTTCTACTTTTGTATCAACAAACTAACGTAGTAATTTCACAAAAAATAAATGAATCATGGTAGTAAAACACCATAATCATCACTACAATCAATGTTTGATTTGTGTGGATTAAATAGAATACATTCCTTATTAAACAAAACACTTGATATATTGACATCATTATGGTGGCATGTAATTAGCTTACCTACTCTCGGTTGATTAGAAAGGCGCTCAAGAATTCTTATTGTTTCATTGACTCCTTCTCGTTCACATTTGTAGCAATAAAACGGAAATTTTCTTGGACTGTTGATAAAGTGCACATGTGTTATTAGGAAGTTCGTTTCAAACGAGATATATATCCACGACAAGATGGCAGCAACCCACGTCGTAATATTAATGATTAGTATTCTCCGTGTAAGCGGATTCGCAGACAAAGAAGAAAGTACAATATATATTCTTTTGTGGACAACAACGGAAGATATGCCGTTTCGCGTATTGCAACTTGGGCGGGAAGCTTTTATCGACAGAAAATGCGCTTTCAATAATTGTTTCCTCACCGACAAACCTTCATTTTTCTCAGACATATTAGATTTCGACGTCATTATGTTCAACGTCGGGAGAATGTATAATGACATGGAAATACCGAACAAAAGATCTGAAAGTCAGAAATATGTTTTAGTCGCGGTAGAACCTGCGGGGATCGATTCTGTACCTGAGAGATTTAATAAGTTCTTCAACGTAACTTGGACTTATAAACTCAATTCCGACATAGTATTTCCATATATCGTAGTAAAGAATGAACATGGCGACATAATAGGCCCCAAAATCGACATGCAATGGATTGACATTCGAGAAATGAATGACACCAGTTTGTTTGTTAGAAATATATTGCGAAAAAAGAAGATTGCAGCGGCATGGTTTGTGTCGAACTGTTTTAAGGCGCCGAGCAAACGGTCAGAGTATGTCGCAGAGCTACAGAAAGAGCTGTCGCGTTACGGGCAGGAAGTGGACATTTACGGTTTATGCGGAGATAAAATCTGTTCATTCTACGACGGCGATGAATGCTTTGCCTTAATAGAATCAAATTACTATTTTTATTTGGCTTTTGAGAATTCTTTCTGTGAAGACTACGTCAGTGAAAAAATACTGACGGCATTAGAACACTACGCAGTGCCTGTTGTTTATGGAGGAGCAAATTATACCAGGCAAGTATTATCACGTTATGCAATTTACGATTTTAGTGATTTTGTTCGGTAGGTTAATTTATGTTTTTATGTTTGGTGGCGGCTTTAGACGCCGTCTATTATCGCTGGCGCGCTGTGGCAGTCTTTGGACGAGAGTCGCCAAGGAGAGTGTCGCACTTGCCCAAAATATTCGATAGTTTTTTTTTATTTATGTGGTTTGTGGTTTTTTAGTTACGGAATTGTCATGTCAGCGGTTGGAAATTGTTTTCGCGGTTCGATAAAACTACGATAATATGAATTCAAATTCAAATTCAAAATAATCTTTATTTCATAGGTAAGCATTATTACACTTGAAATCGTCACAATGGTTAAACTCTACCGCTCATTCGTAAGGCAGATTCCCCTGAGAAGAATGAACAAGAAACTCTAGGGGTTGCTCTTTGTAAATAACATTTTCAAAAAAATTTTTTTTATTTGAAATATCAGAGATCGAGACTACCTCCACGAGCTAAACGGGTTACTACCACGGATTTTTGTCATCCAAGTACGCAGAAGTTGTATAATAACCTTTAGTATAAAGTTTTTGTTTCACTATAGTTTTAAACCTCGTGAAAGGCAAATTTTGTATATCAACCGGAATCTTGTTATAGAAGCGTATACATTGCCCCTTAAATGATTTTTTGACTTTGTGAAGACGACTATTAAGAAAAGTTAGTTTATTTCTATTCCTCGTATTAATGTTATGTCTGTCACTATTTATCATAAATAAATTACTATTCCTTTTAACATAAATTACATTTTCATAAATGTACTGTGAGGCTAGTGTAAGAATGTTAATTTCCTTAAACTTATCTCTCAAAGATACTTTGGGGCACAGATTGTAAATTGCCCTAACTGCACGTTTCTGCAGGACAAAGATTCTTCTGATATCGGCGGCATTACCCCAAAGCAAAATACCGTATGTCATTAGACTGTGAAAGTAGCTGAAGTAAACCAATCTAGCGGTTTCGACGAATGGTTATAATTATGTCGCAATTCACGAAGTTCACTCATGAACAAAGGTTTTTTTATAATACCATTTCGAATTATTGGATTAAGGCGATTGTTATACATTGGAAATGTAACTACTCTATTGGATCATAATATAGTCATACAAACCTATGTTTCGGGTCACTTGCAGGGCTATGGCAGGGCTATATATTACCATAACCTTTCCAAAACAATCTTAATTCAATGTAAGCCTAAAGTAAGCTTATTATAATATTACTCATATTCGTACCATGACAAACCTGTCAACCAAGTAATATATTATTGCTAAAGTGGTTAATAGAACGAATGATTTCCCAATATTGTCTATTCCTTACTAAAAATAGGAAAGAAATAACGCTATATGAACTATATAATGCGATCTCTTTCTTTTTCGATTTTCCGAATCGTCTCATCGTAATATAATGTTTGTTATGTTACGTTAAGTTATGTAATAATAAAATATATTAAAATTACGTTGTTTTCAATTATTTTTCCACATTTTTATGAAGAAAAATTAATAAAACAAACTGAGTGTTGATAGTCACGTCGTGAATTCGGAATTATAGTCTAGTGTCAACTGTTAGTGTTGCCAAGGAGCATAAAGATGTCGCTGTAATAATTTTACGAAATAAACATCGCGTATTTTTATTTAACGAGAAATGATTTCCTATGTACTATTAAATAAAGAAATAAACAAAATATCGAAGAGATTTATGTAAATAAACAAATTCAATTTAACTTTTAATAATTACAAATCAATATTTAGACAATAAATCCGAAAATAATATTGTTTCCATTGCATACGTGTAACTGAGTATATGAATAGTCACAAAGCTGCCAATAAAACATCATAGTTTTAACACTATAATAAACTTACTTTAAGCGCGTCACGGTACGAAAAGTAACATTTAAATATACAGTAAGGTTAAAGTAACATTGGTTTTAGAGGTTGTGGTAGGCTCCCAGGTCCTATGTTCACGACTGACTCATTTCGTCTGGCCCACCGAATAAACTTGTATAATACGTAGTTAACGTGTAGATAATACATATTTATTCGGTAGGGTCATTTATTGACCGTGGGACCTGTAAAATGCCCGAAATGTAGGTTTGTTTAAAAAACCAAAATAAACGCGACTTAGATCCGAGAAACAGTTTCGTTTCCAATAAATTACATCTTTTTGTGATACCAAGCGCCAAGACGAACAAATCATGCGCCTGTTGGTAAGCGACACGTCTATAAATAACAGTAGCACTGCTACATAGAGCTTTAAATTGCAAAAATCTGAGGGGCATTGCCGTTGCGCCCGTCACCCAGAGACATAAGTTGTAAAGTCCAATATACCTGTAATTTCACCAGCACCCTTACCCTTAAAAACCGAAACTCAGTAATGCTTACATGGATGATGACCATTGTGTCATATTGAATTACTAAAAACATGTGTTGTACAGAAAATTATTGGTGAAAAATTACTTTTGCTGTTAGGAAGTTCCGTCATTCATGGCATTGATATGTATAGAGTTTTCCTACTACGTGTTAGATAAAGACGTATGGAAAGACAAGATGGGTCTAGATACCACATAAATTTGATTCAAAGTTTATTCCATAGCATTTAAGTTTATTTGAAAAGAGCGCAATGAACGAGCGTTACCTATCTTAAAAATGACGTTTTCAAATGTAAATTAATTTTGCCTAGTATTAAATAAAGCGTAATTAGCTTGTGACGGTTTATTTCTTCGGTCAGAGTATAAAAGTAAAAAAAAACCGATATAAAAGGTTCTGCGCTTATTTATACAAATTTCTTCCCGCCAAAACCGCCAAACATCATCGAGGAATAGCTGTTTTGGCGGTATTGGCTATGACCAACAATAATACCAAAAGATGACAACAGATGGCAAAGCTAAAACGCTAAAGCTAAACTACAAGCAAAGCCTATAGTTACGATACAGTTTATGGCATTAAGAAACATTAATTGGCAACACCGATATAAAACTAAAATGTCATCGATTCGCTCTGGACCTTTTGGATGGAAAAGTGTCGTTTTTATTTTGACTTTCAATTATTTTGTGAAATCTAGTTTAAAGTGGAATAGGATAGTGCTATTGTGCCTTAATCGAAGATTAAAACGCGAAATTATACGAATCTCGAACTAGAATACCCGTATCGGCCCGTTTTAAGGAATCCCGAGTCAATCCAAGCACGCCGCCTCGAATTGGCTATCCTCTTTGTGGCGGCCATATTTACAGAAACATAATTAAACTTCATGTTTAGGCTGATGGCTTTGCCAAAGCCTTAATAAATTTAAAAAAAATGTCATCTGTAATTCAGAAAGTCTTATTTAAAAGATAGGATAAAAAAAATAGAAGATTTGGCTTGATGGATTTATTCCGATGCCATGAAACTAATATTAAAAAAAAAATCTCAACAATAACAATTTAAATCTAATTACTCATAGTCAATGATAATTTACTTAAATTTATTAATTCTGTGTAACAATTTGTAAAAGTGATACATTTTAATAACCATATTTGTTCGAGTATGATACAATATTACAATCTAGTATGCAAATTACGATCTGTGGGCCTATCATGAACTCTAATTACGATTCAGGGGGTCTACTCTCGATTTTCGTCAGACATCCGTCCGAAACAATTACTGCCAAACATTGACTTACAAATAAATGGACGACGGGTCTAATACGAAAACCACAAAAAAAATGTCCCAAGTCAACCTATTCGAAATTTAAATTGTAATGTCATCGCAGTATCGCGCTACCAGTCGAACAAATGAAGACTAAATAGGAATTTGGCGCTCTGCATATGATTTTAGCGCCTTACAAGTGCGGACACTTTTTAGCGCGGACCCGACGTCCATATAATTGTAAGTCAATGCTGCCAAATAAGCAATACTTAACCAAATGAAAAGACGCGTAATGAGAATGAAGCTTCTTCTTTTAATTTTCTCGAATATTACTTATTTGACAGTAATTGTTTCGGACCGATGTCAGACGAAAACCGAGAGTAGACCCCCAGTTTAGGACCTAAAGTGAATCGTTGTGAGACAGCGCTACATAAAGTGTATATCGACATCCCGCTTTTTTTCCTTACGAACCTATACTGAACTTTAATAAGAGATTGCAACCTAACACTATGGAATAAATTATTCTTACTTCTCTATGAAAAAGCAGCATAGGCGGCAACAATACAGAAAGCAATTGGAAATTGCATTATAGAACCCGTAGTCGGCTATTTTGAGATCCATATAGCGAAACGGCGTACCCCGTAATACCATATAATCAAGTTAAACACGTTTTAGAAGGCCTCTTTTTTGTTGTGATAATTACAATAATTAGTTTGCATTATTTTATGCCTTTGATTGCAATACCGCGGAACTTACGGTATGAGTTTCCGCTTCGGTATGTTAACAAGATTTACGGGATTCTGTTGTTTGTTAGCTGTCCGTAGACAATATAAATTAATGCTTACCTACTGTGTAAAAATAACAGTCGTAGCAATTTCTGCTTCGGTAATTATTAGTGGCTAAATGAAATGCGCGTTCTCTCCACTGTCTTCTTTGCCGGTACTTTCGGCACCATCTTGGTTTTTTATTTAAATCTTTGGTAATATATGCAACTGCCTCCGTGGCCGAACGGTTACCATGCCGGACTGCCAGGCAGAGGTCCCGGGTTCGATTAACGGGCCGGGAGAAATATTTGTACGGCCTACATTTATTTCTCTCGTGAGTTTGGGTGTAATTTGTGGTTGTTTATGTGTGTGACATGCCCCCCGCGATACAGGGCTTCCCTAGTGCGGGGCTATGTTGAGTGTGTGCGTTATTATTATAATATCAATTACAATAAAGAGATTATTCAATTCTTAAATTTAAAATAGGCTTTATATTTTTAGATTCATGCCTGAGGGTATATATGTAAATGCACGCACTATGCTACCAGTAAAGCTGGCGGAAGAGATGGTGGATATAATTCACGACAGGAAAAGGTACCATGACTTTTTTAAATGGCATGGACATTACAGTTTCCATTCTACAGGGGAAAATAAACATCATTACGAAATCTGTGGGCTATGTGAGTTTTTCAACAACAAGACGAAACTGGAAGAGAAAAAAATATATCGCACTAACATATGGTGGAATGAATGGTACGATGGACCACCAACGCCTTCTGAAGGCCAGATGAGTCTTATAATAGACGAACAAAAATCAAATTCAACAGGCATCACTGGAGTTGTATCCAATATATACAATTATTTTTTCGATTCCTGATGCGGTAAAATTAACAATAAAGAAAAAGTACAATTACATTTCGAAATCAGAGCGGGATTGCACCAACAGGTGTATTTAAATAAATTATACACTGAAATAGAGATAACAGTACATTATTGCAGAAGCCGAGGCATGTATAGTGCTTTTCTCGAACAATGTGATGTAATAATTAAAAACTAAACGATATTGCTTTTCAGGCGCAGTTATAGTAATCTGTTGAACTGCTGATGATGTGGTGGAATGTGTGTCACTACTCTTCATTGCAGCATTACATTCTCACTAGAACTAATTTTCGCCATGAAAATACAAATAAACGAAAAACAAAAAAGAACTACTAGGCACCTTAGTTTATTTTAGCGCCATTTTCTTTTTTTTTCTAAAAGTAAAAGATACCGGCAGGTATTGTTAATTCTCGCAGTTACGAATACGAGTATGAGTTTTTCTTTTGTTTACACGTATAAAATTCACCGTATGCACAGGCCCTAGAACGCGTATACTGGTTTTTAACCGATTTCAAAAAAAAAGAGGCGGTTACACGTATATATATGGGGCGCTCTATAAGTTTCCGGAACTGGACACTTACATAAACAATATTTAAAAAGTATTATATATTAAAAAATTATTATATTATAACTACAATTAGACAAAGAAAAATCTATTTCAGTAATAAATAACTTATTTAACGAACGTAATAACAAACATACACATATACACAGAACAGATATACAAACGTAAGCTACTTCTTATAGCCTGCGTCCCGAGATTGCTTTTCAAATTCGATCTTTATCTTAATAATTATTACAAGCGAGTGGAATACTTTCACAAAAATGATTGAATATCATGTTAGTAAAACATCCTAACATTCAATAAACTTAAAAAAAGAAAACTTGCGTTTCTACATTGACCCGGCCGGGAATAAACCCGGGACCTCAGAGATGACGACACCATGAAAAGTTAATGTTGTCATAGTTAATGTCTTGTATCTAACTACTTAGGGGTACGTACATTTTGCGAAGCAACTTCCATAGCCGCGCTAGGTACCTACGGATTTTTTATTTATTTTTTGCCTCAATCTGCCCAGGTTTCACAGTGACCCGAAAACTTTTGTCACTTGAATAATCTGACAATTGGGTACTTTCTTGTGGCAGGCTTCTTTTTGTTTAAGAGTCACTTTGAAACTTCAAAATTACTTCCTGGTTGAAACTTCACAATTTAAAAGTGTGCCAGAGGCTTATAATGTGGCTAGCTGCAGAGCTTTGAACCCCGCCGTAAAGTTGCCTGCTTTTCGGTATTCTCAGAATATATCACGGAGAGAGTACGATGAAGTGGCATTATTTAATTCCGCCTTCCCCTTTCCATCATCGGGGGACTAGACATGGGCTGGGATTCCACCCCTATGTTGTGGATATACCCAGGATTCGCACAAAGCGTATCGCTTCCAGATTTATTTGGCGAGCGGCTAGGGCGTGGAATTCCTTGCCTGCTGTAACTTGGTCATTTTCAAGGCGAGCGTGAATGGGAATTATTTTTAACTTATTATCTTATTAATTTAATTATTATTAACTTACATGCCAAAACTTAGTCTTATTAAACATGATAAATTAACAATTATTAAGACCCAATTACGGAGAACACCAAATCGTGCAACTGACAACAGTCCCTTTGAGATAATGTTTAGGAGACTAATTAGAACCAACGCATGTACGTTATTTACGAAACCAACAAAGACCACATCTCCACCTCTGGCACGAAATTTGTCACCTCCGCTACGGACTCTCCAGGAGGGCCAGAGAGTTCAGACTCGGAACTACATACACACTGGTCCCAAATGGGTGTTGCAATAGTAAGTAGGAAGGCCACCGCACACAGACCAGCTGCTAGCGACCAGAGTTCCTCGTCAAAATTAAGAGAGAGGACAATTATTCTGATATGCACAAATAATTGACAATGAGAGGTCAGGTAAAAGCGGTGACGTAAACAATTATATTTTATTGCATATTATATAAAAATAAAACACAAAAACACCAAATAAAAACCACTAAAGATTCATGTATCGCTGCCATCATACGCTGTCAGGAGAATAACAAAAAATAGTATCTATGTAATAACTAGAGAATGGAAAATAAAGTACTTATTTGAGCGCAAAATTACGTTGCTTACACTTGAAAGTATTAACACGAGTCTCTGGAGGAGACGCGGGAGAAACTACACACAAGGATATTGTCTAATGGATATTGCTAATTCGTTACGAGATAGGATGTTCGGTACAAGATAGAATGTACTCTAATCCGACCACATAAAATTCTGAAAACAGACTAAAATGAATATAAAATAAAATGTCTAACTTTGTATATAATTTTCGTATGAAGATATTTCGCAGTAAGTACTACAGAGAACGTGCCAAACTTTGGTTTTCAACTGAAGCCCTGTTAGTTACTAAATTGATATTTATCCCAAAATTTACTAATTGCCCTGCGGTTTAACGACACGCCGCGCCGCCCGCGGTCGCCAGCGGGCGCTTGTCGACGTCGCCTTTCGCCTATTCTTATTTTATTCATATCATATCGAGTTCTTAGGTTTTCGCGATTGTTACACATAGGAAATGAAACTATTTTTCCGGATTTAAATCGCGTATATTTGTTTTTTAAAACAAACCGACGTTTCGGGGCCCTTTACAGGTCCCATGGTCACGGTTGACTGAGGTGGTACAGTCTTCAACCAGTTATGTCTAATACTAAATGCAAACCACCCTATTTTTTCACTATAGTTACAATAGTTATTAATTAAACACCTTATTTTTAATTTTACAAAGAAAACATTACAATTTACGCTACATTATTCATATCATTTTATAGCGCGCGGATTGTGTGACGCGACAGGGGGCCACACCTCACCTCCTAAAGTGTAGGTTCGCGTTAAATGTCACAATTTGACAAATATATTGATTTAAGCATACATTGTTTTACATTTTTTCTGCTTTATCTAGAAGTTTATCGAGAACATCGCTTTGTAATTTACTAAGCAGCATTGGTGTTTATGCGTGTGTTTGGTTTGCCGTGTACTTTAGTTTAGTTTTGTTATTTATTTTATATAATACTTAGTTTATAATAAGTAAACCATATCAAGGCCTATGTCCAGCAGTGGACTTCTTTCGGTTAAAAAATTAATAACGACGATGTAACCTTTCATTAAAATTCTATAAAATTAATCCGTAAAATCACAAACATTAATTTAATTCAGGTGAAATGTCGCTAGATGGCGTTGAACGTTTTTAAAACGCGCTATCAAGTTGTTACCAAGATTTATATAAGGCTTTGCCGTGGAATTCGTAAGTGTGGTAAGATTGTCAAGATATCAAGTGAGTGGTTAAATACAGTTGTGAAATTCAGTTGTGAGTTTAAGATACATGATCTCCAAGAACGCCTTCCATAATTGTTATTGTAAGCAAGAAGAACATACCTTGTTAGGTAATTTAGATTTTTTTTATACTATCAAGTGACGAACAAATCGTGCGCCTGATGGTAAGCGACACACCTGTCCGTAACAGTTGCAGTGCCACTCAGAGTTTTAAATCGCAAAGATCTGAGACGTACTGCCACTGCGCCCGTCACTCTGAGACATAAGTTGACAAGGTCCATATGCCTGTAATTTCACCAGCACCCTTACCTTCAAAACCGAAACACAGTAATGCCAATATTACTGCTTGGCGGCAGAAATAGATAAGGTGGCTGTACTTTCCTGGACGAACTCTCACTCTTCTACAGCTACTGATTACGCAGTTTACCTATTCTTGTCGTTTGTTTTAATATGGCCATGTTCGAAAACGCTAATAAATTCGACTCTGGCTTCCCTGCTTTTTCATAACCTAACCTACTAATAGAGGGGGCACATTACAGGTATAGTGCCACTTTGCGGAAGCAGGTAGCGTACCTAATGCACAGAAAGCGGGGCAGCGCCAATGGCCTTCTTCGTACAGTGGTCGATAGGAACGATGGGCCAATATTATATCAATGGATACGGGTAAATACCTACCTCGTAAAGATTATGTCATAACAACATAAAGATTATGACAATATATATTATATAAACGGCGAACGATTAACGCCTATCAATGTTCTCCAAAAAATGTCGGCTATTTTGCAGCGGTATAAGGTTAAAAAACCTATTACGATAAACCATTGACTTACAATTATATGGACGTCGGGTCCGCGCTAAAAAGTGTCCGCACTTGTAAGGCGCTAAAATCGTATACAGAGCGCGACAGTCTTCATTTGTTCTACTGACAGCGCGATACTGCGATGACATTACAATTTAAATTTCGAATAGGTTGACTTGGGACATTTTTTTCGTGGATTTTGTATTAGACCCGTCGTCCATTTATTTGTAAGTCAATGCGATAAACAGAAAAAAAAACAAATGAGACTTGAATATGATATGAAACGCCACCATGGACAAGATGAGAGGTGCGACTAAGATTTTTGCACGCCAAATATCGAACCGAGCTCAAGTATGCGGCACTCCGCCTACTGTTGACACGCACCATACCTAGTAAGCTCTACTGTATTTATTGGTTTGCACGTAAATCTTACACTTAGACATATGTATCGTTTACAAAATTATTTTATGTACTTTAAAAAATTTGCTAGAACAAAAATTATAGCCATACGTCACTCTTATGAAGATGGAACTAGTGTCAATATTTACTATTGCGCTATTTGCATCAATACACTTGACTCAGGATTATTATTGTCTAATTATTGTGTTTAACAAAAGCAAGGGTTATTTATAATCATAAAAGGAAGTAATAGCGCGATCGGTGTGCACGCAAGCAGAGACTACATGTTCCCTTTAAACAGCAGCACCAAGTCAAAAAGATATAATGGTCGATATAAAACATGGACACTGGTGCGGTTTGAAAAATGTTATAGTTTTGCTCGTGGTGGCCAATACTTTTCACGTACTCGGTTATACTGAGAAGGAGGAGGGTCTCATTTATATACTGTTGTGGACGTCAAAATATGACACGCCATTTAGCTCTTTAACAGAAGGGATGAGTGGTTTCACCAGAAGGAACTGCACCTTCTACAATTGTTTCGTAACCGACAAGCCTTCGTACTTTCGCGATATACTAGATTTCGACGTCATAATGTTCAACATACTAGGTATGTACAAAGATATGGAGATACCAAAAAAGCGATCCGAAAAACAGAAGTACGTTTTGGCAGCCGTTGAACCTGCGGTGCACAAAGTTCCAGTAAATTTCAACAAATTTTTTAATTTAACATGGACGTACAGACTTGATTCTGATGTTACCTTCCCGTATATGGTTGTAAAAAACGAACGTGATGAAATTATAGGCCCCAAAATAAATATGCATTGGATAGATATCAAGGATATGAATGAAACTAGTTTATATGTCAGAAATAAATTGAGGAAGAAGCGTATTGCTGCTGCATGGTTTGCATCAAACTGTGAGGCTGGTAACGGACGTCTAGACTTTGCCACAGAGTTACGGCAAGAACTCGCCAAATACAATCAAGATGTGGACATCTACGGTTCATGCGGAGATTTGTGGTGTCCAGTCTACGACATACACGACAGGGACGAATGTAACGCCCTTATAGAATCAAATTATTATTTTTATTTGGCGTTCGAGAATTCTTTCGCAGAAGACTACGTCACCGAGAAGGTTTTGACTGGTTTAGAGCACTTCTCCGTGCCTGTGGTTTATGGGAGCGCAAACTACACCAGGTAAATGTCTCATTTGTTACTATACAGGGTGTAATTGTTAAGGGTGCCCATGCGCTAATTCGGTAAATATACGAAATATCAAAAACCTTTACACTGATATCCAAAGTACGTTACCTAGTGCGCAAAACGACATTTTTTTTTAAATTTAATTGCTAACTAAATTGGAGTTTTATATGTCTACTATTATATCATTTTCGAGTTTTTAAAGTGAATAGGCACTTGAAAACCCATAACATCATCAGCACGTCTGTTTTAAATGAAACAACGAAACAATATACATAAAAAACATTAGAAAAAAGGTATAAATTATTGTTCAAGCTTTAAGTAAACAGATCTATGCATTCGACATACGCAGCCAATATTTATTAGCACTTTAAGAAGTACTGCTTTGAGAAAGTCAATTGTTCGGAAAACAGAATTATACCACGTATTCATTGACTTACAATTATATGGACGTCGGGTCCGCGCTAAAAAGTGTCCGAGCTTATAGGGCGTTAAAATCGTATACAGAGCGTCATTCACGCTTTAGTCTTCGTTTGTTCGACTGACAGCGAAGCAAGCAAAATTAGACAGTACTGCGATGACATTACAATTTAAATTCAACGTTTTAGCTTTTTCATATTCCTTTACATGTCACTACGTTTAAATAGGTTGACTTGGGACATTTTTTTCGTGGTTTTTGTATTAGACCCGTCGTCCATTTATTTGTAAGTCAATGCACGTATTGCATATTTTTAGGTTCATGCCTGATGGAATATATATAAATGCACGCAACTTAGGACCAGCTAGACTAGCCACCGAGATGATGGATATCATACACGACAAGAAAAGGTACTATGACTTCTTTAAGTGGCACGGCTATTACAGTTTTCATTTCACTGGTGAGAATGATTTCTACAATGAAGTTTGCGCACTCTGTGAGCTGTTCAATGACAAGGCGAAGATGGAAATAACAACTGTATATAACACAGATTTGTGGTGGAATGAGTGGTACAACGGAACTCCATCAGGCGATGGCAGGTTGTATCTTTTATTAGACGACGATAAGCCCAAAGATTCAGGACTAACTGGATTAGTGTCGAACATATATAATTACGTTTTTGAATCTTGAAACAATTGAGGATAGACTTTTTGGCATTTGTTGAATATTATATTGGGATGTCGATGAGTGTAAATGTAAATGGTGTGCTCTGGGTCAGAAGTGAACGCCTTGTACTAGAACATCCAATTTCAGTTCAAGAGAATGTAACAGAGTTATCTCAGAAACCAAGTATGCGAAAATGTACAACAACAAAAAAAAATATTCCAATTGAAAAATAGACTCCAAATCTTAGAATAATAACGCATAGAATGATAGTTTCATATCAAACGAACTGTCACAAGTGAGGCAAAAATCAAAGTCATGTAGGCTAGTTTTAGTAGTAGGTTAATTTTCGGTTTTAGTGAATATTTATATAAAAATACAAGTTGAAACGCGTTACTTCCTTGTGGAATATGATGTTAGTATCTATTTTTAGTTAGTTTATGGTTGTCTGACGTATTTTTACACTCAAATGCCGCACATTTCGTCATTTTTAGCTAAAATTCTGGAGCTGTTCGCGGTGCAGTTGACCTTGAGCACTGACGGCCCGCCCGCTCGTGTAGGCCCATTGGGCGCGCTTCAATTTGCCTCACTTAGCGTGTGCGGACTAGGTTTCTATGCGTTATTATTCTAAGCTCCAAATTATTAAACGCAATACGTAGTGTTAGGTTGCAATCATGATCATGTCGTATTTTTCATACTACATTGTATATTGTAGTATGAAAATACGATGAACAAATATAGTTATGAAATGTATCACTTTTGCAAACTGTTACATAGAATTTATTATATCTTTTCACCATGAATTCAAGTATTTGTTGAGAAATTTGAATTATAGATGACATGTTACTTTTATATCGGTGTTGCCCATTAATATTTCTTAATGCCATAGACTGTGTCATAATGCTGGTAATCTGCCATCTGTTGTCACCTTTTGGTGTTATTGTTGGTCATAACCAATACCTCCAAAACAGCTATTCCTCGATGATGTTTGGCGGTTTTGACAGGAAGACATTTGTATAAATGAGAGCGGAAGCTTTTGTATCGGATCTATCCCTTTGTATTCTGACTGGAGAAATAAACCATCACAAGCAAATTACGTTTTATTTAATAGTATCTAATTGTTTCATCATAATCATGTATGTGTACATATATGTGTATGTAATATGTATTATAACTATATCATCTAGTTTATTTATTATCATACATTGTTGCATATATGCGCATATGTATGTACATAATATATTAAGTAATAACACATAACATTATACATTACACATTACACATTACACATTAACGTTTTCTGCGTATTCTCCTAATAATATTGTATGGTTATAATACTGTGGATGTAATTAGAGGATAACTATATTGGCTTTGTTCTATTTTATATCATTTTATTGCAATCTAGTAATAGTAAGTTGTGGTCGTCCAAAATAAAATGAATAAATAAATAGAAAAAGAACCTTTTGTGTCATAATGCATTTTGAACTTTATAAATAGCTATAACAAAGACTAATTTTATTTCATAGGTTAACAAATTACATGTGGAATAGTAAAATTTATAACCTAAACTACAACACTAAAATACAAAAACTTTATTTTATATATATATATATATACATAGAATGATAGTTTCATATCAAACGAACTGTCACAAGTGAGGCAAAAATCAAATTCATGTAGGCTAGTTTTAGTAGTAGGTTAATTTTCGGTTTTAGTGAATATTTATATAAAAATACAAGTTGAAACGCGTTACTTCCTTGTGGAATGTGATGTTAGTATCTATTTTATGTTTGTCTGACGTGTTTTTACACTCATTTACCGCACATTTCGTCAGTTTTAGCTAAAATTCTTGAGCTGTTCGCGGTGCAAGTTGACCTTGAGCACTGACGGCCCGCCCGCTCGTGTAGGCCCTTTGGGAGCACTTCAATTTGCCTCACTTAGCGTGTGCGGGCTAGGTTTGTATGCGTTATTATTCTAAGTATATATAATATCAAGTGAAGAAGTCGTGCGCCTGATGGTAAGTTACACGCCTGTCAATAACACTTGCAGTGCCACTCAGAGCTTTAAATCGCAAAGATCTGAGGGGCACTGCCACTGCGCCCGTCACCCTGAGACATAAGTTGACATGTTCCATGTGCCTGTAATTTCACCAGCACTCTTACCCTTCAAAACCGGAACACAGTAATGCTGATATTATTGCTTGACGGCGGAAATAGGTAAGGTGATGGCAGTAGTACCCTGGACCCTGGACGAACTCTTTGTCCACTGCGACTGAAACTGGGATTTACAAGAGATTTCGTCAAATATTCTTGTGAAAAATACGACTCTGTATCGTGACTGCCTCAAAAGTTCCTATTACGTTGGCAGCGTTACCTTCCTAAACGGCAATGGACACCTGCTGAAGCAACCACGCTATAATTCTATTTTTCATCGCACTTGCTCGCAGAAAGTGTCATAACATGCAGGCAAAGTCGACCGTAATGTCCTAAATTACGGCTTTTTCATTACATTACCGAATCATGGCCAGTAATGGATTTTATGTTTTAATATAATTGAACTGTATTTCTCAAAATAGTTTTTATGCTCTTAATTATGCTCCTAATTCTGCAATATTTTTATAATAATAAAAATATTTTTTTTTATATCTAATAAAAGGCTGCTTGCGTTTATGCCTTTTACAACATTTTTGTATTCGAATTATACTATCAATGGAAGTAAAAAAGTTGCAAAATCCTCAATTATTGCGTTGTACGTGGATATCGTTGGTTGTGGGGCGATATTTATTTTTCCTAAACTTGTCTTTCTATTTATTATCTCGCAAATGTGATGAAAAACATTGTATATAACACAGGCGGTATGGAAATTACGAACTCGACTCCGAAAGCTTCTAATAGATAGATAGATACACAGACACATAATACAGACATTAACTTAGACTTAACACAGTAATATATTCTACTAGTATCTCTCTTGGAAGCCATGGCAAAAGGCGTTGACTCAGCATAAATGACGCAGCTGCTCGCGACGCTGTTATTCTGTCAGGACCCTATAGGGACAGGGACGCCACTCGTAGAAACCCAAAACAAAACCAATTTAATTCAATTCAAATTTTAACCAATTCAATCCAATGCAATTTTACTCAATTCAATCCAATTTATTTATTTATTATTTTTTTCTCAAACACCTTAGCACAAAAAGCACAAAAGAAATGTATAAGAGCTATATTTAGCATTTCTCGCTTGGACAGCTGTTTGCCCTATTTTAAAAAGTATAATATACTAACGGTGCCATCATTGTATATTCTAGAATCAGTATTATTTGTCAAAACAAACCCTAATCTGTTCAACAAACTTGTGGAAGTAAGACGTAGGAATAGAAGAGATAATGATGCAGTATCTATGATGCCACATAAAACTGCATTTATGTCAAAAAGTGTGCTCTGTATGCTGCCAAGATTATATAATAGAGTCCCAAAATCTATCCGTGAATTACATGTAAATTTGTTTAAGAAAAAATGTAAGCAGTATTTAATTGATAATTGTTTTTATATCTAGTAAGATTACATAATATTACAGATGTATTTGACTAATTTATGTTATTATTGATTTTCATTCATTTTTGACATGCGCATATTTTATGGAGGCTTACAAATGTAATTTATGTAAGTTTGACATTAACATGATTTTTCGCTTTATTTTTGACATTGTTAATTTTTATTATAATTTTTCTTTACATATTTACTAGTTTTTGACAGTTTTTAATTATAATATTTTGTACATTATGCGACCACCACTAATTATATTTGTATGTTTCGACGAAACTGGTTATAGTAGCACTGTTAATGTATTGAACTGATCTGATGAACGTATTGTACCTACTTCCACAAATAAATCGATCTTTATCTTTATCTTTAGCCACTCATATTTCCAATTTTCGCATATTTAAAAGATACACTTGCAGCTTCTGCTTGAAAGTTCTTTTTGTGACGTTGTTACGGATAGGAGGAGAAATATTGTTCCAACAACGAGTGGCTATTATCACGTCCGTGACATTGCAGATAAACCGCAAGAAAGCCGCCTACGTTGGTACGGCCACATCTTACGGAAACCGGCATGCTACGTGGGAAACAAATGTCTGGCTATGCCACCTCCGCCGGGCCCCGGTAGAAGGGGCAGACCCAAGAAGTGCTGGCTTGACGTCGCCAAGGGTGATATGCGTGCCAATGGTCTCACCACTAAGGATGCCGAAGACCGTGCAAAGTGGAGGAGAAAAAGCAGGAAAGCGGACCCCGGGCTCCGCAGCAACACTGCTGAGGACGCAACCGGGACAACGCTCAGATGAGAGAGAGAACGAGTGGCTATTATCAGAAACTCCCTCTAAATGCAGTGGTACTACGCCGGAGGTTATAATAAGAAACACCATTGACGACCTTGCTCCAAAGCAAGTAAAGCTGTTTTAAAGTAAAGTCTCGTTCGTAATCCCTTATTTACCCCCTTAATAATAAATAGTTATTTATATCTACTGCCTGTTACAGTGTAAAAGAACTGCGTCAGTAAATCATTTAGTAAAATTAAAACAGTATTAAATTTATTGATGTTGTGCTACCATGAAACTATATATTTGCCTACGTCATTATACCATGATATTGATAACGCCCACACTCAATATAGATAAAAGAAAAGGTCATAATTATTATACAAAGATCGAACACACAGAAAAATTTCTTCGACCTGATGGAACTTAGCGTAGCATTGCTCAGAACAACTGAGCTACAGTTCGAGTAGTCGAAATTTCCTCCGTGATTTTGTTAAAGATCTTTGTACTGGATTTTTCGGCATTCTGAACCGCTAGTGACATCTAGTGAGAAATTTTGGAACCTTCTTCGCCATAGCCGGTACCTTTACAGGTGCCACGAGCCAAAGAAAATCATAACAAAAGTGGTGGAGTTATATTACAAAAAAATCTCGATAATATAAAAGAAAAAGTACTAAAAACAACGCTCCAGATCCCTATCCCCTCGTTCTCCGTCTGACATCTGTCCGAAACAATTATACTGTCAAATAAGCAATGCTCGATCGAATTAAAAGATGCATGATGCGAACGAAGCATCATTCTTGACATTGTCATTTAAATTGTTCGTGTATTACTTCATCGTCATCATCAAGCAGCTACACCATCCGTCTTTGAATTTATGCCTCCTCCACATCTCTCCATTTATGTCGCTCCCGTGCCACATGCATCCAGTTGCGGCCCGAGAAAATTCTAATGTCACCCATCCAACGAAGTGGCGGACGTCGTGGCGCGCGTGTTGGCCCATGGTCGTCACTCCATGATCCTCCTTGTCCACCGATTTGGATCCATCCTAGCTATGTGTCCTGCCCATTACCATTTTATCGTCTCAATTTTGCGTACAACGCCCCAGTCTTTAGTTAGTCCCTGAGTATTACTTATTTGACAGCAATTGTTTCAGGCAGAGAACAAAAGAGACCTAACCACGGAAAAATTCGAAACACATATCGACTTGTATGAGCGCTTGTGCCGACGTCGGTACACGCAGCGGTAGGCACTTATCGCGGAACCTTGAGCGTGTGACGCAGCCCTGCCTAAACCCACGCCTGGGACGTACGTACTAGGGTTGATGATGACGAAACAAAATGTCATGAAAACAAGTTCAATTCTTGTTTTCGTTTTGCCAGTGCCTCTACCACGAGTTAACTGTGACATTTGTCGCTAACGACCGCGTAAATTACTTCACAATTTTATCTGAATTATATAGTATATAGTTTTAGTTAGTTTGTGAAGTATATAGTTTGTGTAAATTATACAGCGCCCCTAGCGGTCACAAGAAGAAACAACATTTTGAATATAAACATTTTACGCCGTCGCTAGCGATAACTGTCACTGTAATCTCATGGTAGAGGAACTGGTCTCAAACTAGGAAATTCTCTATACTTTAAATACCTGATGCAGACGAGAACCAGTTTAAAAAAGTTCATTTTCAAATTGGATCCGAACAGAACCCCGATTCAGAACTCTTCGATATTTTAACCAAATCATTCGATTGGATATCGTTCTCGAATCGAAGGGCCATTCAGAACATTCGAGTTAAACGTTCTTATCAGGGGGTCTACTCTCGATCGCCGTCCGAAACAATTACTGCCAAATAAGCAATAGTTGACCAAATGAGAAGACGCGTGATGCGAATGAAGCTTCATAATGGATGCTTGTCTTTTAATTCGTCTTTAAATTTTTAATCGTTATCCAACAGCGTTTATGGAGTTAGTCAGTGAAATAGATTATTAGAAAAATAAAAATCCTTTTATATACTTTTTAAGACTTTAAAGGCCTAAAGTATGGGAATGCATTAGTCTTGCACTAAAATAAATTAATAAAATTGAACAAAATCCAGACTTTATTTAAAATAATAAGAGACATTCTTGCTTTGTAAACAATAGGCTTAGAATAATAACGCATAGAATGATAGTTTCATATCAAACGAACTGTCACAAGTGAGGCAAAAATCAAATTCATGTAGGCTAGTTTTAGTAGTAGGTCAATTTTCGGTTTTAGTGAATATTTATATAAAAATACAAGTTGAAACCCGTTACTTCCTTGTAGAATGTGATGTTAGTATCTATTTTATGTTTGTCTGACGTATTTTTACACTCATTTACCGCACATTTCTTCATTTTTAGCTAAAATTCTTGAGCCGTTCGCGGTGCAAGTTGACCTTGAGCACTGAAGGCCCGCCCGCTCGTGTAGGCCCATTGGGCGCGCTTCAATTTGCCTCACTTAGCGTGTGCGGACTAGGTTTCTATGCGTTATTATTCTAAGACAACAGGATGTTCCGTAACTTTCATTCAGGCTTTTGCCAATCGAGAAGTTCGAAATCGTACGACTGTGACGTCATTTCGGTTCGACTTCGAATACGACAGTTTGACGTTCGATTCGGGTGTTATGAACAAAAATGAAAAGAAATCGTACGATATCAAATCGAATCCCTCGACAACAGAGTTATCGTAAGGTTCTGAATGTACCCCCAGGTTCGGAACCAGGACCTTTCTAGTTCACATTGCTAACAGCTAGGTCACCGAGACTCATGCTGATAAATGACGTCGGTGCACTCAGCGGTAGGCACTTATCGAGTAACCTTGAGCAAGTGACGGCTCTGCTATTATTAACTACGTAAATAATGTTTTGTCTTCAAATATGTTTTCTTTATTATGTCTATCTTTTGTTTACAAACTTATTGTTTTTGTTTTGTTAGAACAACAGTTATTTTTGGTTTCTTTCCTATTTATCTTCTAATGTTATCATTCTCTTTAATAACGATGGTTTCCAATAAACAGTAATAGTTTTATATGTATTTGCGATAAGGTAAAGATAAACCAATACGATGGTATTTTTCACATGCAGGGGGAGAATGAGAGATAGTCTTGAAGTAATGTTCTGTTTGCTTGGTTTTTACAAACTATGCAGTCCATATATTAGTTACTCAAAAAATTAGCAGGCTCTTAAAATTTTTATTTATTCATATAATGGTTCACTAACACGTAGTTGTTAAAACAGTATACACATAAATTCAGTGTGGCGGCTCTCATATCTAATGCCACAAAAATTTAATAAATTCTTATTATATACAGCTTATAAAGACAATATCTATAATCTAGAAAGTGATCTAAAAAAATTAAGAGATCCTAGGCTATATCAAACTAAAAGGAGGAAATGTTATTATTATTATTCCTAAACGACGACCATTAAGCCTCAGCCAGTAGGTATTACTTCTTTTCTGTACAAGCAAAATAAAAACTAATATGACAATCGTCCTCTGTGCCATTTCTATATCCAGCAGTAAATGACCGACAGGATGTCGGCTGACAAGAATGAAGTCAATACAGAACAGGCGCTTATCGCCTTTCCCAATAAAACTAGGTAAATAATTAATTATGTATAAATATTAGACAACATGACATAAATTGCACTGATCCCAAAGTAAGTAAAATAACGAGACAACGACGCGACGGTACCACCAACACTCAGACTCGTGAGTACTCGAGATAATATACAAAAGTTAGTTTTTCAATACTGACCCGGCCGGGAATCGAAGCCAGGACCTCAGAAATGGCGACTCCATGAAAACGGGAGTGCATGTCCACAAAATTATATTAATACAAAGAAGAGGCTTTGTGATAAAATCTTTGTCTGCTACACTAAAGTGGTTGTTCTTTAAATTATTTCCATTGGGGAAAAGGCTAAAGAAAAATTTTTCTTTTGCTACTTTTAAATGAGTAAAAACGTGTTTTATAGTGATGAAAATCCGTAACGGAAATAATTTAAACGACAGCATGAATATCCGTCATCAAGATGGAATAAATCGTACAAAACTATTTATTTTCACTCACCTATGTTTTTGAAACTTAACGATATCAAACAGTTCTAGGTTGAATAGACCCATTGATTTGGCCATTCTTATTGTTATCCTGATTTGCAGTAATTAATAGTAGATGTTAGGCATATTCGCATCTACTTGAAGTTCAGATGGTAGAACACATACGTTTTTTTTGGAAATATAGACCGAAAATGATTAAAAGAAAAGGAAATTTCAAAAACCGTGTACAAATAGCGATAATCCATATTATGGTAATAGTGTTCAACGTATTCTGTGGAAGCGGATTAGCGAAAAAAGATGAAGACACAATTTACATACTGTTATGGACGACTAAACATGATACGCCCTTCAGCTCTTTGGAAATGGGAAGACTATCTTTTGTCAGGAGGAACTGCACGTTTCAAAACTGTTACGTCACGGATAAAGCTTCGTATTTTCACGATATATTAGAATTCGACGCCATTTTGTTCAACATATTAGGTATGTTTATGAATATAGAGATACCATACAAACGATCTGTGACACAGAATTATATTTTGGGGTCAATAGAACCTGCTGGCTTACACAAGGTACCTGAGAAATTCAATATGTTTTTCAATTTAACCTGGACATACCGCCTGGATTCGGACGCTGTGTTTCCTTATATTGTCATAAAAAATGATCGCGATGAGATAATTGGACCTAAATTGGACATGCATTGGATTGATATCAAAGATATGAATTCAACGAGCGAGTATGTGAAGAATAAATTGCAAAAGAAGCGTCTTGCAGCGGTGTGGTTTGTGTCGAACTGCGAGGCAAGTGAACGCCTTGAGTTTGTGGGTGAATTGCAGAAAGAGCTGGCGCGATACGACCACCGCGTGGATGTTTTTGGCAACTGCGGAGACAGGTTTTGTCCAACCGAAAACATGGACAGTTTTGACGAATGTTATGCCCTCGTCGAATCATTTTATTACTTTTATTTGGCATTTGAGAATTCTTTCTGCGAAGACTATGTCACTGAAAAGATATTAACTGGATTGGAGCATTTTTCAGTGCCAGTTGTTTTTGGAGGCGCAAATTACACCAGGTAAACCACACAGGGCTTCTGTTGCTATAGTTACTTATTTGACATTGCAAACAAGAACATATTTCTGCATGAGATCATTAATTTTATAAATCATGCAATATCGTAAATTGTGACTCGTGGTAACAATCCAAAGATTTACTAATAACCACCTATCACATGCCTCACCTTCCTTTGGTCACTGAATTATATGTTTCAATTATTTACATTGTCCCGGAAGGGAATGGAAATTAGTTTTTATAACAAAATTATACATAACATAATGATTAATATCAATTTAGTAACATGCAAACGAAATACAAGAAATGTAGCTGTGGGCAATTTTCGAAACAGCGCGAGACTGTTGTTTGGTTCGCATCCAGTTTGTACCTTACACAATGGACATTAAGTTCATTATGCTATGGTTACAAAAACTCACTTCCGTTACATTCCGCAGTACTGTAAATTTAGCTTATTGAACAGGAAAAAGTACCTTTTCAATGAAGAAATCAAGTCAACGCGTGAGTGAAAAGCGATCATTAAATGGGTTGTAATAAGAGCTCCGAAAAGTAAATTTAAAATGAGCGTATTCAAATTATGAATATTGCAGCGTTACAAAAATTTTAATTTTAATGCAAATAAAAATACGGAAACAACCGAATGAAGTGCTAAAGCTCCGAAAGATTTTGCTTACGTAATAGCACTCTGCCAACTTAATTTCTACTCTACGGCAAACTATTTTACACATTTTTATCGTAAATTGCTTATTTTAAATTCAAAGCCTACTTTATGCAATGCATTAATTTTGGTTCTTGTTAAAGCAGTCTATCGCGAATACGAGTTTAGGAAATGTTTCTATATTATAAATTATAATGTATTATTCGAAAGTATAATAAAAAGTATAATATAATTTTCGTTTTTATACCATCTGGCCCTGCAGCTTTCCTATTTTTTATATTATTGACCGCTTCTTTTACTTCATGCATACTTATCTCTTCCACCACCCCTATGTTAATCGGTGCATTCTCTAACACTGCACTCCACACATTTTCTTCATTCATTAATCGACTAAAATATTCTTTTCAGCGATCATTTATCTCTCTATCCTTCGTAAAAACCTTTCCTTCATCATCTTTTATACATTTGATATGGATAATATCCCTAGCGTTCTTCTCTCTTGCTTTCGAAAGTCGGTAAAGGTCTTTCTGTCCATCCGGGCTCTCCAGAGATTAGATTACAGTTAGCTTTGGTACGCTGCGCTGCAATTCTATCTGTTTTTTCGAACCTTAATAATTTCCCTCATTAAATGTCTTGTATATTTTCAGATTTATGCCTGAAGGAACATTCTTGCGAGCACATACTTTAGGGCCCGCTAAACTGGCAAGAACAATGGTGGATATAATAAACGATAGAAATAGATACCAGGACTTCTTTAGATGGCATGGATATTACAGTTTTCACCATACAGCTGAAAACAACTATCTGCATGAAATCTGTGCACTCTGTACTATGCTCAACAATGAGACATTAGTGAAAAAGAAAAAAGTATACAACACCAACGTGTGGTGGAATGAATGGTATAGTGGCCCTCCGCCAGACGACGGCAGGATTCATCTTTTATTAGACAACGACAAACCAAAGCCGGGCATCGCTGGACTTGTGTCGAACATTTACAATTACGTTTTTGAGTGATACTTGCTGGGCTTTGTAGAAAAAAAAGTTTCCACGTCCTAATTTCACGTGTACGGGAATGAACTTTTGTTACTATGTCCGTTCGACTGGAGTTCATTGTCCGCTAGCAGCGTTAGCCAAAAGTTTTTTGACTGGATATTGAAAATAGAAATATAAAAAATTGTTACCAAAGTTTCAGTCTTTGTTTATCTTTTTTTTATATAACACCAAGTGACGAGAAGAACAAGTCGTGGTCCTGGTGGGTGGTAAGCCTTTCTACATACCGAGCTCGCCGACCCGGCGACACATCATGTCATGGGATTAGATTAGAAATAAGGCCGCCGACACCAACCCGGGCTGCGTCGCTGGGTCGGTGGGCTCGGTGTGTCTTTAGCGACACGCCTGCCCATAACGATTGTAGTGCCACTCAAAGCGTTAGAATTCATTGCTTGATACCTTCATTACTTATACGAATATCGCTTGTACATCTAGAGATAAAATGATCCCTGGGACATTTCAGAGCGTCATTTCTCGGATTCGAAACAGTGGACTTAGTGCACGAACGCTCTGAGACATAAGTTGGCAAGTCTCATGAAATCTCCATAGTATCATAGTGTAATCTACATAGTATGATAGCTCTTTTTTTGCTTGATATATATATATATATATATATA
>NW_020656077.1:8795356-8809087 GCF_003589595.1 Hyposmocoma kahamanoa
TAAACTACTTTAGAGAGGGTATCATTAATACGGTCATAGTTAATGTCCTTCTGTGAAACGGTGATGCTCCAGAAAGAGGTCGCCGAGCGTTATCGGGAGAGGGCTTCACGGCTGCGGGCGTTCGGAGCGAAGCCGCGACGAGGACGACGTGGCGGTGTAGCTCCTCCTAGGTGCTGGGGGGTTCAGGTGCGCAAAGTCGATCCCGGACGTCTCCCACTAGAGCACCCAAGACGGTCACCGTGGGGTTTTAGCCGGTAGAAGTCCAGCATAACATAGATATCCTAGGGGGATTTCCCCACGAAAAAAAAGTTTACAACCCTCGGAAAACGTGTGAAGTACCCACACCCGCATTTGGCCTGGGTGGCGGATTATGGCCTAAACCGTCGCCAAAGTACAATGTGATGAAATTCTGGCAAGCACTTTTATTTTTTTATAATACCGAGTGACGGGACGAACAAGTAATGCAGCTGGTGGTAAGCCTACCCATAACAGTTGCAGTGACACTTAGGGCGCGTTCAAATAAGCCGCTGTTCTAAGCGCTGCAGCCGCGCGGCGGCCATGTCACCGTCGCGCTGCTGAAGTGCGGCCAAATTTTCCCATCCCTTTTTTTACCCAGTCGATTGCAATAACTGGCGGAACTGCTATCCCACATTACAGGGTGTTGTTTTACATTCTCTATAAATTCTTCAATTCGATTTTCATCCCTCGAGGTTAATTTGAAAAATTTATATGTACACCTCACTAACCCTGACTGCAACCGACCGTGACTGCAGCGCTTCTAGAAACTGTATGAAAAGTGATTGAGTGAGTGAGTGAAGCTGGCACTGCCCCTGTGCCCGTCACCCTGGGACATAAGTTGACAAGTCCCAAGTGCCTGTAATTTCACCAGCACCCTTACCCTTCAAAGCCGAAACTACTTGGCGGCAGAAATAGGTAAGGTGGCAGTACTTCCATGGACGAAATCATTCACAAGGGGCTCTACTGCTACTTAAAGTACTTTAGTCCTTACTAGTACTTTAGTCTAAGCCAAAATTATTAAAATCAATAACCATCACAATTCTTAATGAAATTTTGTGTGAATGGATCTATTATACGTGAATTCTTTATTGTTCTTTTTACAATCTCAGTTACTTTTAGCTAAAATTAAGCCAGAATAGGACAGTTTGAGAGACGAGTAAGGCGCAAATAAACATTAACTGTTATATATTAAATTCAAAATGGCTAATTACAACCGAAAATGCAGTTGCATTCCAAAGACACTGGCATGCCAGGTTATTGCTGTGATAATAAACATTTTTTGTCAAAACAGTACAGCGTTTAAGGAAGATGGTATAATTTATGTACTACTTTGGACGTCAAGGCATGATACGCCGTTCGTTTACTTGGAAACTGGAAGACAAGCCTTTATCAAAAGAAACTGCACCTTCCAGAACTGTTACATAACAGATAAAGTTTCATACCTCCGTGATATTTTAGACTTCGACGTCATCATATTCAACAGATACAATATGCATAGAAATATGCCGATACCAACCAAACGGTCCGAGACCCAGAATTATATTTTCGCATCTGAAGAACCCGCGGGATTACATAAAATACCTAGGAAGTTTAACAAGTGGTTTAACTTAACCTGGACGTATAAATTAGATTCTGATGCTGTTCTTCCCTATATCGTTATAAAGAACGACCGTGATGAGATAATAGGACCTAAAAAGAATATGCATTGGATCGACATCAAGGACATGAATGATACAAGTGAATATGTAAGGAACAAATTGCGAAAGAAACGCATCGCTGCTGCGTGGTTTGTATCCAACTGTGAAGCAAATGAGCGTCTACAGTTTGGCCTTGAATTGGAGAGAGAATTGGCTAAATATGACCACCGTTTGGATATTTACGGTAATTGCGGAGACAAATTTTGTCCAACCAATGGAAATGAAGATATGGACGAATGTTACGCTCTAGTTGAATCCTTTTATTACTTTTATTTGGCTTTTGAGAATACTTTCTGCCAAGACTACGTCACTGAAAAGATATTGACTGGTTTGGAGCACTTTTCAGTGCCTGTTGTTTTTGGAGGCGCAAATTATACGAGGTAAGTTCGCCTTTTGTTACTCTATAAGGAAGTCACTACACTTAAGACGCGGAATCGGCTTGAGCTGGCCACAAAAAATAAAGCTTTTTCGTCAACGCAACAAGAACGAAAAAGACGTTATTCGTTTCGTCTGTGTCGAGTCGCGTCTTCAACAGCTTCTTTTATGTTCTTATAGTATGAACATAAAGATTTCTGTGACCAGCTCAAGCCGTCTGCTTCGGCAAATGTGGTGATACCCGAAATAACAGTGTAGAGGGTGAATGTCGAAACATACCTGTAATAAACTTCAGTATTTTTTGTCAATATTATCACATTCTTGTAAATAAAAATTGTGGACAATAAGCAAACAATCGAACACCTTAATATGATTTTAGTTTTATGCCGGAAGGAACTTTCTTAAGAGCTCATACTCTGGGACCAGCTAAATTAGCAAAAGAGATGGTGGATATTATACATTACAAGAAAAAATACTACGACTTCTTTAAATGGCACGGGTATTACAGTTTTCATCACACCGCAGAAAATAACTACTTTTATCAAATCTGTGGATTTTGTGAAATGCTAAACAACAAGACGCTCATGCAAAAGAAAAAAACTTATAATACCAACTTGTGGTGGAACGAATGGTATCACGGCCTTCCACCTGATGATAACAAAATGTACCTTTTGATCGACGAAGAAAAATCAAAGTCAGGCATAGTTGAATTCGTATCGAACGTATATAATTACATTTTTGATTCTTGAAGTAACATTGTTACAAACTATGAACTTACGCAGCTACACTTATTTGAAATTATATTGTCATATCCGCTCACGCGATGCGCTCATCCTACCGCAAAATGGCGGCTATTTGGTTTCGCAAATTAGAAAAGGATTCAGTTTAAATACAAGTTTTTATAAATAAAAATTATTATTCTGCATTGCTAAATAAATACCCACCAAACTACAACAAAAACATCTCAAATAAAATGCAGTAATATACCTCAAATCCTGCACTTAAAAAACACTAATGAAATTTTTGGTGTACTTGGGTAAATATGATAATATTCCGTTTGAGTGGTTCTAACGTTTACCATGAAATTACTCCTTAAAGTATAGTTTATAAACATTTATATTCAGGGTAAACTTAAAAAACGCTACTTACGGTATGTTTTCAATATGTCAGGTCACTTACGTTTGTCGAATCTGTACGGAATGATTATATATTATTGTACCTGATTTTATACTATTGTTTTTGTTACAGTTCTTTCTTTTCCTTCACATGTTGCCTACTGTTAAAGCTTATACAATATATGGTGTGAACCGAGCGTTACTTTCTAGAACCACCCCCCACCCCCCGCCCCCCACAGAATTCCCAAACCAGAACCAAGTTAGAAAAGTTCATTTCACCCCACGGTACAAATCATTGGGCGACTGAGGTTGTCAAAAATATCGTTCGCATATCATTTTTTTAGGTCATTGACCGAGTTCATTTTGTGAAATTCAACAATGTCTTTTCTTTATTTACGAACCATGTGCCAGAGTCAGGTGCCTATGGTAAATGTAAAACGGTCACTGTGACACAAGGCTGTGCTTAGTGCAGTACACCGATCTTTTCGTTGGTTAAAATGATCAAGTGAGAGCAATCGCTTCAGTTTTTTTAAACCATCATCCTGATGAATTAGATGCTTATAACAAATGACACTATTGTACGAAACATTACAAATTAAGGTCATAGATACACACCGCCACGAAACGTGTCAGATCAACATTTTGCTGACACGATAACAGTGAGCGGTTAGACATGGGGATTTATTTAAAGATAAGAAGTTAGTTAGCCTTTATCAACAAAGGTTAACCTTTGTAGAAGTTTAAATTTATCAGATTTAAGTTTCAGGTGCCAACAAACTGCATGTAACTCACCGGCTAAAGTTGGCAGCAACTTTAGCCGGTGAGTTATATCTGAAACGGCTTTCAAAAATAATGTCACAAAGTGTATTATAATTTTAACCTTATCTTGCAAATATTCTTCTTAAATACAGCTTATCAGATTGGGGTTGATTTATATGTATTTTTCTAAGAGATCAACTGACGAGACGATACGCCTATTCGTAACAATTACACAGAGAGGCACTTGTAGTTTCACCCTTACTACCCTACAAAACTGAAATGTAGTAATGTTCACATTAGTGCTTGGTGGCAGAAATAGATACGGTGGCTGTTAGTCGTCTTCCCCGGACAAATTCTCTGACAATGGTGATCAGTGATTAGTCATATGAAAACAAGTGCTTTTTGTCTATGAAAACAAACAGCTTTTTTGTTCAATTTTAATTTTCCTTTCTTTATATGAATGGACTTAAAATACGAGTTTTTATGAATGGACTTGTTGATTCGTGAATTATCATTGTTCTTTTTTTCTTTCGCGCTTGAAGTAATAAAACGAGTATACGTGATTAGTGGTAGGCAAGTGGTGAGCCACAAACGGTAATTCATAGTTACGAAATTTAAAATGACTGATAGAAAAGAACAAAATTCTTGGAGTACCCTAAAAGTGGCATATCAAGTATTGGCTATATTAATCAATACTTGTTGCCTAACAGCTTTAACGACTAAAGAAGACGGTGTAATTTATGCATTATTATGGACGTCTAAATATGATACACCATTCATCTACTTGGAAACTGGACGACAAGCCTTCATCAGAAGAAATTGCACATTCCAGAACTGTTACTTAACTGACAAAGTTTCCTACCTTCATGACATTTTAGATTTTGACGTAATAATATTCAACAGATTAGGTATGTATAGGCATATGAAGATACCAACCAAACGATCCGAGACCCAGAATTATATTTTTGCATCAGTGGAGCCCGCGGGTATGCATAAAATACCCACGAAATACAACAAGTGGTTTAATTTGACATGGACCTACAAACTAGATTCTGATACCGTGTTTCCATATATCGTTATAAAGAACGACCGTGATGAGATAATAGGGCCCAAAAAGAATATGCATTGGATTGACATCAAGGACATGAATGATACAAGTGAATATGTAAGGAGTAAATTGCGGAAGAAACGCTTTGCTGCTGCGTGGTTTGTGTCCAATTGTGAAGCAAACGAACGTCTACAGTTTGCCCGTGAATTGCAGACAGAATTGGCTAAATATGACCACCGTTTGGATATTTACGGCAATTGCGGAGACAAATTTTGTCCAACCAACGGAAATGAAGATATGGACGAATGTTACGCTCTAGTTGAATCCTTTTATTACTTCTATTTGGCTTTTGAGAATACTTTCTGCGAAGACTACGTCACTGAAAAGATATTGACTGGCTTGGAGCACTTTTCAGTGCCTGTTGTTTTTGGAGGCGCAAACTACACCAGGTTAGTTCGTCATTACTTACTAGTTACACAAATTTTACCACCATCATTAACTAATTACATGCCTCCTTTAAAGAAACGGTTTTGTAATCTGTTCTCAATAAATATGTAATTGTTTAGGTACATATGACCTCATTTTGGGTCCCACTTTTGTTTTTATTTGATCAAAGTAACTCACTTCTCGTCTGCAATACCTTGTAGACAGTGTCCTTGAAGTAGTGCCTGCTGCCAGCGATGACCTACGGGTCTTGGAAGTGGTTACTTACTATGGGCCTCACAAAACAGCTCGAAATCACGATCATTTGCTCGGTATTTCTGTACGTGATCGAGCAGAAATGAGGAGCTCGTTAGAAGAACGAAAGTCATCGACGTAGCTCCAAGGATTAGCAAGTTGAAGTGGACAGGGCACATAGCTCGTAGAACTGACGGTCATTGGGACAGAAAGATTCTTGAATGGAGACCACGAACCGGAAAGCGTTCAGTGGGACGACCCGCTACTAGATGGACGGATGATCTGATAAAGGGGTGAGTAACCGATGGATACATGCCACGTCCGATCAGCTAGTCTGACAATCTTTGGAAGAAGCCTATGTTCAGCTGTGGACGTCTTCCGACTGATAATATGATGATGAGGATGGTGACGATGAACTCAGTCTCGGTCATCGCTCCACATTTAAGGTACATTTTCCCAGCGATGTTTTTTATTGAAAATTTAACATGGCCAACTTTGACGGCCTCGGTGGTTGATTGACTTGCATACCGGTTTTCATGGTGACGCCATCTCTGGTCCCGGGTTCGATCCCCGGACGGGTCAATGTAAAAAACTTTTCAATATTGTCTAGCATCTGGTTGTTTGTGGTACCGTCGTTGTTTCCCATTTTCGTAACACAAGTGGTTTAGTTACTTACTTTGGGATCAGAGCAACGTATGTTTTATATTTATTACTATTTCTCTTCTTCTCGCTTAGTGTTTATTGTATTTATGAAACCGTATGCAGTAATTAGTACCTTTATAATTACAAAGCATATAGGTATAAAATTTTCGTGTATTTTTGTTTTTAGATTCATGCCTGAAGGAACTTTTATACGTGCCCATACATTAAGTGCAGCTGAATTGGCGAAAGAGATGGGGGACATAATACACGACAAGAAAAGGTACTATGACTTCTTCAAATGGCATGGATATTACAGTTTTCACCACACCGCAGAAAATAACTACTTTTACCAAATATGTGGACTATGTGAAATGCTCAACAATAAGTCTCTAATGCAAAAGAAAAAAGCTTATAATACTAATTTGTGGTGGAACGAATGGTATAACGGCCTTCCACCCGATGACACTAAAATGCACCTTTTAATTGACGAAGAAAAATCAAAATCTGGAATAGTTGAATTGGTATCAGACATATATAATTACGTTTTTGATTCTTGAGTCAAAGGAATTAAGTATATTATTGAAAACCCCATAGACTAAGTAGGTGGCTAAATTCAGGAATGCATTACTTTTTCATACTCGTATCTTACAAAGAGCCATTATTTAGGAGATGGAAAAATTTTCTATTTATTTTAAATTTCTTGTCAAGGGGGTTGGATGCATTAACTTTACGAATAGGTAAAAACCAGTGTGTGAATACGAAGGTAATGTAATGTGAAATCGGCTTGCAACATGTGTACATACAATCCATTTCTTGCAATTCAGTAACTTTGCTCTTTAAGATACGAGTTTGAGAAAGTTAGTCGAATATATAAAAAGCAATTAGCGTCATAAGACGACCACCAATAGATGCCAGAAATACGATGCTCCTGGCGCATTGTCATTTGTAAAATATGAAATTTAGCGATTTTCGAGATCGAGAAATTAATCCATTTTTCCAGATCTGGATCGCGGTTGACCGTGGTACTTGTCTATGCTACTTAAATAATTGTAACTTTTTATCATTGACTTACAAATAAATGGACGACGGGTCTAATACAAAAACCAGTCAACCTATTTAAACGTAGTGACATGTAAAGGAATATGAAAAAGCTAAAACGTTGAATTTAAATTGTAATGTCATCGCAGTACTGTCTAATTTTGCTTGCTTCGCTGTCAGTCGAACAAATGAAGACTAAAGCGTGAATGACGCTCTGTATACGATTTTAACGCCCTATAAGTTCGGACACTTTTTAGCGCGGACCCGACGTCCATATAATTGTAAGTCAATGCTTTTTATAATTATTATAACAAAGATCGAACACTCAGAAAAAATCGTCGGTACGTACATAAGTTCGTTCCGTGGCTTAGTTGGTATAGCGTCTGCCACGGTATGCTAGAAGACGTCGGTTTGTATTTGTATTAATATCAATAATTATAACAAACTAATGGAGTGATTTCACATAAAAAGTATTAAAATGTTACATAATAATTGAATATCAATTCAATAAAAATTTATATAACTTTTTATTTAAAACAAAAACTGACCTCAAAAGTTTGTTTACCGGCTTTTTTTTTTAAATTACATCTGTTTCTTAGGTTTTCGCGATTGTTACACATAGGAAATGAAACAATTTTTCCGGATTTAAATCGCGTAAGTATATTTGTTTTTTCAAACAAACCGAGACGTTTCGGGCCCTTTACAGTCAACCGTGACCATGAGACCTGTAAAGGGCCGGAAACGTCGGTTTGTTTGAAAAAACAAATATACGCGATTTAAATCCGGAAAAATAGTTTCATTTCCTACATCTGTTTGCCAAGATTTGTTGGAAAAGTTACCGGAAATTGCTCTAAACCGAATTACCGCTCTTGGAGGTGGAACATTTTCTTCAAATGTAACTTACTAAGACCCAGCAAAGTACAATGGGAAAAGCGCTAAACGCCCAATGTACATTAAACTAACCATTAAATATTATTATTACTAATAAATTATGGAACTCGTCTGAAATAAAAGAATTTTATTTATTTTTTTATTTCATAAAATATACTAAATATGATTACATGCTCTTGACTCAATCAAGTACGTCTTCAGTTTTTAATGAGTAACGTGTTTTTCTAGACACCCTATGGTTATATAGAATCATTAGACTGTACAGTGGGCGTTTCGTGATCATAGGGATAATATTGTCTGGGTTCGAAACACATCATATATTTTGTACATGGGGCTAATACGGATATACCCTCTTTCCGGCAAAAAATAATCATCAAAATCTGTTCACAAATAGCCGGAATAGACGCGATACTTGCACACAAAAAACAGTTGAATTAAGAACCTCCTCCTTTTTCGAAGTCGGTTAAAAACAATAAACATTTTTTGATCAATAAAATTTACTATACTGTATCCGAGTTTTTTCGCTTATTAACTTAGTCTTTACCCATTTATTTGGACAGGCAAAGGTGCTGCCACACAGTCTCTTCATATCTTAGTATTTTTCTAGTAACCCATTATTGCATTGTTTATTGCCCTTGTAAGAAGCCACGTCCTCGAGAGTGATGCGGAAAAGCCTTATACTGGAGCGCTTTCAAATTAAATTCTTTAAAATAACAATATAATAGCCACAGACCATATAAAAATAACTATTTGTTATACAAGGCTGCAAAGTTGTTCTAAACCTGAGCAAGAGTGGTTCAAAAATAAAATCCTGACGAGCGAAACACACAACTTTTCAGAGGAAAACGGTAGATGAAAGAAAAACAGTTGAACTGTATCAAATCAGTTTTTTTCCATTAATGCTAGATTGAGACTCGCTCATGTTTTGTTTCTTTTCAATTTATTACAGTACAATCCAATACAAAGTACTAAAGTGAATTTGAAATCAATAAGTTTGATTTTTATATAATTTCTCTCAACAATCAAGACGTATTATATAAATGCTTACTGACTAGTTAGTTTTAACATTAAACCTTATTTGCGAGCAGCATAAAAATACCTGTATTATACCAGTCCCCAGACCGCAAAGTGTAATTACAATCATGTTAAACTCAATATTACATAAATTAGGTGGGTTTTGAATTAACACCACATACGTTTTCTTCTTCTTTGAACTTATAATTTTATGTGATTAACGAAATTATTTTAGTTTTTCGACAAATTAAAACAATCTAATGAAACAAAAAAATTGTGTTATTTATCAATTTAATATTAAGAATTTATATTATATAAACTTAAAGACGAATCGCGTTTAGCGTTGTCACTATTTTTTTTAACGAAAGAAAAAGTTTACCTTCGGATGCGTTCTGAATTTGTAATCCATCAATTTTTATTCTTGCTTGCACTTATAATGTTGTGTGATTATTGAATTTTTTTCTTCAACAAAAAATAATCAAAAGAAATAATATAAAGAATAAAAAGTAATAAGTACCAGGATCTCGGGTCCGGCTACCTATTTACAGCCTTTGGAGTCAAAACCCTTGGCCCGTGCGGTCCCAGTGCCCTTCGTCTGTACAAAATTTTATCAAAAACGTTACTAGATTGTCTAGGAAACTCAAAGGCCGGCAGCTACCTTGCCCAACGCATTAGCTTAGCAATACAAAAGGGGATCGCTGCCGCATCTTGGGCACCTTGCCGCGGCCTTCACGTTACCTGTATATTATCAAAATAAAAATACTACACTTGTTCTTCAACGAATTAAAATAATTTAATAAACAAAATTAGTTATCGTTGTCAATTTAATGTCAACAATAATAAGAATAAAATATACTACATATAGAATTTTTTATATTACATAAATAATGTACACGACAAATCGCGTAGTTAAACGTGTAATTATATTTTTTTCATCGAAAGATAAACTTTGGTGCACCACAGTCCATCGTGAAGTTCGAATTTCAAATACCTTTTCCACGCTAGCGTGGAATAAACGCTTTTACGCGCACATTTCTAGTTAGAAAGAAAGCCTATCAGAGCTAGTGAGGCGATAAATACATTTTTGGATAGTAATTGAAATACAGCCACTGATTGTTCTTTTATGGTTTCGCCCGCTCGTTAAAGCCGTGCACGCTTATATTTTTGTAATGTCTAAACCTTATTGCTTACGATTACAAGGAAACACTGGATTCAAACAACGGGATCTGCAACACCTACACACGCAACAGACCAGCCAAAAACTAACTGATATAGGTAACTACGCCTTCAGGTTTCGGGGTTTACCAAAAGATCGATTACGTTTACCGTTCTTACGTAGGCAGTATAAACATAAGCAGTGTTAGTATAGAGAAAATGAGGAAATAATTTTGGGAAATTTCACTGAGATGTCGTTCAGAACTCTGTTCGCTATTTAAAAAGCAAAAACGTTTTTATACCATTAATTCTTAATATATTTCAATCATGTGTTACTGATTTAAAAGATTACAAGACTTGTATTTGTTTTTGTTTAACTTTTTTAACCGTTTTTAAAACACAGAAAAATAGATGAGGTAATTTTCATGTTACTTTTCTTTACATAATCCCGGTGGCAATTTTCATTATTTACGTATTCGAGTAAATTGTTCTGAAATATTAAACAATATAGGAAATGAAACTATTTTTCCGGATTTAAATCGCGTATATTTGTTTTTTCAAACAATTACGATTTATCCTCGGTACCTACAGGTTATTAGGACAAAAATTAGATAATTAATTATATTTATGCGTGATCGACAACTGTCACTACGGATTTTTTTTAACCCCTTTAGTTTTAGAGTTATTCCGCTAAAACGAATTTGGTACTTTTAATGCGCAAAATTCAACATCTCCTGTCGTATATCACGCGAACTTCAGGCATATATTTGTTTCACATATTTGGGCGGAGCCAACGTCAAAACATTTTTGGCATGCTCCCTCTTAAATAATAATGTAATAAATTGAAAAGAAACAAAACATAAGCGAGTCTGAATCTAGCGGTGACGAAAAACTGATTTGTTATAACTCAACTTAATCTAAGTAATAGCTGTACCGGATTTTAGGAGCGGTGGCTTCTGACACAAGTATTTTCATACTTAAAAAAAGTTCACCAGCAACTATAAATGTAACCTAGCTTAAGTTAAGTCAATAAAATTTTTTAAATTAATCTTTTTCTTTCATCTACCATTTTCCTCGCTGTAGTGAGGTTATAAAGTTGTGTGTTTCGCTCGGCAGTAAAGTTGTTTTGCGTCTCGTGTCTTGAAACCCTTGTCAAATCTCAGGCTCCTTAGCTTGCTCAAGTTTCACTACAAGCTCTCGCGCTAAACAACAACTTTGCGACCTTGCATAACAAACATTGACTTACAATTATATGGACGTCGGGTTCGCGCTAAAAAGTGTCCGAACTTATAGGGCGTTAAATTGGAAACAGAGCGTCATTCACGCTTTAGTCTTCGTTTGTTCGACTGACAGCGAAGCAAGCAAAATTAAACAGTACTGCGATGACATTACAATTTAAATTCAACGTTTTAGCTTTTTCATATTCCTTTATATGTCACTACTGACTTGGGACATTTTTTTCGTGGTTTTTGTATTAGACCCGTTGTCCATTTATTTGTAAGTCAATGATAACACATCACTATTTTATTCTAGCACTTGAAGAATAAAAAGGCAAAATGGCTTGATTTATGTAATTCGGGAGTATACAATGTTTAAATAAAAATGCTTAATACCACGTATCACAATTTTCCTACCATAAACAACCGAAAATACAGCCTTTAAAAAGATGACAGCTAACAACATGTGACCAAATTAAAGAGTACAGCAGTAATACGACGTATGAAACTCACTACAAAATATTATATTTGACCGGTTAACCAAATGACAGCTGAAGTTTGTTTACTTTCAGTTACATACCTAAACACCACCGAGTTTATAACCAGAAATAGAGACGAAATAAGGGCCATCCATCCCTGGCAACACATCAGGCAAATGGGCCTTATATCCCTTTTAAATATCAACTCACGTTTGCGCTGAAATCACAAATTAGAAAGCTGAAATAGTACAGCGCTACAATTGACCTGTGTGAACGTCTCCGTACATTCCAAGAAAATTCTGTATTTATTGTAATAAAGATAATATACTTAAAATGGTGGCTATCCCATTTGGTGTGCGAAAAACAGCAAAAAAACAAACGAGATCACATTTCATCGGTAATTAAATATTAAATATGTAAATTTTCAATTTTCGTCCATTACAGCAAATCTCAAGTTAGACTGGTTCATTTTGTAGTAAAACAATTGACGACACCTTTGATTGACAATTGTTTCAAAAATCTGAGCGCAGTTGTCGCAGAATAGTTTTCAAACAAATGAAATAACATTTCGTCTTTATTTAGACGAACAAATTGTGAGTCTGCTGCATTGACTTACAAATAAATGGACGACCGGTCTAATACAAAAACCACGAAAAAAATGTCCCAAGTCAACCTATTTAAACGTAGTGACATGTAAACATTGACTTACAAATAAATGGACGACGGGTCTAATACAAAAACCACGAAAAAAATGTCCCAAGTCAACCTATTCGAAATTTAAATTGTAATGTCATCGCAATATCGCGCTGTCAGTCGAACAAATGAAGACTAAAGCGGAGTTTGGCGCTCTGTATACGATTTTAGCGCCTTACAAGTGCGGACACTTTTTAGCGCGGACCCGACGTCCATATAATTGTAAATCAATGGTCTGCTGGTAAGTGACATGTCTAGCCTACCTCAAATTACAACACGCTGCTCGCATTACTGCATGATGGCAATTGAAGTACTTCTCTGAGAGAGGTCTTTCAAAAGGAGGTCAACTTGTGACGGTGTGACCTCCTTACACCGTCATCTCACCTCTTTGTGACTCCCAGCTCGACCGCCACAACAGTCGGAGCTGTTCCAAATTCCATCGCGAATAATCGCTAATTCTGGTTCGTTACTACGTTTTACATCATTTAATAAGTTAAATCATGTGTATGCCTAAATCTGTAATGCAGTTACTCGGCCCATTTAGGGGTAAGTGCCTTAATAATAAGTGTAGGTAGTGTTTTATACTGTTGTACCTGTTTTTTTACATTTACCTTTTTATTGTTACAGCCCTTTCCTTAAACTTTACTTTTTTAATAAATTTTGTGGACCGGAAGTTTCCCATTTCATTGCCGTGAACCTGTTTACGGCTAGTTAGGATTACAACCCTTTCGAACTGTTACAAATACTCGAACTGTTACAACCAGCGCAAATTAAATGGGATATGAACATTGACTTACAATTATATGGACGTCGGGTACGCGCCTAAAAGTGTCCGAACTTATAAGGCGTTAAAATCGTATACAGGCATTGACTTACAAATAAATGGACGACGGGTCTAATACAAAAACCACG
>NW_020656077.1:8809487-8838457 GCF_003589595.1 Hyposmocoma kahamanoa
CGTGGTTTTTGTATTAGACCCGTCGTCCATTTATTTGTAAGTCAATGGATATGAATGATGAAATTATATGCTTTACATTCACTTTAAATGGAGGAGCTCTGCGGTAATAGTATTTTAAAGCGAAGTTTGCAGAAAGGCTCTCTCAAGTGAGCTTTCGGAGAAACTAATTAATTTATTACTGTATGAAGTTGGAACAGTCTGTGCTGCACCATAAAGTTTTCAATTCCTTGCCGTTTGTAAATTAGTTACCTTTACATCATTGCAGTCAAAAGTGGATTTAATGCTGTAAGTTGTTAAGTCCGCCAGTTGGTTCCGTGGCTGAGAGCGCGTCCCCGTTATGTCGTCACGTTTTATCAACCGACTTCAAAACAGGAGGAGGTTCTCAATTCGACTGTATGTTTTTTTTTGTATGTATGTTACGCGATAGCTCCGGTATTTGTGAACCGATTTTCATGATTCTGTTTTTTTTTGAAAAGGGGGTACTTCCATAGTGGTCCCATTTAATTTTGAAGAAAATCACCCACCTCTAAGGGTGGCTGTTCACGCATGAAAATTCATTTTTATAAATAGCGCCTAATTTTTACTTAAGGAGCAATTATTTTAATGGCTGATTTTGCTATTTCTCCAATTCAAGGCGTTTCTCTCTCAATGTACTTTGAATAGTGAGAACCGATTTTTATTATCTCCAGTGTCGAGTTCTGTATAGTGGCGAATTTAAGGATATTTCTATAAAACTTAGCACATGGACGTAATTCCACGTACTTTATGATTGGTATTTTAGTACTCTGTACTGACATTATATTATTTTAACAATGGACGACTAGCCTAGCCTGTTCCCATAATATCACTACTATCTGTCGTGACTGTGTCGTAGACTTCTTCTTCGTCTTCTTTTGGAAGCCAGTAGTGTGTGTTCGCTTTCGTGTGAAACGGATGAAGATGAAATTTTAATAATGTATTACTTTTTAAAAAGGCGGAAGAGGAAGCTAACGAAGAAAAGAAAATTTTGGGTACATCCAATATTATTATATTTATTATATATATAAATATTATTAAAAAGAATACCATTAGGACTATGTCAAACGTTTAAAGATGAATTAAAAAGTGATGAGGGAAAATTTTGAGACTATTTAAGAATTTAATATTTTGTATTTATCGAGTTCTTAGGTTTTCGCGATTGTTACACATAGGAAATGAAACTATTTTTCCGGATTTAAATCGCGTATATTTGTTTTTTCAAACAAACCGACGTTTCGGGCCCTTTACAGGTCCCATGGTCACGGTTGACTGAGGTGGTACAGTCTTCAACCAGTTATGTCTAATATTAATGCAAACCACCCTATTTTTTCACTATAGTTACAATAGTTATTAATTAAATACCTTATTTTTAATTTTACAAAGAAAACATTCCAATTTACGCTACATTAAGTTTTACAAATTATTTTATTGAATTAATTTTTATTAAGTTTAATTTATTATTATTATGTATTGTTAAATTTGAACAAAACTCAATTCACAAGAAATATTTAGTTATAAATAGTTTTTGCCCGCGATTTCGAGCATTAATGGATTTTAACCCGATTTAAGCCCGGCAAATTAACAAAGCGCCGCATTTCTGGTCACGACTCAACGCTAGTGCAAAACGAGCCGAGAGTAGGAAGTTGAACACGCGCAGACAACTGTCGTTCGAACTCTTCCCATTATCACAACAGTCTGTCCTCGTAACGACAAAAAAGTCGTGAACGGCAGTTAACCATGTCGTACTATATGTGAACAACTTCATTTTAATATACAAGATACTGCTGGCAGACGTTGATTCGAATCCATAATTTACCTACCTAAATAACCTGACCACCACATCGATATATTTACCTGTAAACTAAATTGTTTTTGTCAAATGTTAAAAAAGTAGATTTTAGTTAATAAATTAAGTAATTATTTCTTTTCTGCAATAATTGTCTCAATTTTTTAAAACTTGTTTAGAGCTTTGTCATTTGGTTAGGCCATTGTTTACAGAATTTTGTCATTGTGTAGTAGATTAAGTGCTTTCGCCTTCACTATGTGAATTATCTATCATTGGAAACAAAATTTGGCTAAATATAATATTTAATAGGTAAACAAAGCATTTATGTAATATGTAAGCTGTATGTTTCTTTAAATAAATAAATAAATAAACCTTACACTCCGTCGTCAAGCTAACTTGGACGGAGTATAGCACAAAAGACTTTCTGATCCACTTTGCTACTCTGATTAGCTGCTTTTGCGCTTTTTCATCAATGAATTCATTGGCTAGGATCTAATCTCGTCGAAAGTTTTCTGTCGATATGGGTTTTAATATTAGGTTCGTTAACGGGCTTTGCGTTAGGAAGCCAGACACGCGGCTTTAACCAGGATAATCTTACGTCTATGAACAGGTTTCGCGCCGTCTGACGCGAATTGCAAGTCTTTTTTACAAAAAACTTTTTCTTTTTTTTTAAATTTATTATTCAATTTACAATTAAACACATATGTACATTTAGATTTTCTTTTCAAAAACCCTTTAATGGGTTTATGCGAAAGGAATTGAGTCGCAGTAACTAAATACTAAGACAAAAATATTATAATTTAAACTTAAAAAATAATATAATATAATATAAGTAAATGAAGTTATGAATTCTGCCCTTTAAATCCACCGAAATAATAACGTTTTACAGCTTGTTTACATTTTTTTACACTTGAAAAAATATCCTCATGAAGCTCTGCTGGTAATTTATTTAGTATGTCAGGCAACATGTAGTTAGCCGCCCTCATACCGTACGTATTAGTGGTTCTAGGCAGTTGATATGTGGGCAGGTTAGTGATATTGCGTAACCGACCATCTCTGCTCGTTTTCATGATTTGGCCAATCTTGTCAAAGTTGTCCAATAAAATAATCATACTGGACTTCTCAAAAACCGACATCACCTTGCACTGTTTGAAAAGACCGAAGTTGTCATCATTATATTTACTTTTAACTTTATTTGACACTTTATTTTATTTCTAACCGGCTAAATGCGGTTCCGGGCCGGCAAGTGTAAGGACGCCTTAAAAATGTCGTTTCTTGTGGAAGAGTTAAGACATCTGTTACTTTTTAACTTCTGTTATTTTGGACTGTTAATGTAATTTAGACTTTACCCAGTCGCTATATCGTTGAAAGTTCAATATCTTTATTGCAAGTTACGACGTTTTGATTTTCTGTTGAAATTTTATTCAATGTGCAACACAAACTTATGAAACTCTAACTGTCTTTCTTTCATATGTGATCAAATTACACTTCAAATCGAATCGAAATTAGGTAATTTTTAAAATGTATAGATACACATTTCATATAGGTATTATCAAATTTTTATAAAAATATTAGAATTCAAGTTTATTTTATTGACATACTGTTATTTACTTAGAATAATAACGCATAGAATGATGGTTTCATATCCAACGAACTGTCACAAGTGGAGCAAAAATCAAATTCATGTAGGCTAGTTTTAGTAGTAGATTAATTTTCGGTTTTAGTGAATATTTATATAAAAATATAAGTTGAAACGCGTTTCTTCCTTGTGGAATGTGATGTTAGTATCTATTTTATGTATGTCTGACGTATTTACCGCACATTTCGTCATTTTTAGCTAAAATTCTTGATCTGTTCGCGGTGCAAGTTGACCTTGAGCATTGAAGGCCTGCCCGCTCGTGTAGGCCCTTTTGGCGCGCTTCAATTTGCCTCACTTAGCGTGTGCGGACTAGGTTTCTGTGCGTTATTATTCTAAGGTTATTTACATATTATAAGTATTTCACGTGTGTATGTACACTATCTATTACGTCGGTTTTCTTATCTGTTTATTTATTTATTGCTGAGTTCTGTATTGTTGTCAGTGGCTCACTCGCCCCGGGCTTGCTGAAAATCTGCGCCACGAAACGGGTTAAAAAAAGCCTTTTGTGGCTAAAACTGGGCAAGTCCCGATTGCACCGCGACACGCATGACGGTGAATTAGATACCTACTGCATTATCAATTGTTTTAACTTTTTTTAAATTATTATTATTATATCATTATTTGTTATTCTCTCGCCTCTCCGAGGACCTAAAACATTAATGTTGAATGGCTATTATTATTAATAAGAGAAGAGAAGAGAGAGACAAGGACGCTCACGTAGGAGCCTGTACACAGGTTGAGAGTTGCACAGAGAACGCTGAGATCCGACGACAGCCGAAAGTCTAGGATGCTGAAAATTGGATCATGGAACTCAAATGGGGCTGGGGGAGACACCTAGCAAGGCAAGGTTATGACAGGTGAAGCAAGACATCGACTGATTGGTGGCAGAGGATGGGCAAAAGAAGCGTCAGGCCCTGTTGCAAGGTGGGTCATCCGTGGTGGATGGCGCAAACTTCGGGAGGTCTATACCCAACGTTGGGTCAAATTAGGCTATGGATGATGACTATTATTATTGTTCCTCTGTTGTTTTGTTTATACGTGTGTCTGTGCTTGTGTTATAAACAGTTTTCTTTCTTTCTTGTGATACGTATGCTAACAGTAAGCGGAGTTCGGCATACTTGAGCGTAGTCAGCCATTTTCGCTTTGTACGTTATAACGATCAATTATATCGAGCAAAACCTCTTGTGTTGTTTTGCGAGTGCAAAAATGTTAGTCACACCCATTGACTTACAAATAAATGGACGACGGCTCTAATACAAAAACCACGAAAAAAATCTCCCAAGTCAACCTATTTAAACGTAGTGACATGTAAAGGAATATGAAAAAGCTAAAACGTTGAATTTAAATTGTAATGTCATCGCAGTACTGTCGAATTTTGCTTGCTTCGCTGTCAGAAGAAACAAACGAAGACTAAAGCGTGAATGACGCTCTGTATACGATTTTAACGCGCTATAAGTTCACTTTTTAGCGCGGACCCGACGACGTCCATATAATTGTAAGTCAATGTATTCAATAGGAAAAGTTTATCTTAAAATATACCAACGGATTTAAATTACATAAATAATGTACGACAAATCACATAGTTCAACGTGTTCAATGAAAAAGTTAGGTGCACCACAGTTCATCGTCAAGTTCGAATATCAAAAACCTTTTCCACGCTAGCGTGCAAAAAGCGCTTTTGCGCGCAGATTTCTAATGCGAAAGAAAGCCTTTCCGAGCTAGTGAGGTGAAAAAAATATTATTATCATTGAAGAAAGAGTCTTTCCCCGTTTCGCAAATTCCAATTTGCAACAAAACCTTTTGGAAATTACGTTTAGTACACCAGTTTCAGACTTGAATTGATCGATCAAACATTATTTAAACTAAGGACACTTATTACTAACAATGCAAGATGCCTCGAATTATGTGTCCGGGAGTATATTTGTGTGCGGACTGTTCATATTCAGTACTATGTTAAATATGTAGTTTGGAAAGTCGTGTAAATATTATTATATATTTAGAACTATTTTGAATAAGTTCATTATGATTTTACAAAATGCCTCATAAAATACTTAATTACGACTTGTTTCCATTTAATGAATTACCTAAACGTTTGTAGTACACTACACTGCTATAATGCAGTAATGATGTCAAGTAACTACAGTTACTTGACATCATTACTCATTGACTTACAATTATATGGACGTCGGGTCCGCGCTAAAAAGTGTCCGCACTTGTAAGGCGCTAAAATCGTATACAGAGCGCGACACTCCGCTTTAGTCTTCATTTGTTCTACGGACAGCGCGATACTGCGATGACATAACAATTTAAATTTCGAATAGGTTGACTTGGGACATTTTTTTCGTGGTTTTTGTATTAGACCCGTCGTCCATTTATTTGTAAGTCAATGTCATTACTGCATTACATTAAGCGGTGAAGTCATTCAAAGGCAAACTAGAGCAAAAATTGTGAATCTCTTACACCAACCTCGTTGCCATAAAGTAATTTATAAGAATAACTGCTTCAACATGTGTATAATTATTTACAATAAATTACCAAACGAAATTAAATTGTTACAAGGACATACTTTTAAATTAAAATTGACAAAATGGCTTTTGACACATTGCTTCTATAGTAATAAAGAATACTTAGAATTTACAAATCCGTTACATTAACTAGAAACTATCGAGACTAAACATTGAATCCCATTAATATTTGCACATCTGCTTGCAGGTTGAATACAATGTACCTAATTTTACTTAAGACCTTTGTAATTACTGTATTCTGTTCTATTCTATTCAGATATATTAAAGATACAGTGTACATTCACTCCGTAAAAATTTTTGTATCAGTAGGTGCACGCCACAGCGACCGAAAAACTCAGTCGATAATTTAAAAGCGGTGATTTGGGTGAATTTAATAGTAAATGTAATATATGCCTACACTGCAAGGCATTATTATGCACGCACGCAAGCACGCACGTGGGCACGCACGAAGTCGCACGGACGGACGTTCATACACACACACTAGGACGCACAATGAGGCGAAGGTCAAACGCGCTCTGATCACTTCAGTAACAAAAAATATTAAATGCAAAAAAAAGAAAAAGGCAAACTCCTCATGCATTACCAACTACTATACGAGATTACCAAGTCCATCAGAGTAATGGAGAGCTCGAGATCTGCGGTGCCTTCAGTGTTTATCCGCGAACAAGTAACAACTGGCGATATTACTTCAATTTCTTCGACGGTTCTTATCTAGGGATACTTGATGCGACATACAAGCTGTAGGGATGGCGATTACATTGAAGTACAACAAAGACAGCCGAAAAGTATTTTATAAAAGGAATGTAAAATGTGAAAAAACTAAACTACGAAGGAGGCTGCGTCACAGCTAGTCGCCAATAATTCCCTTTCTTTACTTATTACTGAAATTTGTTTAGAAAATACAAAATTGAATGGGACACCAAACTTTTCATTGGTTAAAATAATCGTCACGTCAAGCTAGAGCTGGTCTAGGGAGTTACCAAGCTTATTAACGCGAAATCATCTTGATGCGATCGTGTTTAACCACACTTGTCGCATTCGCCGTTAACGCGACCGTTCACGCGCCGTCGCGCCACTTGTAAACCAGTATCAGCAGTAGTTGACATGCGTACGGGCGCGTACGGAAATTCGCAGGAAACGGTTTCGTTCTTCGTTTTTCGCTCTTACGTTCATGTACATAAAGCTTTTTCTGGCCGGCTTAATGCGATTCTGCTCTAATAAGTGTGGAGACTACCTTACAAAACTGTGCATTACACACAGTCTCAGTTTTTTTTAAATCATCTTCCTAATGAAATAGATACTAGTTACCTCTTGAAATATATACTAGTATACTACTCTTGCGAGAAACCCGTGTGGCGGTCCGCAAAACCGCCTTATTATTCCCTCTAAAATACAACCAAGTCACGTCAGTGTTTACTTTGCTCGAAATTTTTTGCTCGGCTTTCCGTCCTTTAGGATTTACAAATTTTTTATCGACTTTGTATATCGCTAATTTTAAATCCTTTGATCTACCATGCGGTTGCAAAGCATATTCCAATCTACAGTCATATTTTATTTATCCTGCAAAGTTTATTCCGTCGGGATTTGTAAATATTATCTATAAAATGAGATCGACTTTTTAGACGTCGTCTTCACTTTGCAATCACAAAGTCCGTATGTGTTTGGAGAGAGGGCAATCTCGACGAAGGGCTACGATACGAAACGCCGCCCGACCCCGGGGAGTGGCAATAGGCTCCTAGATATACCTACACAAGCGCACTGTATCGAGACGGTTACTACTTTGCCTTTTTGTGCGAGACAAATTATAGATTAGAGAACTGGACCACTATGTCTCTTTTATCTACGACTTCGTTTCTTCCGAGTTACGTTACACAAAAACTGCCGTACTACTGTAATGTGGCATTACTGCGTTCCGGTTTTTCAAGGGTACAAGAGTAAAGGCACATTGGACTTGTCAACATATGTCTCAGGGTGACGGCGCAGTGGCAATACACCTCAGATCTTTGTGATTTACTCCGGGATGCGCCATACCCGGAGCTCGACCGACAATAACGAATGGTATCGAGTTCTTAGGTTTTCGCGATTGTTACACATATGAAATGAAACTATTTTTCCGGATTTAAATCGCGTATATTTGTTTTTTCAAACAAACCGACGTTTCGGGCCCTTAACAGGTCCCATGGTCATGGTTGACTGAGGTGGTACAGTCTTCAACCAGTTATGTCTTAAATACCTTATTTTAATTTTACAAAGAAAACATTCCAATGTACGCTACATTAACTTTTACGAATTATTTTATTGAATGAATTTTTATTAAGTTCAATTTATTATTAATTGATAATAGAAATTAGAATAAACTAAAACATATTAATTAGTACTGCAGTCTTATATCTGTTTGGGATTTTTTCATCAGAGGAAATACTGGATCCCAAACTGGTAGTACGGAGAAATCATCTTCCCTGTTGAAATTAGGATGTTTTTTAATTTCAATGGCCTATCGCAACATCCTGGGTAGATAACGGACTTTTTACTAAACCGTGACCGGGACCTGTAAAGGGCCCGAAACGTCGGTTTATTTGAAAAAACAAATATACGCGATCTAAATCCGGAAAAATAGTTTTATTTCCTATGAGTAACGAATGGTGTTTTCAATAAATAGAAGAAATGTCGAACTTAGCAATTGAAATATCATATCGGTTTTTAGCAGTAGTAGAGTACCTTGTGAAAATTTCGTCCAGGGAAGTACTGCCACCTTACCTATTTCTGCCGCCAAGCGGTAATAACGTGATTATTAACATCATTGTAACTGCCTCCATTGCCGAACGGTTACCAGGAAGAACTGCCTCGCAGAGGTCTCGAGTGCAATTCCCGATCGGGAGAAATATTTGTATGGCCAACATCTATTTCTCTCATGAGTTTGGGTGTAATTTGTGGTTGTCTATATGTGTATCCATGGCATCCGCGATGCAGAGTTTCCCTAGTGCGTTTTGAAAGGTAAGGATACATGAGACTTTTTAACTTATGTCTTTTTTTCATAATATCAAGTGACGGGACGAACAAGTCGTGCGCCTGGTGGTAAGCTACACCCCTGTCCATAACAGTTGCACTGCCACTCAGTCGTCATCTGTCACCCAGAGACATTTAGTATGAATAGAGCTCCTTGAAAAGAGTTCTTCCAGGGAAGTACTGCCACCTTTAATATTTTTGCCGCCAAGCAGTAATTTGAGTATTACTACGTTCGGGTATTGAAGGGCAAGGGTGCTGGTGGCAACTGCCATGGACAGGCGTTTAGAAGACCACTGAAACGAAAATATTATGTGCGAAGTTTGCAAACAATAAATTTATATTAATTTGAAATGCAATTGATTTTAGAGGCCAAAATATTTAAATCAGTTAATATTTGCACACCTGCTTGCAGGTTGAATACATTGTACCTATTTTTATTTTAGATCTGTATAATTACTGTATTCTATAGTCCATCTGTTTAGGTACTTAAATAAATGTAAACAATCTTGAGATGTCTATTTAATGAAATATACATTTATAAAATGATTTTCCCTTACCTTCAAATAAAAAATACAAGTGCTTAGCTTCTATTGATTTGTAAAGCATGTGTTTCAATAAAAAAGATGTATCAAGATTGTTTACATTTAGTTAAGTACCTAAACAAATGGACTATAGCAAATTATCGTTTTCTATTCTATTCTATTCTAACCGAAATTTGAAATCATCGCCAATCAAAATTGATTCTATTGTACGTGTACATTAGATAGATACGTATACGTAGGGATGCGTAATGCGCTATCTCTTGCCGAGCACTTCTCTCATCACATTTGTAACCTCATTTCATTATCCCCATACATCCCGAACAATCCACAATAATCATTCGGCTCGGCTCGCAGTCGATCCAATCAATAAAAGTTTCACCAGTAACGGCCAATAATAACAATCCTTTTTCGATTCGAGAGAGGCGTCTTGCACGCGAGACTGAAGATCCGCCCTAATCGAGTTTTTATGGGTTATACGTTTTGTCGGAACACAATGGCAAATATATTTGCGACTTTAATAGTAAATAGAATTTGTTCAGAACTGTATTGCACCTAGAAAAGGGGCAACGCTCCAGATTCTAAACGGGCCGGTTTTCGGGCGCTCGTTTACCATGAGGCAAACTGACACTCGACTACCAGTCGTTCTGTTACGGATCTATAAAATAAAAAGTCCTTATATTAATGTATTTATTTAAATACACCATCGGCACTACATAGAGAACTTACACCGTTTTTAACCGACTTCAAAAAAAGGTGGAGGTTCTCATTTCGACTCTGTATGTATTACGCGAAAACTCAACATCAAAAACGGCATTTGTGTCTCAGATGTAGAAGACGAGAAATATTCCACCTCTAGGGTGGCAAACTAGGGGATGAATGACTTTTGAGACCAGGGTGCGTACCATAACCTTTCCAAAAACAATCTTATTTCAATGTAAGCCTAAGGTAAGCTTATTGTAATATTACTCATATTTGTACCATGACGAACCTGTCAACCAAGTAATGTATTATTGCTAAAGTGATTGAAAGAAGGAACGATTTCCCAATATTGTCCATTCCTTACTAAAAATAGGAAAGAGATAACGCTATGTGAACTACATTATGCCATCTCTTTCTTTTTTGATGTTCCGAATCGTGTTACCGTAGTATAATGTTTAAGTACTTCATGTTATTCACATTCAGAGAATTTTGACTGTTACAAAAGAGAAAAGTATGTAATAATAAAATCTATTAAAATTACGTTGTTTTCAATAATTATTCCGCATTTTCATGAAGAAAAATAAATAAAACAAGCTGAGTCTTGATAGTCACGTTGTGAATTCGGAACTATAGTCTAGTGTCAACTGTTAGTTTCGCCAAGGAGCATATAGATGGTGCTGTCATAATTTCACGAAATAAACATCGCGTATATTTATTTAACGAGAAATTATTTCCTGTGCGCTATTAAATAAAAAATAAACAAAATATTGAAGAGTTATATGTATATAAATAAGTTCAACTTAACTTTTAACTAAAACTGAAAATAACATTATCTCCATTGCATCCGTGTAACTTGAAACTAAATTTGACATAAGAGCAATATTACTTTATTGTTAAAGTCGCGTCATAGTACGAACTAAGTGAATGAACAATCACAAAGCTGCCAATAAAACATCATAGTTTTAACATTAGCTTACTTTAAACGCGTTATGGTACGAAAAGTCTATGTAAGGTTAAAGTAATATGGTTTTAAGAGGTTGTGGTAAGCCCCCAGTTTTTTTAGAACATTAATTTTTATACAGTATGTTGTACAATTACAGGCGTAAACAGCACTTACGAAAAAAAAGAATCTAAATTGAAAAAGATAATACTGTACACAAGAAAAAAGAAAAACAAAACGAAGAAATTATTGAACAAAGCAAAGCAAAACCCCTAAGACCCTTAAAGCGCATTTATTTATTAGTAACCATTGACTTAGTTAGTAACAGTCAGTCACAAGAAGACGACAAAGGAGAATGACAGTCTGGGCTACCTGCGGTCACTTGTAGTTGGACTAACAAATCAATCAATCAAATTATCACATAACACTTACTTGCCACGTCATTTACGCGGATTTAATTGAACCACTAACTTACCGAAGCGGAAACTCATACCGTAAGTTCCGCGGTATTGAAATCAAACGCACAACATAATGCAAGGTAATTATTGTAATTATCACAACAACAAAAAAGCTTTCTAAAACGTGTTTAACTTGAATATAATAAACTGCCTCTGTGGCCAAACGATTACCATGCTGGACTGCCACGTAGAGGTCCCAGGTTCGATTCCCGAGCCGGTAGAAATATTTGTGTGTGTACATTTATTTCTCTCGTGACTTTGGGTATAATTTGTGGTAGTCTATGTGTGTGTGTCCATGGCACCCGCGACACTATTTCTGTGTAATTGCCGCTTATACTGCTTCTCCATAGACATTGACTTACAAATAAATGGAGGACGGGTCTAATACAAAACCCAGGAAAAAATGTCCCAAGTCAACCTATTTAAACGTAGTGACATGTAAAGGAATATGAAAAAGCTAAAACGTTGAATTTAAATTGTAATGTCATCGCAGTACTGTCTAATTTTGCTTGCTTCGCTGTCAGTCGAACAAACGAAGACTAAAGCGTGTATAACGCTCTGTATAAAATTTTAACGCCCTATAAGTTCGGACACTTTTTAGCGCGGACCCGACGTCCATATAATTGTAAGTCAATGTCCATAGAGAAGTATTTTCAAAGTCAAAGTAAAAGAATCGTTTAATCCATAGATAAAATAATTTTACACTTGATAACATTGACTTACAATTATATGGACGTCGGGTCCGCGCTAAAAAGTGTCCGCACTTGTAAGGCGCTAAAATCGTATACAGAGCGCGACACTCCACTTTAGTCTTCATTTGTTCTACGGACAGCGCGATACTGCGATGACATAACAATTTAAATTTCGAATAGGTTGACTAGGGACATTTTTTTCGTGGTTTTTGTATTAGACCCGTCGTCCATTTATTTGTAAGTCAATGCTTGATAACGACACTTTTAAGCTACAGCTCGTTCAATATACTGACTCCCTGAGAAGAACGAGCAAGTAAATCTAGGGATTGCTCTTTTCAAATAAACTTAAATGCTATGGAATACACTTTGAATCAAATTTGTGTGGAATCTAGAGCCATGTCGTATTTCTATACGTCCTTATCTAACGCGTAGCCTTCAATTTTGTAATATGACTTTTCAATAAAAATACTCCGCAATCGTATACAGTTCACCACAAAAGCGTCGTTTACCTTGGTTAGACGAAATCGTGGTGAGTTTGGAATTAGCTCTAAAGCTTAGCCACCAGGTGGACTAAAACACCTTTTAAAGGAATGCGGGATTTTGCTAGAATCTGCCTTGTTGGAGGATTATGTCCAACAATACTGTTGGACATAATCCAACTTCCAACTGGAAATTGTTTTTGTCCGTTGAACTGCCAATAGTAATACAGGCAATAATACTTTCCCGTATTACTACTACCCACAGGTCCAGTAGCAAGATAAGGTACGTCTGGTACAACCTGGACAACAATCGACGAGTACCTGCCTCAAGCCGAGTACGTCTCGCCGAATACCTCACTTCACTTTTAGAACCATGCCAAACATTATAGTGTATGCTATTGATGCGATGAGGAGATCTTCTACATACGCAGCTCAGTCAGTTACAATAATTATTCTATGAATATTACAAAAAAGGTACATTTGTGACCCTTAGGTCTATTCAAGTATTAAAAGTCACATAAGTAATTTTTTCTACTAATTTAAAAGAGTAAATTATAGTGTTTTTAAAGCCTAATAAACATAAATCAAATAGCTTATTTTGCACAACTTATAAATGCTAAATAGAATTCTTTCATGTCTAATTTACAAAATAAGTCAAATGTAAGTTGTTAACCTGAAAAAATACAAAGAACAGAATACCTAATCTATATAGAAAATACATTGACTTACAATTATATGGACGTCGGGTCCGCGCTAAAAAGTGTCCGCACTTGTAAGGCGCTAAAATCGTATACAGAGCGCGACACTCCACTTTAGTCTTCATTTGTTCTACGGACAGCGCGATACTGCGATGACATAACAATTTAAATTTCGAATAGGTTGACTTGGGACATTTTTTTCGTGGTTTTTGTATTAGACCCGTCGTCCATTTATTTGTAAGTCAATGTATTTTCTATATAGATTAGGTATTCTGTTCTTTGTATTTTTTCAGGTTAACAACTTACATTTGACTTATTTTGTAAATTAGACATGAAAGAATTCTATTTAGCATTTATAAGTTGTGCAAAATAAGCTATTTGATTTATGTTTATTAGGCTTTAAAAACACTATAATTTACTCTTTTAAATTAGTAGAAAAAATTACTTATGTGACTTTTAATACTTGAATAGACCTAAGGGTCACAAATGTACCTTTTTTGTAATATTCATAGAATAATTATTGTAACTGACTGAGCTGCGTATGTAGAAGATCTCCTCATCGCATCAATAGCATACACTATAATGTTTGGCATGGTTCTAAAAGTGAAGTGAGGTATTCGGCGAGACGTACTCGGCTTGAGGCAGGTACTCGTCGATTGTTGTCCAGGTTGTACCAGACGTACCTTATCTTGCTACTGGACCTGTGGGTAGTAGTAATACGGGAAAGTATTATTGCCTGTATTACTATTGGCAGTTCAACGGACAAAAACAATTTCCAGTTGGAAGTTGGATTATGTCCAACAGTATTGTTGGACATAATCCTCCAACAAGGCAGATTCTAGCAAAATCCCGCATTCCTTTAAAAGGTGTTTTAGTCCACCTGGTGGCTAAGCTTTAGAGCTAATTCCAAACTCACCACGATTTCGTCTAACCAAGGTAAACGACGCTTTTGTGGTGAACTGTATACGATTGCGGAGTATTTTTATTGAAAAGTCATATTACAAAATTGAAGGCTACGCGTTAGATAAGGACGTATAGAAATACGACATGGCTCTAGATTCCACACAAATTTGATTCAAAGTGTATTCCATAGCATTTAAGTTTATTTGAAAAGAGCAATCCCTAGATTTACTTGCTCGTTCTTCTCAGGGAGTCAGTATATTGAACGAGCTGTAGCTTAAAAGTGTCGTTATCAAGCATTGACTTACAAATAAATGGACGACGGGTCTAATACAAAAACCACGAAAAAAATGTCCCTAGTCAACCTATTCGAAATTTAAATTGTTATGTCATCGCAGTATCGCGCTGTCCGTAGAACAAATGAAGACTAAAGTGGAGTGTCGCGCTCTGTATACGATTTTAGCGCCTTACAAGTGCGGACACTTTTTAGCGCGGACCCGACGTCCATATAATTGTAAGTCAATGTTATCAAGTGTAAAATTATTTTATCTATGGATTAAACGATTCTTTTACTTTGACTTTGAAAATACTTCTCTATGGACATTGACTTACAATTATATGGACGTCGGGTCCGCGCTAAAAAGTGTCCGAACTTATAGGGCGTTAAAATTTTATACAGAGCGTTATACACGCTTTAGTCTTCGTTTGTTCGACTGACAGCGAAGCAAGCAAAATTAGACAGTACTGCGATGACATTACAATTTAAATTCAACGTTTTAGCTTTTTCATATTCCTTTACATGTCACTACGTTTAAATAGGTTGACTTGGGACATTTTTTTCGTGGTTTGTGTATTAGATTCGTCGTCCATTTATTTGTAAGTCAATGCGTGTACCTATTATGTCCTCGAAAACATTCAATTCTTCACATTGCCTTACGATTCATCAGAATGATTTTTTTAAAACTGCAGAAACGCCAATTTTAAAAGACGCACAAATTTGACCTATCGTACACCGGCCCAGTTTTGTCACAAAATTATTTTAACCAATATATTTATATATTATATAATATTATCATTTATAATAATAATAAAGGAGGAGGTTCTTACTTCGACTGTATGTTTTTTTTTATGCTACGCGATAACTCCGGTATTTGTGAACTAATTTTCATGATTCTTTTTTTGTTGGAAGGAGGGTACCTCCATAGTGGTCCCATTTAATTTTGAAGAAAATCATTCACCTCTAAGGCTGGCTGTTCACGCATGAAGATTAATTTTTATAAATAGCGCCAAAATTTTATTATAAGGAGAAATTATATTAATGGTTGATTTTGCTGTTCTCGAATTCAAGGCGTTTTTCTCTCTCAATATACTTTGAGTAGTGAGAACCGATTTTTAATATCTCCTGTGTCAAGTTCCGTATAGTGGCGAACTAGGAGATGAATCCGGGTTTGCGCACTTTCCGGTAACCGATTTCAATAAAACTTGGTAATTATATGTAATTCCACGTACTTTTGGGGTCGGTTTTTTTAGTACTCTGTACTGAGATTATTATTAGTAAAAACAAAGTGTACTCTTATTTGTGCCACTGTAATAATAATAATGTCCCAGACAACCAAATATAATGGCCTCCAGCACCAAATTAGAAAAAATCGTTTCCCAAATTGGTCCTACGGGGAATCGAACCTGGGACCTCCTCATCCAACGCGCACAATACAAACCGATGGGCCACCGAGGTCCTCGAAGATAACAATTAAATCTAATGAATGCGTATTACACCTTTGTATTCTAACTCAATTTATTTGATATTTATTCGATATTTTCAGTCAGTTACTATTAATAATCGGAGCTCCTATTCAAACTACGTGAAAACTAACTTCAATCTACTTGCGAGGTGTAGTGGAGCTTAGAGACGATGTAATAAGCAGAATTTTGTATAGAACGTCTATGTGGATTTCTAGTAATACATACATAGTGGACAGTACCTCCCTCTGAAGTCTTGGAATGGTTACAAATAAAAAGCAATATAGTTATGTTTTAATGTAAAACTTGCAAATAAATTACTATATTAAAGTAGCTCGATTGTTATGTGTACAAAATAAAATATTTCTATATTTATCTATTTACTTCTATATCTATTCTCTATTTATTATAAATTATAACACCGTAATATAATAATAATAAAATGCAACACATTTTTAAAACAACATAGTGATTACTAAGAAATATAATCTTGAATGTGCCATTGCTTGCGAAATTTTTTTTTTTTTTTAATTTTTTTTAAATTTAGCCGTGGGGCGACGGCTTAAGAATACATTGTCGCCTCCCCATACATGCCCGTGGGGGTCGTAAGAGGCGACCGAGGGCGTCACAAGTGTCCATCTGCTTAGCATTGTGGTAGGCTCTGTGCCGACTGGATAGCGACCACAGTACACACGGCGGAAAACCCTCCACAGTGAAACGCTTTTGCGAATCGCGTTCAGGGATCAGTTGGTGTACATCCAGTGCATTTGGCCAGACCGGCAAAATGATAGTGACGGAGTGAAGATATTTGTGTTTTCCATCCGTTACTCTCATCTCTGGACTGTATTCGCACTTTCCATCAGGCGCGGTGCAGTCATTTTGTCGAGTCGCAAGAAAAAAAAAAAAAAAAAAAAAAAAAAAAATTAACATTACTTATGTCTGTACCACAGACCATATCTGTACCTTGTGACGATGCAACCTCCTTCATCGTCATTCTACCTTCTTACCGCCCTTTTCTCTGGTTCGTGCCCACCTACTTTTAAATTTTGAATCGTTCTTAAATTCCTTTTTCTTTTTTAATTTTTTATCAAATTGATATTCAATAATTTTTTATGTGATATGACTCCACTAGTTTGATAAAATTATCGAACACTCAGAAAATTCCTTTTTTACTTTTTTTAGTTACTTTTTTTAGTTAAATCATGTAACGTAACTGCTTGTAAAGTATTGCATTTGTACGATCATTGAAAATCAAACCACCGAACCGCTTATAAAGCATAGAAATTCTAGAAATTACAGGCCCTTGGAGTAAATTCCTTTTTTCCATTAAAGGGAGTGTTTTATACCATTTTACCTACCTGTTTTCATATCATTGTTTTGTTACAACCTTTACTTTACCTGTTCTTTTCCCTCTTTCTTTATTTCTACAATAAAATTCACGTGAACCAAGTCTTGTATTTAATTACGCGAGGCCCGCGTTACAACCTCACCTGTGGTGCGTAGCCGGGTTTAGATTACGAGGTGTGTTTATGCTGCGGGACGCGCACTACCCAAAGCTCACAGCAGTAACGAATATTATGTTTAGTAAGTAGAAGAAAATATGTCGAAATTAACAATTCATTAATGAATATTATTTAGCGTCTATATAAATTTTAAATACTTTTTACAGCTACCATTATACTGTATATAAAATGCTGCCAAAAAAGCGCTTGTACGGCAGCCATTTTGAAAAATGGCTATATTACTTAGTAAAATATAATTATCATTCAAATGAAAAATAAAATTTCCTCTACACTGCAAAAATGCAGTAAAAGTATTTTCAGTATAGTACCAAACCTCGTCTCTTGTAATAATCATTTGACAAAGATTAATTCTAAAAATCTTAAAATTGAGAAACAAATTCTAAAGACGATGCGATGATTTGAGTTTAAAAAATGAAACCAAAACAATAGGGGCTGGCCATTGACTTACAAATAAATGGACGACGGGTCTAATACAAAAACCACGAAAAAAATGTCCCAAGTCAACCTATTCGAAATTTAAATTGTTATGTCATCGCAGTATCGCGCTGTCCGTAGAACAAATGAAGACTAAAGCGGAGTGTCGCGCTCTGTATACGATTTTAGCGCCTTACAAGTGCGGACACTTTTTAGCGCGGACCCGACGTCCATATAATTGTAAGTCAATGGGGCTGGCATCATATTTTCAACAGCTCCAAAAACAAATTCCAAAAAAAAAAATGCATATAATGTGCAAATAGAAAAAGCATCCGTGCAGATACACTTACGGGATGAACGCTTCACATTTCAAATAAAGTTTATTTACATTGGCAACAAAAGCGATTCAAGCAAAATAACTCGGTTTTACTTTTAAAACATTGTGCCGAGTCTGTCCATATTCATTACAGCCTCGCGTAAAAGTGCATTGTACAACGCTATTTGATATTCTCTTGAAATTTACGGTAATAATAAGAATAATAATAATAATTACCAGCTGTGAAGAATACAGTAAACAATAATACACGCCATGCTGCTTGACTTCGAATTTGTTTGACTTTTGTGTTGACTGAGAAAAAGAAAAACAATAATAATATAAATAAAATTTTTATTGAAATATCAATTCAAAAATTGAATATCAATTCAATAATTTTTTGTGAAATTACTCCACTAGTTTGTTATAATTATTAATACAAAGATCGAACACTCAGAAAAAATTCCTTCGACCGACCGATAATTAATACAGTGAATAGCGACATCTCTCGCCAGGACTGTTAGCTGTAAAGGTACTAACTGGGTGATAAATCTTTCATAGATTTCTCATAGATGGCGCTACGACTAAAAAGTCGTTGAAAAACCAAATACAAAGACACGACGCAAGCACATAGAAGAATTCGTGAGGTCCGTTGGTTCGTTCCGTGGCATAGTTGGTATAGCGTCTGCCACGGTATGCAAGAAGACGTCGCGTCAATTCGTATCCGACCGGATCGAAGGAATTTTTTCTGAGTGTTCGATCTTTGTATTAATAATAATAATAATATACTTCCGGACACTTAGATCGAGCCACCTCGCATTTTTGTCGTACAGGGCTAGAATACAAAAATAGTGTTATCACCGAAGAAAAAGTTTTCCCCGGTTTTGCAAATCCAAATTCCCAACAAGAACCTATGGAAAAGACGTTTAGTATCAAAATTGCATACCTAATAGATTTTGATCAATCAAACATTGTTTAAGGTACTGATAATGAGCGGTGGCTCGAATTATGTGCCCGGAAGTGTAATAATAATAACGCACACACTCATAATCGCGCACTACGGAAACCCTTTATCGCGGGTGCCATGGACACATACAAAGACAACCATAAATAACACCCAAACTCAAGAGAGAAATGACTTAGAAGCAGTACCTTGTGAAAGAGTTCGTCCTGGGAAGTACTGGCACCTTATCCATTTAAACCGCCAAGCAGTAATGTCAGCATTACTGTGTTGTAAGGATGCTGGTGAAATTGCGGGCACAAGGGACTTGTCAGCTTACGTCACAGGGTGACGGGCGCAGTGGCAGTGCCCCTCAGATCTTTGCAATTTAAAGCTCTAAGTGGCACTCCAATTGTTATGGACAGAAGTGTAGCTTACCATCAGGAGCTACTTGTTCGTCTTGTCACTTGGTATTATAAAGAAAAATGTAGGCCATATAAATATTTCTCCCGGCCTGGGAATCGAAACCGAGACCTCCGCGTGGCGGTCCAGCGTGGTAAACGGTTCTTTCTCATTAGAAATCTACGTTCAAAACATTGATTTACAAATAAATGGACGACAGGTCTGATACAAAAACCACGAAAAGAATGTCCCAAGTCAACCTATTTAAACGTAGTGACATGTATAGGAATATGAAAAAGCTAAAACGTTGAATTTAAATTGTGATGTCATCGCAGTACTGTCTAATTTTGCTTGCTTCGCTGTCAGTCGAACAAACGACGACTAGAGCGTGAATGACGCACTGTATACAATTTTAACGCCCTATAAGTTCGGACACTTTTTAGCGCGGACCCGACGTCCATATAATTATAAGTCAATGGTTCCAAAGCGTTTTTTACACGCTTGCGTGGAAAAGGTTTTTGAAATTCGAACTTGACGATAGACTGTGGTGTATCCATGGTGTACCTAACTTTTTCTTTCGGTGAGAAAAGAAAATTACACGTTTAACTACGCGATTTGTCGTACGTTACTTATTTAAGTAATATAAATCCCTTGGTATATTTTATTCTTATTATTGTTGACATTAAATTGATAACTAATTGTGTTATTAAATTATTTTACTTCGTCGAAGAACTAAAATAATTTCAATAATCACTTAATCACACAAAATAAAAGTACGAGGAAGCTTAGAATAATAAGTGAGGCAAATTGAAGCGCGCCCAAAGGGCCTACACGAGCGGGCGGGCCTTCAGTGCTCAAGGTCAACTTGCACCGCGAACAGATAAAGAATTTTAGCTAAAAATGACGAAATGTGCGGTAAATGAGTGTAAAAATACGTCAGACAAACATAAAATAGATACTAACATCACATTCCACAAGGAAGTAACGCGTTTTAACTTGTATTTTTATATAAATATTCACTAAAACCGAAAATTAACCTACTACTAAAACTAGCCTACATGAATTTGATTTTTGCCTCACTTGTGACAGTTCGTTTGATATGAAACTGTCATTCTATGCGTTATTATTCTAAGCGAGGAAGAATAAAAATTGATGAGGTGTCAATTCAGAACGCATCCGAAGATAACTTGAGCTTTGATACAATGGACGAAAATTAAAAAATTACATATTTAATATATTTAATTACTCATGAAATGTGATTTCGTTTGTTTTGTAACTAGATGTATACAGAATATTTTTGGAATATACTGAGACGTACACACAGGTCAGTTATTGGCGCTGTACTATTTCAGCTTTCTAATTTGTGATTTCAGCGCAAACGAAGGTTGATATTTAAAAGTGAAATAAGGCCCATTTGCTTGATGAGTTGCCAGCGGTCGATGGCCCTTATTTCGTCTCTATTTTTGGTTATATACTCGATATGATATACGAGTGTCTAATCCACACATGTAATTCATAAGAAAGATACTGACAAAAGATATTCATTCTCAAAAAGTTTTTAATAAAAAGATTCAAATCGAGTTGTTAGGTTTTCGCGATTGTTACACATAGGAAATGAAACTATTTTTCCGGATTTAAATCGCGTATATTTGTTTTTTCAAACAAACCGACGTTTCGGGCCCTTTACAGGTCCCATGGTCACGGTTGACTGAGGTGGTACAGTCTTCAACCAGTTATGTCTAATATTAATGCAAACCACCCTATTTTTTCACTATAGTTACAATAGTTATTAATTAAATACCTTATTTTTAATTTTACAAAAAAACATTCCAATTTACGCTACATTACGTTTTATAAATTATTTTATTGCAAAAGGCCCGAAACGTTGGTTTGTTTGAAAAAACAAATATACGCGATCTAAATCCGGAAAAAATAGTTTCATTTCCTACGTGTAATAATCGCGAAAACCTAAAAACTTGATATACATTCATCATAATTATAATTATTATATAAAAAACACCAACCACAAAAGTTCGTGGTATTACATTTGCCATGTTTAATTGAAATCGGTCGGGAAGTGCGCGAAACCGGTTTCATCCCCTAGTTTACCACCCTTAGAGATGAAATATTTTCTTCAAATTTAAATGCGATCAAAACTGAGGTCTCTCTTTGAAACTCTCGTTCCAACAAAAAAAGAATCAACAAAATCGATTTACAAATCGAGTAATCGCGTAAACATGCACACAAAAAAAATACAGTCGAATCGATAACCCTTTCAGTTGAAAAATGTCTAGCGATCAAGCACGTTTTTGCTAATCACTGAAAAACGAGGTTTTAATGATTTTTTTGAACATCAATGGATTTTTTAGTCAATTTCATTTTCAAACTCAATTTATGAATTCGTTCATGCGCCCTCCAAGCTATAACCTCACCTGTTCATGCTCTCCTTGCAGCTTCGACCGACTTGAATTAGCAGCCAATCTAAAAACTTCCAAGTTTGCTAAAGTAGATTATGCCCAGGAACATTGACTTATAAATAAATGGACGACGGGTCTAATACAAAAACCACGAAAAAAATGTCCCAAGTCAACCTATTCGAAATTTAAATTGTAATGTCATCGCAGTATCGCGCTGTCAGTCGAACAAATGAAGACTAAAGCGGAGTTTGGCGCTCTGTATACGATTTTAGCGCCTTACAAGTGCGGACACTTTTTAGCGCGGACCCGACGTCCATATAATTGTAAGTCAATGCCCAGGAAGGAAGAGTTCCGTCAGAGGCATGTGTCGCAAACTCTTTGCTACAAATTATTTTTCTACTGTTCTGTCACGTTTTTGTTTAATTGTGTTGTTCTGATTTCCGGTTGTCACTGGGTCGAGAATAATATTTTGTGGTCCATACCTATTTGTACTCATTTCTTTAGTTTCTTCACTCCAATTTCATACAGTCCACATCGTCCACTACAGGATGAGTGATTTGAATGATGCTTATGGGTATCTCTGATGATATGATATTCAATAAACTAATGCCTTCCATAGAGAATATTAAATGTCCTGAAAATGAAATCATTTTGTACCATCGAGTATATAACCAGAAATAGAGACGAAATAAGGGCCATATATTCCTGGTAACACATTAGCGATACAGCTCTTATAAATATCAACTCCCGTTTGCACAGAAATATAGACAGGCCAACTACTGACCCGTGTGTACGTTTCCGTATATTCCAAAAAATATTCTGTATTTATTGTAATAAAGATAATATCTCTAACAATGCCGTGCTGTTCTATTCGGTGGTGTGGGAAAAAGAGCAAAACAACTAATTACAAAACAGAAGGAATCAAATTTCATTTGTAATTAAATATTAAATATGTAATTTTGCAATTTTCGTCCATTACAACAAAACTCAAGTTAACTGGTCGATTTGAAGTGAAACAGTTGACGACACCCATTGACGACACCCGTCAATTGTTTCGAAATCGGGCTGGCCAATCGTAGGCCAGTTGTCACAGTAGTGATATGGCAAAATAGTTTTCAAACAAATTAAATTAAAAATTTCGTCTCTATTTCTGGTTACATACTCGATGTTCTGTACCCACGGCATGTCTAATCTGTTCTCTATACCGGGTTCTTTAACACATGAGCCATACGTAAATCCCTCTTAATTCGTCTCTGCGTTTCGTACAGACTATACTCGTGTATATGAATCTAAAAAGTAGGGCAATCATCGCCCGATTCTGTTGTCAAACCATGTGGTCAGTAAAATGCATTTATCATACAGTTTACGTGCACGATTTTAATAAGTAACGCTTATTTACTTAGTTGCTTATTTTTATTGCTATACATACAACATATTTCTTTTTCTATTTTTTTTGTGGCGGGACGGACGGGTGTATACCAAGTGCCGAGACGTACAAGTCGTGCGCCTGGTGGCAAGCGACACGCCTATCCATAACAGTTGCAGTGCCATTCAGAGCTTTAAATCGCAAAGATCTTTTGGGCACTGCTACTGCACCCCTCACCCTGATAAGTGGAAAGCTCCATGTATCTATAATTTCAGCAGCACCCTTACCTTTCAAAACCGGAACACAGTAATGTGAGCATTGGCAGTACTTCCCTGGACGAACGCTTTCACAAGGAGCTCTACACGCATCCACTGCTGGACATAAGCCTGCTCTAGAGCACACCAACTTTCCCGGTCTTGTGCCGCCCGCATCCAGCCACTGCCGACCACCTTACTCAGGTCGTCCGTCCATCTTGCCGCAGGGCGTCCTACACTGCGTTTTCCTTGACGCGGCGTCCATTCCAGAACAAGTCTGCTCCATCGGCGATCAACCCTACCGCAGACATGCCACTTAAGCTTACTGTTTTTGCGAACTATATCGGTCACTTTAGTTCTCTAACGTATGACCACGTTAGGGATTCGGTCTATCGGAGAAACCCCAAGCATAGCTTGCTCCAACACACGCTGAGCGACCTTGAATTAGTGGACGAGGCCAGTTGTTAATGTCCACGTCTCGGCTGCGTACGACATAACTGGTAAAACGCACTGGTTAAATACCTTAGTTATTAGGCTTTGTCGGATTGACGACATGAAGATGTGGCTAAACTTTCCAAATGTCGCCCAGCCCAAACAAATTCTTCTGTCGGTTTCCTTCTCGAAGTTGTGCTTGCCAAGCTGGATATTTTGGTCATGGTAGAAGTAATTGTGCACAACCTCAAGAGTAGCCCCATCTACGGTTACAGATTTTACATTCTATTATTAATATTATTTTCATTATGCAAAGATCCAATACAAAGAAAAATTTCGTCGTTCTACCAGGACTCGATACCAAACCAGAGCGATGCTCTACCAATTGAGCTACAGTATCGTGTCACCAGACCTTACAAAATTTTTCTATGCATTTATTACGGATCTTTGTTTTTAGTTTTAACGGATTTTTGCCGTAGCGCCATCTATGAGAAATCTATGAAACCTTTACAGCTACCAGGGGTTGAAAAGAGATGTCGTTTTATTATAAAGTATGATATTGATTTATCGCTCACAGAACATAAATTATTAATGGTGGAACGAAAGATATTTCAAATCAAATTATTTTATTCGTCATCATGGGTCAATATATCGCCATGACTATATTAATTATACTTGTCCAATGCTTCCAAATAATATTAATAATCATTAACAAACAGTAATCACTAATTATAGGCTTCCACCTACACAGGACAGAGAAAAACCAAGTCTTAACATCTATAACAGACAGGATATCAAAACCAAAGTAATATAATTAAGTAATTTAATCAATGTAGATAAATTAATGTCATACAGTCACGTTCGTCTCAATAATAAATACATTAATGTGAAATTAATTAACAAAATTTCGTATATAATTGTCAAATAATGTTTTCGAAGCGTTCTGGGATCAATCAAAGAAGAGATACGGCTGTCGATAAACTGCTGACTGGACAGCCATCAGTAGAGAAATTTCGACTATATAAATAGACCGTACACTAGCTAATAGCTATCGTGAAGTTTTTTAAATAGAACCTTTCCTTCATGATTTATAATTGGAGCTAAAAATGATAAAATATTTAATCGAAGCAACCAGAATAGAGGCTCAGTTCGGGCCGGTTGGAACTCATTAAATTTTCAACTCGTATCCAATTCAGAACAAGTCTGAGTAAGGGAATTATTAATTAACGGGCACTACGAAGTCCATTTTTCTTAATCTCCATACGCTGTGATTCGAAATTTTCTAATTAAAATCTGGCGTACGGAATCGCTAGATTCACATTGTTGAAAAGCAGATTTTCCGTTTTGCAAGATCGGGTTCATACATTTACACTACCAGTCTTTAGTTTGATCGGGTTGTTTTAAATACGCCGCTTTTTAAATTGTGGAATAATCTTCCCCGTGGGAGATATGATAGATTTTGTCATTGGGTATTTTCCGTAAGACATTTAATTTAATTGGTTTTTGTCCATGCAAACCTTGGAGGCAGCCATTGTAGTGCAGTTGTGTATGGATAATAATATCTATGTAATGTTGCGCTATGGCCGAAAAGTCGTTAAAAACTAGAAACAAAAATCTGAAACAAGCACATAGAAAAATTCGTAAGGTTCAAATTCAAATTCAAATTCAAATTGTTTATTTGCTTCAAACATGGTATAAAAGTTGTAGCAAAAAAAAATAAAACCAGTACATACAAGCATGTTTCGCATATCCGATAGCATGCAGATGTCTAATAATATTATCTTGATTGAGTATTACAATTTTAAATAAATAAGTCACAATTTTCACAGATTAAGTATGTCAAGAATTAAAATAATAATAAAAATAAAAATTCAAGAATTACAAAAAAAAATGTCAAAGTTACAAAAACAAAATACATATACATATATGTCAAGAATTACAAAATATATATATATATATATATTTTTTAAGTAATACATAATTATTGTTCCAAGAATTCATTCACACTGTAAAATTTTTTTACAACTAACCATTTGTACAATTCTGTAGTCATTTGTGTATACGTCAGTTTTTTATTTCATTGGGTAGTTTATTATAAATTTTTATACATGTGTAGTACGAACTTTTTAGGTAAAGAGTAGTTCTAGGTACATGGTCTACAACAAGTCTATTAGGGTTTGTTTTTGCACGTGAGTTTATTTGAATGGCTATTTTGAATGGCTATTTAATATAATAGCTATAGTGCGCGCGGAACTAGCTGGCCGCGCCTTAGGTATGTGAGCGGTGGGACGGGGAGGCGGGGGCACTTGATGTCATTACTCAGAATACTCAGTTCGGCGCCGGACTTCGCGGCGGCAACACACGTTGACAGTTCTGGCTAGTTTAGACAAAACGCACAAGAGATTGCAATGTCAAGATGAGTCCGCCGATAAAAAGACAATCTAAGGAAATAATATTTAAAGTGCATACGTTTTTTAAAAAACGGAAAGCCGATGTCAATAGTTTAGAATATAAAACTGATGCGAATATTCATAAATTAGTGGCAGAAGCAACCGGGATATCAGAACGAAGTGTAAGGAGAGTGATTGCTCAAAGTAAAACATCCTTGCAAAATACAGGGGAAGCAAAATTTAGTTCTCCACGAAGGCCAAAAGAGATAAAAAAGAAAATACAAGTTGATGATTTTGATTTAGGAGTGATAAGAAGAAAAATAAATCAGTTTTATACGGTACTGTGTTAAAAGAGGATAATATTTTAGATTGCGGATTAACTTATTTAAGAGATCTTTTGCACAAACTGGGATATTCATTTAAAAAATGTAAATCGAAGAGATCCCTTTTATTAGAGAGACCAAACATTGTTGAATGGCGAGTGAAATATTTGAGGGCCATAAGAAAATTCAGAGAAGACAAACGAAATATATTCTTTTTGGACGAAACTTACGTTAACCAAAGTCATAATGTCCAAAAATGTTGGCAATCTTCGTCGGAGCCTGGTGTTTATGCAGATATAGGCAAAGGAAGGCGTTTAATAATAGTTCACGCTGGTAGTCGGAACGGGTTAGTTGACGATGCTCTGCTAATTTTTAAATCAGATTCAAAAACAGGAGACTATCATGGAGACATGAACTCTACAAATTTTTACAACTGGGTTGATCGAAAGTTAATACCTAAACTTCCACCTAACTCAGTCATAGTTATGGACAATGCAGCTTACCACTGTGTGCAAGTTGAGAAGAAACCGACTATGTCCTGTATGAAAATTAATATGCAGAATTGGTTGCAAAATCATAACGTGCCCTTTTCTCCCACGATGGTCAAAGCTGAACTCTTGGGCTTGATTAATACGACCCAATCAGAAAAAATATACACGATTGATGAACTTCTGAAAGGTGCAGGTCATACTGTTCTAAGACTACCTCCATATCATCCAGATCTCAACCCAATCGAGCTTGTGTGGGCAAATATAAAAAATTGCCTGGCCAGAGATCACATTAATGCTACATTGGACGAGAAAATTACAATACTAACAAGACTATTTTCTGAATTTTCTGCCGAACAATGGCAAAAATGCGACGACCACGTACAAAAAAACGAACAAGAATACTGGAATCATGATATGAGATATGATACTGTGATGGACGAATTCATTATAAACTTACAAGATGATTCTGACTCAAGTTCAGACAATTCAGAATCAAGTGATTCAGAGGATAATATGTCAGAGTAATTTCATATCTATAAATACAAAGTCGTGTTAGTTACACTAATTAATTAATAATAATTTCATAAATGATTCAAATATGTCGGAAGAATTTCATTTAATTTGTTTTTGGTTTATTTTACTTTTAATTGCAATGTACGGACAACAGCAAGTCCATCAATACATAAATGTCAAATTTATCCAATCAATTTTATACTCTATTCCCTGGACTTTAAGTTGAAAATCAATTGAGGAAATCTGACAGTTTGTGGCGGCCTGATGTGCTGCCGACTGTACATTGCAATTAATTAGATAGGTATAATATAAACTTGTAAAAGTTCAATTGGCTTTAATTTTTTCTTTTCAATAACTGAACAATTATTGTTCACGATATCTCGAGATTGGTCGTCACTGTCTAATCTCATGTGCGTTGCGAGCAGCAAGCAACCCGCCCCCTCACCCCTGTCCCTACCTAAGGCGCGGCCAGCTAGTTCCGCGCGCACTATAGTTCGTTAGTTCGTACTAGCGTTTAGTACGGTTTGCTGAAAGACGCTGGTTCGAATCCAGCTAAATGTAAGGAATTTTATGTTACACATACAAAAATTGCCGTTTGCCGAAAGATTGGTCGGAAGCGATGTGCATCAATCGGTTACCCGCCGTCCTTACCAGGTCATCTGACCATTTTGTAGGGGGCCGTCCCACTGATCGCCTTCGTGGTCCGTCTCCATTCAAGAACCTTTCTGCCCCAACAGTCGTCAGTTCTACTGCTGCTACTGTTTACTTCAACTTGTTAATCCTTTGTGTTAAGTCGGTGACTTTCGTTCTTCTACGGATCTCCTCATTTCTGATTCGATCATATAGAGAAATGCCGAGCATTGCTCGCTCCGTAACTCGTTGAGTGACTTGGAGCTTTTTTATGAGGCCCATAGTAACTATATTTTTAATAATCATAAAAAGCAAAAACAATTGAATATCATGGTGAAACATCGTAAAATTCAATAAAAGCTTAAAAATTCTATATATTGTTGTGTTTCGTTTATTGACTTACAAATAAATGGACGACGGGTCTAATACAAAAACCACGA
>NW_020656077.1:8838857-8863183 GCF_003589595.1 Hyposmocoma kahamanoa
ACTGACAGCGCGATATTGCGATGACATTACAATTTAAATTTCGAATAGGTTGACTTTTTTCGTGGACATTTTTTTCGTGGTTTTTGTATTAGACCCGTCGTCCATTTATTTGTAAGTCAATGGCTAAAGTACTTAATATTAATTATATTCGGAGAATTATAACTGCCAAAAAAAATAAAAGCATGAAATCTATTAAAATTACGTTCTTTTAAATTATTTTTCCGCACTTTTATGAAGAAAAATAAATAAAACCAGCTGAGTCTTGATTGTCACGTTGTGAATTCGGAATTATCTTAGAGGATGGAAAAAAAATAAAGGAAATTATAGTCTAGTGTCAACTGTTAGTGTCGCCAAGGATCATATAGATGGCGCTGTCATAATTTTACGAAATAAACATCGCGTATTTTTATTTAACGAGAAATTCTTTTCTTATTACAATTAAATAAAAAAATAAACAAAATATTGAAGAGATTTGTGTAAATAAATAAGTTCAACTTAACTTTTAATAATTACAAATCAACATTTAGACAATAAATTCGAAAATAATATTGTTTCCATTGCATACGTGTAACTAGTTTAAGATTGCTAAATTTGACATAAAAACAATATTACTTTAATGGTAAAGTCGCGTCATAGTACGAACTGAGTGAATGAATAGTCTCAAAGCTGCCAATAAAACATTATAGTTATAATAAGCTTAATTTAAACGCATTATGGTACGAAAAGTCAATGTAAGGTTAAAATAATATTGTTCTATGAGGTTGTGGTAAGCCCCCTGAGATATAAGTTAACAAGTCCCATGTGCCTTGATATCAAATAGGTAAGGTGGCATTCAAATCAAATCATTTATTTGCATGTCACAGTTATAATACATTTTTAAATACAATTTAAGGTGTTATGTCATTGTATAGGATCATGTGACGCCCTGTAAGGGCATAGCAAATTACAGAGGGGTATTTATAAATTATACTAACAAATTTTTATCAACAATGTCAATGCATGCATTAAATTCGTTATGATTGTAATACGTACTTAAGCTATCATTCATTCGATATTAAAAAAATAAAAATAATAAAAATTAACAATTCACAAAGATATCAATATTATCATATTTATGGAATGAAAAGTATTTACAAAATAAAAATAGGTAATAGTGTTAATATTATTAAATAAATGTCAAAGGCAATTTCATATAATTTTAAATAAATTCCTGCAATGTCGTATTATTATTATTCCTCCAAATATTTATCACAGAAATATTCATTTATATTGTAATAGCATTTTTTAATTAACAGCTTTTTCAATGTCTTATCAAAGTCAGTGTCTTTTACTATGTCTCTAATGTTAATTGGTAGATTGTTGTACAATTTTATAGTCATATAATGAGGGCTTGAGGCCACTAGTTGCAGATTGGTAAGGGTAGTTTCTAATTTGTATAGATTTCGATTATTCCTTTTTACGGTTGTTATTGTCGCATAGAGATTTTTATGTTTTCTTACAAATTTACAAGACTCGAGAATGTATATTGAAGTTACAGCGAGAATGCCATGTTTTATAAAGAGAGGTTTGCATGATACCATTTGGTTGACGTTTGTTAATATTCTAATACACTTTTTTTGCAATGTGAAAATATCTTTAATATCTGAACTTACCCCACAAAATTATTCCGTACGAGATTATCGAATGAGCATAAGCATAGTATGCCGACAGAGAAGTTTCAAAATCGGTTACTTTTTTCAAATTTCTTAGAGCATAAATGAATGACGACAGTTTGCGGGCCAGTGTTTGTATATGTTGCTTCCAAGTGATCGTGGAGTCGATTTCAATTCCCAATAAGTTGCGGAACTAACAGTTTGTAAAGGTGTATTGTTGTGCTTATATGATATTTCTAATTCGTTTTTTTTGAAATGGCCGAAATTGTACTAGTTTTGTTTTATTTATATTTAGTTGTAAATTATTCATTTGAAGCCATTGACTTACAAATAAATGGACGACGGGTCTAATACAAAAACCACGAAAAAAATGTCCCAAGTCAACCTATTCGAAATTTAAATTGTTATGTCATCGCAGTATCGCGCTGTCCGTAGAACAAATGAAGACTAAAGCGGAGTGTCGCGCTCTGTATACGATTTTAGCGCCTTACAATTGCGGACACTTTTTAGCGCGGACCCGACGTCCATATAATTTTAAGTCAATGTTTGAAGCCAATGTGTCAATTTGTCAAGTATTAAATCTAGTATTTCAGATAATTCAACTGTGTTGGAGCAAGAAGTTACGATAGATATGTCATCCGCAAAGAGAGTGCACTGATCTTTCAAAATGTTTGGGAGGTTATTTATGTATATTAAAAATAATGTACAACCTTAGAACACTTCCTTGCGGTATAGAACCTTTGATAGGGATCGAATCAGATCTAATATTTTTTATTTCGTAGTCGTTGTTTTTTGTACTGTTGACCTCCACTAGCTGCTGTCTATTACTAAGATAAGATTAAAACCAATCATGAGCGATTCCACGGATCCCTGTTGCGTAAAGTTTATTTAAAAGAATTTTATAATTGACTCTATCATAAGCCTTGCTCATGTCAAGGAGCAGGCCGATTGCATATTTTCTATTATTTATAATATCTAGAATTTTTTGGAAATATTTATAGATAGTGGAACGGTTCTTTCTAAAACCGTTTTGACTATCGTCAAAAATTTTATATTTTTCATAAAAAGAAGTTACACGGTATGTCATTGCGGTTTCAAAAATATTTGAAGATGTTGGTAGAAGAGCGATAGGGCGATAATTATTTGGATTAGTTTTATCTCCTTTCTTATGAATAGGTTTTATTAAAGATATTTTTTAATTTAATTTTAATTTAACATAATGCATGAAACCAAGCGAGTACCATTAATTCGTTAACTCGTTTGTGTGAAAACTTTTCTGCCAAATCATTACTGTGACAACTGCGCTCCGATTGGCCAGCCCAAATACGAAACGATTGTCGGATGTCTTCAATTGTTTCACATCAAATCGACCAGTTTAACTTGAGCTTTGCTATAATGGACGAAAATTGAAAAATTACGTATTTAACATTTAATTACCTATGAAATGTGATTCCGTTTGTTTTGTAATTAGATGTTTTGCTGTTTTTCCCACACCACCGAATGAAACGGCCTATCTTTATTACAATAAATACAGAACATGGGACTGTACTATTTCAGTTTTCTAATTTGTGATTTCAGCGCAAACGAGAGTTGATATTTAAAAGTGATATAATGCCCATTTACCTGATGACTTGCCATGATAGATGGCCCTTATTTCGTCTCTATTTCTGGTTATATGCTCGATGTTTTATTCAAATGAATTGTCAGCGCGAGGATTGGGGAACGTGAATTAATATAAATATGAAATAAGTTTATATGGCATTGCATTTTATCTTGCACTTATAATAGAGAAATGATATATATCTCAGGTTTATATTCATTAGTAAGACTTTAAAATGATAATATATATATATATATTTAAAATGATATTGTGATATCTTTAACTGCAGTGTCCCAGCATTCAAGAGGTCGCTGCTAGCATTAAAGTAAAGTGAATAGCATATTCTCTCTCTCTTGTTTTTATTTCTCTCGATTTTTCTTTTTTTTTATGGTTGATTTAGTGTCTGTTTAAGTATATCTAAATGTTTTAAAATGAATGTTGAGCACAGTAATAATTGGGCACAGATATGCCTGTTGTATTAATTTTTAAGTGTTTTTATTTTCGTCACTTTCTGTATCTGATGTCCGTACATTGTGCCATAAATAAAAAATAAAATAAAATAATATCAGTTGCATAACAACTGACATTATCTTTTTATACGAGTGCGGCACATTTTCCTGATTTCCTACAAATTTTCCTACGAGTTGCGGGACGCGATAGCTCCCCGCACCTTACCTCCCTAAAATGCAGACTCGCTTTAAAACACCTCGTCTCGCACAAAGTACCCTTTTCTCTAAATCAATACACCTCTAAAACGCGGGCTCTGGTTTTAATTACATATTACCGATACCTCCAACGAACTCTATGCCACTTCAAAAGTAACCATGGGACCTGTAAAGGCCCGAAACGTTGATTTATTTGGAATACGCAATTAAAAATCCGGAAAAATAGTTTCATTTCCTATGTGTAACAATCAAGAAAACATAAGAACTCGAGATAATATTGTGCTGCCCGAATTTTTGTGAAAAAAAAACAAAACAAAAAGCAGAATCGAAATTAAAAAAAACGATTCTGTGAAAAAAAGAAACAAAAAACATAATAAAAACAGAACAGGTCCAAAAATTAAATTGACGTAGCGGTCATTGGAGGTACCGTTATAACAAACTGTTCCTAAAGTCTTTACAAAGAATCGCCTTTAAATGTGTCACCACTCTAAAATACGAACGTACATTTCGATATAGAGTAAATCTGAATTTATAGCAGTTCGCTCCGCTGCTTATTTTCGCAGTAAACGGTTACAATCCTGTTCGTTTAAGGGTATTTTGGCAAAACAATTTACTCCGTCGAATGTTAACGTCATATTTTGGCAAATAACAGCGGTTTAAACCCCTACCATTTGATTTTCGGCAACAGTTTTACATCGTTTCGCATTCGATATTATATCGATATACTTTGTTTCAATCCATTTTAAACAAAAAATAAATAAATAAGTCATTGACCCGACCTTAGACGGCTTAGTGATCAACAATCGTAATGCCAACAACAAGTCGATTAATTAATTGAATGAATAGATTTGTTTAATTGAGTCATACTAGCGGTTTTCTTTACGTAACATAAAAAAGCATATTTAAATTTTCCGAAATCTTAATTCTATATCCTCCTTCAAATCCTTACGCTTAGACGCTCGTTCGATTGCTATTAAAATTTTCGATTTACTAATCGATTTCGAAAACTTTAATTGAATGTACCGAATGTTTTTTTTCGTACAGCACTATGCAACCGCAGACAAGCCGTAATTGGATACGTGAAAAACAACCTCACTTTTGGAGTGCCATTTTAAAATACGATTTTACGATGCTCTAATGAATATTACAAATTTAGAATACGTTCATTTTTGTAATTGCCTTATATTTTTATATTTAAATAACGACATTTAAAATTTAAAAAAATTCAATGAATATTACTAAATATAAGTGAAAATGTTACTTATTTGATTTATTGAGTGATTGCTTTAGAATTTTAACCAAATATTTTTGTTTGCTTTTTATTTAAAATGGATTGTAACAAACTATAATATTTTGATAACCTGACAAACTGCATTTAAATAACATAAGTAATATACACACACCGGCAGATTCAGCAGAACACCAGTAAAACCACCAAATTAATGCAGCGTCTTTTTTCACAATTCTGTTGGTTATTGTACTTCTATTTTATATTAGATTTAATTGAAAATTTTATTTAAGTCAATTTTAAACGGTTACAATTTTTAAAATTTCAATAAATGTTGAGGCTGTACTAAATCGATGTCAAAAATGTTAGTTGAATTGCTACTTTGTCTAATTCTTATTTGTTTCAATATAAACGTTACTAATTTATATTCTTTCATTTTTTGATCCGTTAAATATACCAGAATGTGTATCTACTTTCATGATAAATACGATTGTCATATTTGGCACTATTTTTGATTAGTGCTACGTGGTTTATTTTAGATTGAGCAAGCTTTTTACTCGACTACAACGAAAAGAAAAGAAGGATACATACTTATGGTCTGTAATAGGTATGTATGGAAAATGTTGCCTCCTACAAGGTGTAACCCTATGAGTGCCACAAAAAAGACACACGACGTCAACTTAATAAATAATGTTTTATATATTCAACAGGTCATGCACTCGTAGTGGTCTTGATAGTTTTTGAATAGATCTTGTACTCTTAGTGGTCTTGGAAAGAAAAAGGCCATATACTTGTAGCGGTCTTGGCATTTTTAAATAGGTCATGTACTCGCAGAGACCTTGGAATCACGAGTATACAGGTTTAGAACTTATAGCGATCTTGAAAATTGTTGAACATCTCATGTACTCGTAGTAGAAGACCAAGGCACAAACGGTACTGTCTTCTTCCAGGTAATTTCTATTAGTTCGGCCTCAGTTGTGTGCTCACAGGAAATATCAACTATTTTAATTTGCAACGCTCTGCTGAGCAGCGGAAACAATTTCGCAGTTTAACCGAATTTGAAGCTTATGTAGTAGAATGTACTTGTTTTGTAATAGTGCTACGGATTTTGTATTATCATTGTTACCCACTAAAGAGTCTATACAGCCTCAAATGGCTTTCGTTCATTCGGCATAACAGTCAAAGTGATGAATCACAATCCCTTTGGAAATAATCTCAGTACAGAGTAGTACTAAAAAAGCCGACCTCAAAAGTTCGTGGATTTACATCTATTTGCCTAGGTTTATTGAAATCGGTTACCGGAAAGTGCGCAAAACCGGATTCATCTACTAGTTCGCCACTAAACGGTACTCAACACGGGAGATAACAAAAATCGGTGCTCACTGCTTAAAATATATTGAGAGAAAAACGCCTTCAATTGGAGTATAGCAAAATTTAACGTTTAAAATAATTGCTCCTTAAAAAATTTAGGTGCTATTAACATTGACTTGCAATTATATGGACGTCGGGTCCGCGCTAAAAAGTGTCCGCACTTGTAAGGCGCTAAAATCGTATACAGAGCGCGACACTCCGCTATAGTCTTCATTTGTTCGACTGACAGCGCGATACTGCGATGACATTACAATTTAAATTTCGAATAGGTTGACTTGGGACATTTTTTTCGTGGTTTTTGTGTTAGACCCGTCGTCCATTTATTTGTAAGTCAATGGCTATTAATAAAAAAAGTCTTCATGCCTGAACAGCCACCGTTAGAGGTGGAATATTTTCTTCAAAACTAAATGTGACCCTATCTGAATCTTTACCCTAACCAAAAAAGAATAATAATAATCGGTTCACAAATGCTTTTATGTATGTTACGCGTTATCGCGTAATATAAATATTAAAAAAAACATGCAGTCGAATTGAAAATCTCCACCTTTTTTAAAGTCGGTTAAAAATTGGGAATATACAGTGTGAAAACACGAATCCAAAAAATTTTCACGATAGAAAAAAAACACAAACTTACCTCCAAATTTTACAAGAAAACCGCTGTATTGTATAGATACTTTACCAAAACCAATGATTTTTTGTATTAACTAAACTAAACAGAATACTAATACTACACGACATACAATTTTCAAATGGCGTTTGTAAAAAAATTAATACTGAAATAACGCCTGCGCCCCTGCCGCTCGACCCAAGCAAATTGAACTGTATTAGTACGGGAATACGTGCTGTAGAAAGAAGTCCGTCTCGCGCAGTGTAAGGACGCCCTGTACATAAACATAATCGCTTTCACCAATTATTAAGTAATGTCTCAATAGTAAAGATAGTATTACGTCACTTAACTATTAAGAGAGGGAGGTATTAAAAAAAATTAACAATAACCAATCAAGTCTGGTAACTTTAAGTACTGTTCTGAAGTTTTTACGGATATTAAAAAAAATAATTAAATATAACTTTTTTTATTTAAAAAAGACCGGTATTTTGTCGTTGATCAAACTGGCCTGGCCATTGAGATTTATTTCCCATTGTCCAGATTAATTTGACAGCTGGCGATTCGTCAAGATGACATAGAAAAATTTATAATCAGAGTCAACAGTTTTGCATTTCATTATTTACTGTACTTTCAAAATTACATACTAAAAATCAAATTCAAACATTATGAATATTTCCAATCAGGATTTCTTTTAGTTGTGCAAAAAAAATGGGCGCAAGAAACTTCAAAACTTTTACGCTTCACAACTTTTACAATTAATATATATTTTATAAATAACCCTGTATAGCTTGAGCCACATACGTTTTCTTTTCTAATAATTTTTTTTAATACAGTTGCTCAAAACGTGGTATTTTTCGCACTACAAATCGTGCGGAAAGTTGGATTTCTCGCACTAGTGCTTTTCAGTTTTTTTTAAATTTACTGTTGTTTTAAGTCTTAAACATAGAACTAAAGAGATTGTATATTTATTTCATATTTATGTGCTTTGTGACGTGTCATTCGTCATTACTATAGTATATCTATGGAGAGACCGCATTTTTACACCTATGAAGTAAATGCTCCTTAGTAGCGATTATGTAGAAAATAAAGTAATATAAAATAGTAATTTTAATGTGGCTGAATACTGGCAACAGTTGCCATATTGAAAAAAGTCGGCCAAAAAAAGTACTAATTTTTTTCATCGTTTACATTCCCGCCTTTTTCATTAACTTTTTTACGATTTGATTTTGTTATTGACAAAGGAATAAAATGAGGTTTTTTTTAAATACTGTTTTATTTTACTTTCAATGTAGGTTTTTCGCAAATGTATTAAAAAACGTTGTTTGATACACATGCGGATTTGTCATTTTCACTTGTCTCGAGTCTTGACCCTCGCTCTGGCTCGGGCCAAGATGCCTCAAGACTCGTGAATAATGACTAACTTTCCGCACTTGTATCAAAAATAACTAATCTAGTTGCCAAGAAGTACTTATCGAATTTCTTTATTATTGAGGATGCAACACATAAACTTAGAAATAAGTGATTGTAACTAATAAACTAAATATAAAAAAATAACATAGGCTTTATTTGACATGCAAAATATAAAAATTTCAAATAAAAAAATTAATAAAAATAAATTCAAGTTAAAATAAACATATAAAAAAGCTTGTCAAAAGGGTCCATGACTCGGCATCTGAGGACTATGCTAATTGCATAGCCCTCGCTGTTATTCTGCCTTGGCCCGTCATAAATTGGTACACCACAATTCAAATATAAAGTTACGTACAAAAAAAAGACAAAATTAAAATAATTGTAGACATTTAAGCACAAAGCAAATAAAATTAGGCACAAGCAACAGTCAGACAAAGAAAATAATAAATTGGAGTACTAAATAAGTAATTTAAATAACATAATACCTAACATACATACGGCTTGCAACGTTATACGTACCTAAGATGTAAGCAAGGTAGAAAAAGCCGATTTGCTTGCTGGGAAGTTCCAGGGAATTTGGGCATGACATCGTGGCCACAGACCGCCGCACCCTGACTCGGCACTCTTTTGATAGTGACCAAATGTATGAGAGAGGAGCGAATTACTTACACTGTAGATAATATATACTCCCGGAAACATAATTGCGAGGCACCTTGTATTTTCAATATTAAATGTTTAGCGTAAACAATGCTTGATTGATCTAAAACTATTACGCTACTTTGAAACTAGTATACTTAAGTCTTTATTGAAAATTTTAATTTAAAAAACCGGAGAACACTTTTTCTTCGATGTTAACTATATTTTTATATTCTAGCCCTTTAACGATAAAAATGCAAGGTGACTCGAATTATGCGTCAGGGAGTGTAATTACAAATTTAAGTAAGAAGGTTACCGTAGAAATAGAAGACTTAGTAACCTTGGTTTGACTTACCTCTCAAGCAAAGGTTGTAAGTAAGTAGCAGTAGAGCTCCTTGCGAATTCGTCCAGATAGGTACTGACATCTTGAAAATGTTGTAAACCGCTAATGTGCCGTTATCCTGGTCAATAAAACAATATACTTCGGTCCACATAAATTTATTCCATAAGTAAAGTCAAAAAAAAAAGGCAGTAACAAGCAAAGGGTATAAAAAACAGGTGCAACGCTTCAAAACAGTGAGACTATGACTAAGTGAAACAGACTTACCCCGAAAAGGCCGAGTTATACAATATTACTAGGTTAGATTGTTATTAAATTTGGCACGTGATTTAGCTTTGGGAGCAGGTGGTAAGGATCAGAATTATACGACCAGCACTGCTGCAACGATTGAACAGGCAGTGACGACGGAACGATACGAGAATGGCGAGGCAAAGGAATTAAAGAACGATTCAAAATTTGAAAACAAGTGGCCAGAAACCGGTGATAAAAAGGTGGGTTGGCGATGGAAGCAGGTCACATCGTCACAACCTTACCCATTTCTGCCACCAAGCAATAATGTGAACATTGCAGCGTACCGGTTTGGAAGGGTAATAAGAGTACTGGTGAAATTGAAAACAGTCACATGGGACTTGTCGACTTATGTCCGAACAGGAGAAATGGCAAGGTCAGATCTTTGCGATTCGAAGCTCCGAGTGGCACTGCAACTGTTATTGACAACCCTGTAACTTACCATCGGTCTCACGACTTGTTCATCCCGTCACTAGACATTACATTGAGATCCGAGCTCGCACATCTGGGTTTCTTCAAAGCTGAGCTTTTCAAAGGAAAAGATGAAAACTGCTCGTCGAAAAACTTGTCCCTAACTTGTCCCTAACTCACATCACACCGGTGCGGCGGACAATTACATGAAACTAAAACGAATCTTTTGCGGTATATTCAACAATAATCTTATAAACATCCAAACACCAGCTTTAACTCAGACCAAGCGCAAGCGAATTAGCGAACAATAGCGCAGTGTTTACGGTGAAAGTTCTGCTATGTAACGATGCGAAATTTATAAAGCAAGCAGAATGGAAAATGAGACCTTCACACAAAATTGACGCTCAACATGATTCTATTAGCGTCCTTTCAATCTTCCAATTACGTTTTACAAATAATAACCGTATTATTTCTGTATCTAATTTTTAGACAATCTTAGAATAATAACGCATAGAAACCTAGTCTAGCAAATTGAAGCGCGCCAAAAGGGCCTACACGAGCGGGCCTTCAGTGCTTAAGGTCAACTTGCACCGCGAACAGATTAAGAATTTTAGCTAAAAATGACGAAATGTGCGGTAAATGAGTGTAAAATTACGTCAGACAAACATAAAATAGACACTAACATCACATTCCACAAGGAAGTAACGCGTTTCAACTTGTATTTTTATATAAATATTCACTAAAACCGAAAATTAACCTACTACTAAAACTAGCCTACATGAATTTGATTTTTGCCTCACTTGTGCAGTTCGTTTGATATGAAACTATCATTCTATGCGTTATTATTCTAAGTAGACAATATCATATGTATAATAGATAAGCGTGGTGGCCTTAAGGCGCATTTATTAGACACGAATTTCATAGCGCTCACCCCGCGCGGTCGAAGAGCGGAGTCCGCGTTGCCACCGCGCAGCGACCGCGTGCATCTAACTGTCATGCCAAAATACGCTCTATTTGATTAGCATTTACGTTTTAACTTAAATGAGCGTCCCGGGCCTAGTAAATAGAATTCAAATTTGATTCAAAGTGTATTCCATAGCATTTAAGTTTATTGTGAGAAGAGCAATCCCTAGAGTTTCATGCTCGTTCTTCTCAGGGAGGTCGGCGTAGTGAACGGGCAGCTGCTTAAATGTGACTTTTTCAAGTCTAAGACGCCTCGTGTAACTGGACGCTTAGGGTTGCCTCACATTGCCGCAGCGTGGTGCAGCGCGGGTTTTACTTTGCATTCAAAAAAATACCGACTTCATTTAGTAGAAATTAAATTCTATATTGCATTTCATCTACTACGCAGTCCTTACAAAGAAATATAGATCATTGTTAGGAATCTAAGTTACATTTTGTATTATCGGTGGCGGCACAAGCTAGCAATGCCAGGCTGCGTCAAACCGCATCACACGGCTTGACTCTTATATTAAAAGAAATGAATATTTTATTTAGTACAGAATATGTTCTTTAGTAGTTAAAATGAAATTACAGACAGATGGGACTTGTCAACTTATGTCTCAGGGCGCAGTGGCAATGCACATAAGATGGCACTGCAACAGTTACGGATAGGCGTGTCGCTTACCACCAGATGCACAACTCGTACGTCCCGTGGTCCCACCACTTACTTGATATCTTAAAATAATGTGCGCCCGCCGCCGCTTGCTGCATCTTCATTTTCATTATTTATTTAAAGAAACGTTGCCTTATAAAGGATGAAATTTATGTCGCGTTGCTTGCTTTAATGCATTCCCGATGTGCAATGTGAGGTAACCCTAACAGTTGAAGCTAACCAATATATGGAAGCATCCCGCACGTTATAGGATTTGGAGTGGAAAATCCGTGACAAAGCATCGCCTAGATGGCATTTCTACGAACACCCGTCCAACGTTACCACAATTCGAAATTGTATCTACGTGCATGTGCACGGTTCACTTAGCCTCTCCTGGGAGACGCATGCACAGTGTTGGAACGTATGAAATATCATAAATATACCCCCGGGCGTATAATTCGAGCCACTTTGCATTTTCAATATTAAATACTTACCTTAAACAATGCTCGATTGCTCAAAAGCGGTTTTATGCAACTTTGAAACTGGTATACTAAACGTCATGTCCTTAAGTCCATATTGAAAATTTTAATTTAATAATTGTAAATGACCAAGTACAAAGACACGACGCAAGCACATAGAAAAATTCGTAAGGTCCGTTGGTTCGTTCCGTGGCTTAGTTGGTATAGCGTCTGGCACGGTATGCAAGAAGACGTCGGTTCGAATCCGACCGGATCGAAGGAATTTTTTCTGAGAGTTTTTTCTGTGTGACTTACAATTATATGGACGTCGGGTCCGCGCTAAAAAGTATCCGACTTATAGGGCGTTAAAATCGTATACAGAGCGTCATTCACGCTTTAGTCTTCGTTTGTTCGACTGACAGCGAAGCAAGCAAAATTCGACAGTACTGCGATGATATTACAATTTAAATTCAACGTTTTAGCTTTTTCATATTCCTTTACATGTCACTACGTTTAAGTAGGTTGACTTGGGACATTTCTTTCGTGGTTTTTGTATTAGACGCGTCGTCCATTTATTTGTAAGTCAATGTATTGCAAAGAAAATATTTTAAAGATGATTTGTAAAACACATTGTGAGGTACAGACAGCAAAGAAATCACAAACAATTGAAAAGCAGCACAAAGTCCGTTACCAGTTCTGTAGATAGTTCCTTTGTCCTTTGATACAAGAAGCCTGGCAACTTAAACAAAGGCGAGTGTACATTTGTTAACGAACTTTTATTCGCTTTCACGTTTCCTCAGATACTTATCTACTAATGGTCATTTCGATTTTATTTTGTAAACTGTGGAAACATAGACAACATATAAATACATAATGTAGGCTCGCACCATCGAGTATAGAACCAAAAATAGAAACGAAATGTCAGTTAATTTGTTTGTAAACTATTCTGTCATATAATAATTACGGTGACATCTGCGCCTAGATTGGCCAGCCCGAATTCAAAACAATTGACGAGTGTTGTCAATTGTTTCACTTGAAATCGACTATATTGAGTTTTGTTATAATGGACGAAAATTGCAAAATTACATATTTAATATTTAATTACCGATGAAATGTGATTCCGTTTGTTTTGTAATTAGATGTTTTGCTGTTTTTCCCACACCACCGAATGAACAGCGCCCATAGTTAGAGATATTATCTTTATTACAATAAATACAGAATATTTTTGGAATACACACAGGTCAGTTGTTGGCGCTGTACTATTTCAGTTTTCTAATTGATAAAAAGAGAGTTGATATTTAAAAGTGATATGTGATATAATAGGTCCTGACGAGTTGCCTGGGATGGTGGCCCTTATTTCGTCTCTATTTCTGGTTATGTGATAAAAATACTGTTAATTAATTTTAATCATGTTTAAAGAATTTTAAATGTTTTTTTTACTCAGTTTTAATTCAATTATGTCAAAAGTATTGTAACAACGACCTCCTTTATTGTCAACCCACTCTCTTTAAAGGCCACTTTATATATGAGTTAAAGAAGTAGGCGACACTAGCACCCTCCTGGGTTTCTTGAAGGCTTCGGGGAGCTGCAGGTTGACCACGCCGTTGCAGTAGGATATGCGCGGCGGTTTCCTGTCCATCCATGCATGCTCTGTATATAGATCTGCATATAGAGTGCTATCCGTAATACCTAGATTGATAAGGTATTTATTATACGGCTGTTAGAATGCATAGCTCTTTCCTTTTGATCTTAAGACGAGCCACCGGAGAAGAAACGGGAAAAACTGTTTAGTTTGATCAAATTAGATCAAATTTCGAGATTTATTAAGGTTAAATAAGATGCAATCAGAGACTCTGTTTTCCAAACGACATTGGGAAATGTAGTATCGCTAAAATATGGAATTCCTATTATTAATGCTAATCCGATTCATCCCCAGAGGGGCGGCGAAATCGCAATCTGCACAGGCACTGGCCAATTTCGCATATCCGAGACGAACTTAACATTGTAACTGTTTAATTGAGATGCATCATGAGATGCATTATCATCTCACGACGACAAAGTCATGCATCTAGGATTACGAATTATTCTATATTTCAACACTCTGTGTTGTGTCGAGAATTTATAAATTTCAGGACGCGCAGCAGACATATCGACCCGTTTTTGTCTGTAAGTTGGTAGCACTGTATTCAGACTTACCAATACCAAATATATAATATACCAAAATTTAAGCGCGATCTGTAATTCAGTGTTACATCCTCTAATGTAATTTCTGCTGCTATGTTTGTATTTCATAAGCTTACATGATTTTCAAACTTTTACGGACTCCACCTACATGAAACGTATAATAATTGATGACGAGACATTGGGTTTCGAGTGCGACATAGAAACAACCCAAGTCTTCAGAATGGCGCCGCGAAAGCGAGGCGAAACCCAAAAAACCGCGTCGAAGTCGCTGGAAGATCAAAATTAAGCTGATGTTTTTCGATTCGGTCTGCCACGTTGTGGTGCACTACGAGTTTCTTCAAAAGGGACTAACGATGAATAAAGAATTTTTAGGAACTGACTTAGTTGGTAAAGCGTCTGGCCAGAATTTTTTCTATTATATTAATAATTATAACAGACTAGTGGAGTAATTTCTCAAAAATAATTAATTATCAATTTAAAATAGAGAATGTTATTTAAGCGAATATCCACCGAAAACGGCCGGATTTGTGGGAATGATAATTCATGAATTTTGCATAATGATAATTGACCATCGCACAAAGTCATCATTGAGCGATTGTGCAAGACGTTTTAGCCTAAAACTCGACAAGTGTCATCGACCAACCATCGTACTCACCTTATCTTTGATTATGGTTTTTAACGACTTTTTGCTAAATATCATGGTGGCCAACATCGTGACATTTCATTAACTCAAAAATTACAGTTATCGTCAGTTACATTAATAAAATGTTAAGCAAACTTTTTATAAATCCAAAGGTCTCGGTTAATATTAAGAAAGTGCGCCGCTCTGTAATTCCGGAATCCTACAGCCAAACCGAGATTCGATTCTTTGATAGAATTTGCATCGAAGTGCTACGTGTCGATTTCATTTTGAACCGCCTTTTTGTAACAATACACCTTTGTTGTCTTTCGTTGTTCGAATTTCATATTTCACAATATACGCCGACAAACACGGCGACAGGGTTTGTGCTGCATCCAGTTATTATTAATATACCTACGGTTAAACGAGTTTTTCCCTGCCCTGTAAAAGGAGCGGGAATATTTTTTCCAATGCCTCCGATTGAGCATCATAATAATCATTGTATGGCGATGAAAACATTTGGTGCGTGTTGATAAAACGAAAAATGTCAGGGTCGTAACAAGTGAAAGGCTTTCGGTCTTTACCCATACAACGGGGTAGTACAAAATGTTAGTTAGTTAGTAAAATATATTATTTCTATTCATATAAAAAACAGAAATGCTAAACAGTCAACCGTGACCATGGGACCTGTAAAGGGCCCGAAACGTCGTTTTGTTTGAAAAAACAAACATACGCAATTTAAGACCGCAAAAATACTTTCATTTCCTATGTGTAACAATCGCGAAAACCTAAGAACTCGATAGAAATAATACTTCAGCTGTGTCAGAAATAGTTGGTTTTTCTTAAAAATGTTTGAGCTTTCTAATTACCGCATCCATAAAGTACTTGTGACTTAATAATTCGAAAACTACTTTGTCTATTTTAATGCCATGTAGATGTATTGGTAGTTAAGCTTAAAGTTGTTCATATTTCAATGTTATTGAGTATACTAAGCGAGAAAAAACATGGCTACGGCAATTAGGCTGAAAACACCGAATGTGAGAATGGCTGATAAGCGCTCGGTCCACATGAACTTGTTAGATTTAGAAAATAAAAGAACAAAAGGACCAAGATGCCTCTATGTATATATACGTATTCTCATGATGAAAAAGAAGTAAATCACGTGAAGTTAGTGTTTTGAATGAGGGCATTTCATGAGCACGTCCTCTCGCTTTAAGAATTGTGATGAGAGCTATGACGGAACCAACCAAAGTAAGAATAAAGAAGAAAAAGAATTAGAGAAAGATTAATAATTTCAAAAGTAAGTGGCCTAGTCACTTTCACATCACAACGGAATACAGATTTTATAAATTCCGTATTCCGTTGGAACGGAGTTCTGGAGAATCGATTCCACAAATCTGTAAAAAGGTCCATATTATAAATATTTATACTTCAATTTTACAACAAAACGCCTAATAACATAAAAAATACAACAAACAACGAATCATTCACTTCTACATTTCTAGTAAAAAAAGCATATTATTCAGTCTGAGATTTTGATTCATACAGGACAGTGATCTCTCCAATAATCTCGATGTATATATGTTATTATCACAAACTAAATTTAAGACTAAATTTAAGAACAATTTTCTATACTCTGCCAGTGACAATGTGGTACCATTATTTAGTTGTAACAACTGTATTTGCAATTAATGATATTCCATTCTATTCTATTTGTGTAAGTATGTACAAGGGAAAACCTGTACTTGCAAAAGGGTGTTTTAATAAATAATTTGTGAATTTCGTCTATTTTCCACGCACTAATAGTTATTTTTTTAAGATACTAAGTGTCAGGCCGGACAAGTCGTGCACCTCCCTTCGGTACAATCGGTCTACTTTCATTATTCGTCAACATTCCCGATAGGCCCACTTGTCTTTCCCGATTCGTCTATTTCTCAAAACTTTAAATTGCAAACATTGACTTACAAATAAATGGACGACGGGTCTAATACAAAAACCACGAAAAAAATGTCCCAAGTCAACCTATTTAAACGTAGAGACATGTAAAGGAATATGAAAAAGCTAAAACGTTGAATTTAAATTGTAATGTCATCGCAGTACTGTCTAATTTTGCTTGCTTCGCTGTCAGTCGAACAAACAAAGACTAAAGCGTGAATGACGCTCTGTATACGATTTTAACGCCCTATAAGTTCGGACACTTTCTAGCGCGGACCCGACGTCCATATAATTCGATGATTGCAAAGATCTAAAAGGTACTGCCACTGCACCAGTCACGCTGAAACATAAGTCGACAAGTAAAATATGCTTATAATTTCACCAGCACCCTTCAAAACCGGAATGCAGTAATGCAGCAACAGCATACAGTATAGTGGCATCACAACGTGTTCTACAGCTACTGTAAATAATGCCCATTCAATCTTTCCGTTGTTTTCTTTTTCTTTCCTTCCTGCCTTTTAAATTTTTATTTAAATATAGAGTCTAAAATAAAGCGCATTGAAAAACTAAAGAAAAGGAACCATTTTTAACTCTACGGCGAATTCCCCTTGAGTTAGTTTCATTTAAGATTTAACTGCACTAGACAAAGATATATAAGGCGTAGAACGAGATAGATAGACTGATTTCTTCGTTTCAACGACGTATGTAATGTCAGATTAACGGACGGCCTGGAATACTCCGGAGTTAATTTAAGTTATACTCGGTAGTACAATCGCTTACAAAAGACTTTTATATAAAACCATTTTATAATAACACGAGTAATGCAACTTCCGCCTGTTCCTCGCGTCAATGCTTACAGTTCGCTCGGAGCTAGGGATGGCCATTAGGATTTGAGTTTTATGAAGATTGGTTCAAGTGTATACGATGTAGCGATTTCTAGCATCGATTCATTGCAATACGATTTCGAATCACATCGTATAGATCGTATTCATAATTTAAACAAAACAGTCGCTCTGAACCTCCACTGAATCATAAAGTTAATTGTGCTTTACATTGGTCTGCAAGAAAAGTACTTTGGCAACAATAAGTTTACAATATTTGGTGATTGTCGCTACTTCTGTGCCATCTGCGTCGTTTGTCACTGGTTTATATCACTTATAAATGAAAGTCAAAACCGACAAGCCGAAAAGGCTGTCAATATGTTATAAAATTTTTTTATGAGTCCGATTCAAAAGCATATGATACGATTTGTCGATTGATTCAAATGCATAAGTCCATTACGATCCAAAAAGTCAATTCAAAGCAAAAAATTCCACACCCCGGAGCTTAGGGTTGTCACATTCTTATTTTAGTTGTTCTCGTTCACGTTATTTATGCTTTATCATAAATAATCTTTTACTTCAAACTAAAGTCCATATTTTATTAGTAACAATTTTCTTATTCTATGTTAGAACAATGAAAATTAATTAATTATTGAATATTATATATGCCGACTCCGGAACGCATGTGACACGCATCTAGACGCTTCAGGATGGTATTCAGGACATTGCTGGTGCTGTCCCGCACGCGCTGCACGAAGCTACCCGTTTGCGCAGGATAGCCTGGAAACTATCAAAGCGCGCCTCGGCAACCATACCTGATGCGCTGCAGAATCGGGGTAACCCCAGCAGCATCCTAAGCCCATTATTATATTGTATTCGTAGGGCATCCAGAGATCTGCATGTGCGCTTAGGCCACAGACTGCACGTGTAGAAAGTTCGGCAGTAAGCCTTGAACAAAGTTGTTTCAACTTTTACATTACAACGTGCAAACCTGCGCTTTTAACTGATAATGCCCTGCACTCCCTTTCCCAACCCAGTGCCCAAGGTGTTTAAGCTTCGTGCCCCTATTTAGAACTGTTCCTCCAAGCTTAACTGGAGGAACAGACTTCGGCGTTTTGTTGCCCGCCTTAAAAGCGATAAGCTTATGATAAATAGCTACATTTAGAATAATAGTTACCTAAAGTAAAGTAATAAATTACTTAGACGTTACATTGTCGACCACAATACGACCACGGACCTCGGGACGAGCAGCGTATGCTCTTTCTCACTTCTGTCATTTTAATCGACCTCCGTACTGAGCGGTCGTTTACTCGCAATTTAGTTTTTAACGTTCTGTCTATGTCATATATATCCATTACGGGCTAGTAGATTTTGACAGTTCATAGTGGCCATGTTGTTGAAGCTTCTTTTGTCAAATCTATTGTTTATTTTCCAGTCACTAAACAAAAATCATCATGTCAAGTTACAGCGTCAAGCAACACGGATAAAACTACTTATTGAAAGGCTCTAATGACTAAAACTTTGTAACTTAAATGTTTAGGCAGCGTTAACAATTTTGTAGTTCAGTGTACCTTAACCTCTGCGGGTGCCCAAGGGACAGAAACTGTATAAAGTCACTTGCAGCGAACTTACAGTGTTACATAAACCACCTTACGTATACGTTCGCATTGAATTTATTACAATTGCGAGAACCTGTTCCAAACTATACCGAACAAACTTTCAAAATAAAAATTTTACTGCGTCCTCGTGTAAATTATTCCAGTGCGCCAAACGACGGCGATTATTAAAACTAGCGATGGAATTCAAGATCACAAATGTAAACAAACAACTGTCACTGTGAAAGTGATACATCAAAGATCGTGAACGTTTTTTCGGGTTCCTTTTTATAAATTTGTTACTATACTTCAACTCTTGTGTTAAAAGTACGTATTTTTTTAAGTACTTTTGATAATATAATTATTTATATTTATTACTATATATTTATACATATTTAAAAAACGTTGTGGCCCCTGAATGCCGACTTCCCAGCTTCGATTTCCAATAGGACTAATATGAGAATAGAACTCTTCTAAATTGTTTCTAGTCTGAGTGTTCTGGGAAGTGCCTCAGAATTTTTAATTGAGAAAAATAATTTCAATTATCACTTAAACACTCAGAATAAAAGTACAAGCAAGAATAAAAATTGATGAGATGTATATTCAGAACGCTTCCGAAGATAAACTTTTTCTTTAAAAAAACTGATGTTTTATAGTTCAACTGATTTTCTTTCATCTACCATTTCCCTCGCTATGGTGAGATGAAAAGTTGTGTGTTTCGCTCGGCAGCAAAGTTGTTTTGTGTCTCGTGGCTTGAAACCCTCGCTACGCTCAGGCATCTATTTCAATCTTAGCGTCCTTCGCATGCTGAAGTTTCAATACAAACACACTCGCGTCAAACAACAACTTCGCAGCCTTGCGTCACAAGTAACTATTATTCATCTTATTAACACTTATACGGAACTAAACAAAACAAGTTAATGATTACAAATATAAGTTGAAACGGAAAAGAAAAATTACCAACAATAGAAATTATTACATGAGTTGAATGTATGCAATACTGCACTCGTTAAACATTTTTAAAGAAGTTTTTTTTTTAATTTATTGCTGGCCATGGAAACAAAGGCCTTCAGCCGAAAACATAAATTCGTTTAATTGTTTCTGTAAATATGGCCGCCACAAAGAGGATAGGCAATTTGAGGCGGCGTGTTTGGATTGACTCGGGATTCCTTAAAACGGGCCGATACGGGTATTTTAGTTCGAGATTCGTATAATTTCACGTTTTAATCTTCGATTAAGGCACAATAGCACTATCCTATTCCACTTTAAACTAGATTTCACAAAATAATTGAAAGTCAAAATAAAAACGACACTTTTCCCTCCAAAAGGCCCGGAGCGAATCCTTTTTAAAGAAGAACTAGAAAGTACTGCCATTATTACCGCAGACAATTTTTTTTTAATTAAAAACAAGTAATTAAATTGAAATGAAACAAAAATAAAAATCAACAAAATTGTTACCTTGCCGATTAGTTGGAGCTCTAGATAGTGTTTTGTTTTACCTTTAAAATAAGATACCACATATCACGCTCCATGGCTCTCTGTGGAACTCTCATCTTCAACCTCCTGCGTGAGCGTCCCTGTCTTGGCACCGTAAATCATGGTAGGCGGAACACACTGATTATACTTTATTCTTAGATGTCTGCGTTCCACTTCTGAATAAATAATCTTCCTTTAATTTTTTTCCATCCTCCAAGGAATAAACCGAAATCAATCCGACAAAGTCAAAGATTATTTATTCCATAGGTAAAATAAATTTACACTTGAAAACGTCACTTTTAATAGGCTACTGCTCGTTCACTACGCTGACTTCCCTGAAAAGAACGAGCAAAAAACTCCAAGGTTTGCTCTTTTCAAATAAACGTAAATGCTATGGAATACACTTTGAATCATAATTGTGTGAAATCTAGACTCATGTTGTCTTTCCATATATCATTATCTAGTACGTAGCCCTCAATTATGTAATAATAATATGACTTTTTAATTAAAATATTATTAATGTAAGCTTTAAACTTAAGACATGTTAATCTAAATATATGCTCCGGAATTTTATTGAAAAACAGATACAGTTTCCCAGTTTTTCAGTTTCCCAGGTGCTAAAAATTGCGTAAATATGGTGTTTTTGTGTAAGTTTTTAGGTGATAACATAGCACGTGAAACTTTGAAAATAGTACACCCTGTAACACCTATCTTGAAGTGTAGCTTGAAATACCTAGAATATTGCTTATTGTCATAGGTGATACAAAAACTGGATTACAGTGAGACTCTGGTGGTTATTTTTTGACATATTTTTCTCGGGCAAACCAAACTTGCTTACTACCAAATTTGGTGTGGTTATTTAAATGGTACTGTAGACTAGGCTGTACTCTATGAGTAGAATTGCTGGCTGAACATAGGTAATGATTATAGTTTGTATTTAGAATGTTAAGAATAGAAGATCTTGACAGACAGAAAGATTGTTTTGTAACCCAAAGTATAAAATATGTAAAAATAGTAAAATAAACCAAAATGTTTGAAGTTAATCCCAGTTTATATTATTAAAAGTACCTCTCGCAATGCACTCAGAGCTATGACCCCTATTACAGTACTTATCTTGATCCTGACACTTTATTTGTTTTAAATAAAAGACAAATAAGAAATTTAGGAGTAAAAATTAACTTTCGTCTACTAAAGTACGAGCTAAATATTTGCTTGCAAATTATGGACAGGCACTTAACAGTGTGAAAAAATATCATACACAAATAAATAGGTAAATATAAAGCACCAATTCGTTGAAATCAAAACAAAATATTTTTAAAAAAGTCAAATTTTTTAACATTAGGTGAGAATAAAAAAAAAAATAATTTTAGTTGGATTTGAACCTAAAACACAAAGTATTCAAAACAAAAATTAAATTATTGTTTGCGTCCTTGATTATTTAGTAAAATTGCAACGTTGAAAACTTCTGCTGCGTAGCTTGCGTTCGTGGGATACGTTGCCAGACCTCTGTTTGTTTTGACAAATTAATTGTATATTGTAAGTGTACTCGGCCGAATAACTCGGTTCATGAGAAGAGTACCTACTCGCTTAAAATAAAGCATCACAGCTATAGACATAATAAAGTAAATTCAACAATATATTTAAAATATTCAAAAGAGATTTATTACTAGAAATTGTAGACAATTGTAATATTTATTAATATTGAAAATTTAACAAAGGCAAGTTATGATGTAGGAATATTTACAAGGCATTCTGCGCGTTCAGGTTCATTCTGTTCCTTTTTCTTCATACACATTACCCGCTTCGACAAATAACCGTTCGCTATACACAGTGCTTGCAGGCACACATAAAAACACTCGTGCTAACTATGCCAGTTTTGGATATTTTGTTTTATGCTCTGCCCACCATTGGAAAGGACTCTGCTCTCGCGACCATAAACTTTCATTGACATATCGGCCTAATTCTAGAGCAACGGGGTTTTAGGATCATCGCGTTCCGGTTGTAATGAACCGAGTAACTCGGCCGAGTACTCGGCTCGGCAAATGTTAAACCGAGTAATATTCGGTACTCGGTTACTCGGTAAAACTTGTACTCGGCGCATCTCTATTTGAGACAAACGATGTACTGTAGCAGTGAGAACGATATAGGGAAACTTTTATATTATATAGCAATAAATAGAAAACATTACAATATTATTATTATCCGTTTAGCACATTTTAAAAAAGCAGCAAGGTTCTTTTTAGCTATTAAAAAGTTACTTATTTAGGGTTGGTACCCTGAAGGACTTTTATTTTCTCCGTTTTAGCTTGGTGTGTTGCCAGGATCATTTGTGAACGGGCAACGGACATGTCTGGTGTTCTACCTTAATACATAACTCAATTTCACTGGAGGTGTGGGTTGTTTCTTGTTTGCATAATATGTCCAGTTCTTATATGCTTTAATATTTTTGGTTTGATAGCATGTTTGTATTTTAAGTACAACGCCGTCTGTTAGCGGCAATCAGTATTATGTTAAAGCAAGCGGAAGGACCAACTACCACACTTTTACCGCGTGGGGGCGTATGGCGCCACCTTATTGGAGAAATTATAGTTTTCGCTCAACTTTATCGACGCAAGGGCGTCGACGCTTGTCAGCGTTTTAATGAAATTATGTATATTTTTACGGGCATACAAATGTAATAAAATTAAATGTATGTAATGTTCTGTTCTCGGTGTAGTTTATACCTAACACCTAATAACGAAAATCGATACTCCAAATGTCGAAACCGCCATATCGAAAGTACACTATACTTCGTTTCAATCCATTTTGAACAAAGAGTAAACAAACTAGTAACTGACCCGACCATAGACGGTTTAGTGATGGCCAATTGTAACGCCAACTACAAATCCTTTAATTAATTTAATGAATCGAATTATTCAATTGAGTCAGACTAGCGGTTTTCCTTACATAACCTATATAAGCATATTTAAAATTTCAATTTAAATCCTCCTTCAAATCCTTACACTTAGATACTCGTTTTAAATTTAAAATATTCGATTTAATAATCGATTACTAAACTTTAATTGATTGAACCAAATGTTTGTTTTTTTTCGAACAGCACTATGCAAACATAGGCAAGTCATAGAAGTATAGATGAATAATAACTTCACTTTTGGACTACCATTTTTCAAATACGTTTTTACAATGCTTTTCAACTGAATATTGTTGGAAAAAGCGACGATATATCAAGTAGAAATCTTCAAAATATACGTGAAAGTGTTACTTATTCGATTTATTGAGTGATTGCTTTAGAATTTTAACCAAATAGGTTTGTTTACTTTATGTTCAAAATGGATTGGAACAGACTATATGTCAACAGTACTCTTATGGGACCATTGACTTACAATTATATGGACGTCGGGTCCGCGCTAAAAAGTGTCCGCACTTGTAAGGCGCT
>NW_020656077.1:8868183-8871486 GCF_003589595.1 Hyposmocoma kahamanoa
TCCATTTGTAACTTAATCTTGTAACTTAATAGATGTCCAATAAATGAAATGATTAAATGATATAAAAAAAAAAAAAATTTAAAGCGAAGCATTTCAACACGAGCTTAGATTTTAGGAGATGGGATGGGGGTTCGACACTCGCATCCCGCAATCCGCGCGCTGATAATTATTATGAATAAAATAGGAACAGGCGGACAAAATTTGACACAAATCCGACGGTGACAAACGCCGGATGGCGAATGACGGAACAGCAGGCGCCAAGTCGTTAAACCACTAGGCAATTTGCGTACTTTGGGATAAAAATGAATTTAGTAACTATAGAGGAAAATGCAGCGCGTTCTCTGTAGTACTTTTCTCTATACAAAGTTACATATCGACTGTGAACTGGCAACCTGTACTATCTCAAATTTGATAACTTTACACGATGATGAAAAAAATTGTTTGCGTCATTTATATAGCATCTGGTTTATTAAATAAAAATACGTAGTGCATGTGTAATAAAAATATTTGAAAACTATATATATTTCATTCTTAATTTTAAGTTTTCAGAATTTTAGATGGTCAGGTAAAGTTTTAGTAGCAGTAGAAGAGTTCGTCCAGGAAAGTACTGCCGTCTTACCCATTTCTGCCGCCAAGCATGAATGTCAGCATTACTGTGTTCCGGTTTTGAGGGGTAAGGGTGCTCGTGAAATTATAGACACATGAGACTTGTCAATTTACGTCTCAGAGCGACAGGTGCAAACAGCTAGTGTGAGGGAAAGACCGTCTAATAACGTGCCGATGTTGGCCGAAATCAGTGGTTATAAGTTAATAAATTCTAAGTCAAAGTCAAAGATTATTTATTCCATAGGTAAAATAAATTTACACCTGAAAACGTCACATTTAAGCTACTGCTCGTTCACTACGCTGACCTCCCTGAGAAGAACGAGCAAGAAACTCTAGGGATTCTTTTCAAATAAATTTAAATGCTATGGAATACACTTTGAATCAAATTTGTGTGGATTCTGGAGCCATGTCGTCTTTCCATATATCTTTATATAACACGTAGTCTTCAATTTTGTAATATAATTTTTCGATCAAAATATTTTTAATGTAGTTTTTAAACTTAGGAAATGATAAACTTAATATATGCTACGGAATCTTATTGTAAAAACGTATACAGTTCCCCATTAAAGAGTTGTTTACCTTGATTAAATGAATTCGTGATACCATGAGTTTGGACGTAGCTCTAAGGTTAATATTATGGATATCTTCTTTCTTATTGAAATTATGTATATTTTTACGGGCATATAAAATATTTGAGTAAATGTACTGTGCTGCCACAGCCATGATACCAGTCTCCTTAAACTTTTCTCTGAGAGAAACCCGAGAGCCTAGACGGTACACAGAACGAATCGCTCGTTTTTGCAATACAAATATGGTTTGAATATCTGCCGCTTTACCCCACATGAGAATCCCTTAGGACATTATACTATGGAAGTAACTAAAGTAAACTAGTCTAGCAGTACTAACATCGGTAAGCTCGCTTATTCTGCGGACTGCGTATGCAGCGGAGCTTAATCTGTTTATTCTAGTTTATTTTAGTTTCCATTGATTTTTCCTTTTGGATCATATTAATTTTAGACGAGTGGCGGCCATGGCGGCCCCCCCTCACCTCACGTTCTAAATTCTACGCTTGCTCGCATTCAAACACTTCACCTTAAATAACATCCAAATATCGTCGGCGAACCGTGCAGGTGACAAATTCGAAATATTTGCGCGCGGTGCTGCCGCGCCGGTATGGTAAATACATTTCAATCCTTCACAAGGCGACAGCTTATTTTCGCTATCTCGGCAAAGCTGCTTTGCGGGCTGAGTTATTATTTGCATTATTTCGTTACTATAGGTAGATAGAGATAGGTTCTCTATGACCAGAATGCACACTAGATATCTACCGAATTGACTGCGACGTAAAGTATACTAATACATATAGTTTTTGAGTGTTGTTGACGAAACTACGATCAGACACCTCGCTTTTAATATTATAACCAGCTGAATTTGTGAATTTGTTTTATATTGCAAAACTTAGTAGTAAATTGTAATTTTTATTACATTTTATTTTACTTTTGTCTTAAATATAGAATGTAATTATTATTTTTTTAAATTTATTGCTGGCCATGGAAACAATGTCCTTCCCGAAAACATAAACGTTTAATTATATTTCTGTAAATATGGCCACCACAAAGAGGATAGGCAATTTGAGGCGGCGCGCGGCGTGCTTGGATTGACTCGGGATTCCTTAAAACGGGCCGATACGGGTATTTTAGTTCGAGATTCGTATAATTTCGCGTTTTAATCTTCGATTAAGGCACAATAGCACTATCCTATTCCACTTTAAACTAGATTTCACAAAATAATTGAAAGTCAAAATAAAGACGACACTTTTCCCTTCAAAAGGCGCAAAGCGAATCTATAGAATGTAAGTCACGGATGTGTTGTCATTGCATTATTTTGCAAAATAATTTATTGTTATATAACGGCTCAGACCACCAATACTGCAACTTCAATTAAATTTTTATTAAATATCAAGACGATTCACTGCCATTTAGAAATTTACAATAAACTTCCATTTGACTTTTGGAACATTAAGGATATTGTGACATTTAAAATCAATTTATTTGAATACCTGTTACGTGTTGAGTAGAATACTTGTTCTTAATACGTCACGTATTACGTAATAGGTATGCTCGAACGGGTAACACTTAATGGTAAGTGGTTATTGATCTACCTCTTACCAACAAAAATAGTAGTTAACCTTCTTCGAAAGGATTCCCAAATGATAGCCTAACACAATTGTAATTGAAACCATATCATTGGGGTATCCATTTAATAGGGTTTCCCTATCGATAGGATTAATCAAATGAAAGGGTTTTCCGGCCCTTGAATACGTCTCATGTGACTGTAATTTCACCAGCACCCTTACCTTTCAAAACCGGAACGCAGTAATGCTGACATTACTGCTTGTCGGTACAAATAGAAAAGGTGCCAGTATTTCCCTGGACGAACTCCTTTGCAACGAGCTAAATCTAAATTTGCTTATTTGGCAATGGACTATTAATTAAATTTTTATTGAATGATATTCAATTAATTTTTGTGAAATTACTCCACTAGTTTGTTATAATTATTAATACAAAGATCGATCGAACACTCAGAAAAAATTCCTTCGATCCGGTCGGATTCGAACCGACGTCTTCCACGAAACGAACCAACGGACCTTACGAATTCTTCTATGTGCTTGCGTCGTGTCTTTGTACTTGGTCTTTC
>NW_020656077.1:8871496-8890476 GCF_003589595.1 Hyposmocoma kahamanoa
ATCACCCAGTTAGTACCTTTACAGCTACCAGTCCTGGCGAGAGATGTAATATGTGTAATGGGCTATTGTTATACGTTTTGAAGAACAAGGTCAACGATATGAAATTGCGTATATAGCTATCTTTGTCGTGTAATCATTGCCGCGAAAACCATGAAAGAAAAAAAAATCATTTCGTTTGTCGCGATCAATTTTTACATTGATAAAATTACTATGCAAATGTTTAAAAATCAGCTATGACCTTGCAGCCATGTTTGGCACTCAGTTAGTCTTTTGCAGTAATTGCTCACCGGCGCTCGCGATGACATAAAATGTGACAGCACGGTGCACGCCATGCCAGTTTATCACTCAAATTTGGCAGCTGAATGTGGATAGGTTACAATAGCTTTATTGAGGCGGCAAACTACGGGGGCAGGAATGTTTAAATTGTTAAATTAAATAATATCGGTGTTCTGTAACATAATCTCGTATACGTCTAATTAACAACTTTTGTTGGAATAGTCAGAACAGGAATGGTCCTGTGAGGTTGTCAGTATTATTGTAAGTATTATATATAAATGTATAAAAAACAATTGGGCGAGTACGCAACATGCCATCTAGGAAAAAAAAACAATGCGCACGATGCTTATTCTCATCTGGTGTAATTTTAACATATGTACGTTCGTTTTATATCGAAATAATTATACACTCCGAAATTTTTGTGTATTGGTTTATGCACCGAGTAAAAATAACGTGGAATGTTATAAATAGTGTGAATTGAAATAAAAATAGAAATCTTCGAACATAAAACCACTATTGTGACGTTTTGTGAAATTGCTCCACTGGTTTGTTTTTATTACTGGTAACATTTTCACAAAACGAAAACATTATGGCATTCAATTAAATAAATATTATAATTAATATAGCGACATCTCTATCAGTCTTTTGGTAGCTACAAAAGTACTTGGCTGAATGAAGAAACTTTTACAAGTTCTCATAGATGGCGCTGCGTCAAAAAAGCCGCTGTCCCTATACAAGGATCTCTCGCAACTCGATCAGGTGGTAAGATCTGTAGCCACGGTAAGACTACAGAACACGCCCTGTAATACTCGACAAAAGCAAAAAAACACATGATACAAATTAATATACTCGTATATTACTTATTTAACAGTAATTGTTTGAAGGATGTTGGACGGAGTAGAGTAGACCCACTGGGTTGTAGCTGATGCAGGTTTTATACACATCAGAGAATGGTGATGCCGACGCTTGCGCCTGATGGTAAGCTACACGTCTATCCATAACAGTTGCAGTGCCACTCAGAGCTTTAAATCGTAAAGATCTTAGGAGCACTGCCACTGCGCCCGTCACCCTGAGACATAATACTAATTTAAAAAATGCGAACAATATACACCTTACTGAATTTACCTACATGGAAAAGCTTTCTATTCTCTTTGGTATTGTAATAAAATATTATTTCAACGACAAAAGAATCAATCTGCATAAAAACAATCACTCTACCTCGGTTGATCGTTCTGGAATTATATCAAAGTTCGGCTAACAGTCTTTTCATGGAAGGTTTGTAAGTTATTCCAGCGTGCTTTTTAGGTCATGCCACGACTCGAACATCCGCAATAAATATCAGCACGGATTAACGCGGATGCTGATGCGGAAATAGATTTTTTTTGCAATTTTTTTGATCAGTCAAAAATTGTTACACCAACAAACAATCAGACAATACAAAAAACTTAAAACTAAGTTCACAATCTACTATAGACCGACATTACATGCACAATAAACTGTTGCAGAGTAAAAAGAAACTTACAAAAATAAAAGAGCAAAGCATTAATTTAACCATGCAAAATTTCTTACAAAAACAAATAAATAAATAATAAAATAAAATGTTTGTTTCAGTAATACAATTAAGTTTGCATTAACAGTGGATGGTACCTCCTATTGAGCTTATCAAGCCTGTGTCAGGAGGCACCGCTCTTCCATAGCTATAAATGCATATTTAACAATTTTAACTTATACTTAATGTAGTGTTTAATTTTTACATTTCCAAAAATCTGTTAAACAAAACAAAACAAAAAGAAGTGTGTGAAAAAAAGAGTGAGCGAGTGTGTGAAAAAAAGAGTGAGCGAGTGTGTGTGTGTGTGTGTGTGTGTGTGTGTGTGTGTGTGTGTGTGTGTGTGTTTGTGTGGGTGAGTGTGTGTGTGTGTGTGTGTTCTATTAGATCTTCGGTTTCCTCATACAATTTCGACTGTAGCCATTTTGATATAAGTTCTAATTCCTTATAAATTAAATTGTACAAATGGGCCGATCGTTTGCTGAATTGTCTGTTTGCAAATGTTGTATTTACTTTAGGTACTTTTACCACAATGTCTTTCCTTCTCTTCGAAATATTTAGATCATAAAGTTTGAGACCTATGTTGTCTAAGTACAGTTTGAGTGATGTAGAGTCTCGTCTGGTAGTTGATACAAACTGCTAGTGGCAAATCGTCTTTTTTTAAATACATTATTTTAAGCAAATTGCGTTGCGCACGTTCCAACTCGAGAAAACGAGTTTTAGCAGCTTCACCCCATACAGGAATACAATATATCAATACAGATTTAACCAAACTCACGTATATTTCCTTAAGTATGTCCCTAGACGACGAGACTCGCAGACCAGCGACTGTTATAAGACTAAATGTTATAAGACAAATAGTGTTACAAGACTAAGCGAAAGCATAAATATGAAGTTAAGATACAGAGTTTTAGGAAGGTGACGACGCTTTTGGTTTTTACTGCAGAGAAGTAGCGTAAATCAATCTCTGCGTTTTGATCAATGTACAACTGACAAAGCCTAGCAATGGGAGAATTCTTGCCTAAAACAGTCCTGTCAAAAGTGATTACAAAGACGCTTTATGGGAAATCTAGGCAGTGTCTGCGGGGAAAACCAAATGATATGTAGTTTAGAACTGAACTGCATTCACGCATTTTATATGAAAACATCATAACTAAAATATCCCGTCGCTTCTCCAATGACAGCATTTGGAACTTAGTGAGTCGTTTTTTAGATTTATGAAGATTACCCGCGGATGTGGATGCGGACATTTGCAACAACCCTGCTACACACACTGGGTCGAGTACGGTCGAATCGAAGTCATTTTTCTTTGTGTTTGTTTATTAATTTATACAATTTACAGTTGTACGTCCTTAAAAATGCTTTGACTACTTTTTGAATGCTTTACTTAAACACATTATTTATTTTACTTATTTCACTTTTTATTTTCGGTTTTACTTATTTTCTTTTTCCTTTTTACTGTTAGAATTTGAGTTATTAAGTTTATTATGTTAAGTTGTTTAGAGTCAGTTTGGTTAGTATTTTGTTGGTTGTGTTTAGTATTTCGATATCTCCAATGAACACACTACGCCAAGTTAATTTCCACCAACCAACATTTCATTATATTTTGTTTTTTTGGTTCCTTATTTCTTTTTTCACAAAATTCGTTTTTTTTTGAGCGTTGTTTTTTGTTTCGAAGTACATTTTGTTTTCACAAAATTCGGGGAGCATAATATTACTAAATAAATATGGCTGTTTACAAAAATAACAGAAAATGACCAAACAATAGAATTGGCCTAGTGTTCTTCAGAGGTATCGATATATTTTATATATTTATTTATTATTATTATTATTAGACATTATTTATTTATTTATTCATTCAGTCAGTCATTAATTCGTTCATTCATTCATTCTGTAGTGTGTATATAGATACTCGTATATATAGGTATGATGATCCGACATAATAAATCAGTCTTGTATCGTCATTGAGTTGTTTCACTCGTAAACATCCTTACCTTATATGGCGACCCTGCCATGTCTAAGTACCGCTCGCGTCGCGACTCGTTTTACGATACAAATATCGTATAGTATCGGAGATAAGTAAAAACTAACTTACAGACTGAAGTGAAGAAAAAGTGAAGTGCACATCAAACAAAAAAAAAATGTGTAATTCTCAAGCACCAAAGCCTGATCAAAAGATAACATCGCAAATTGGTTACCAGAACTCCATAACCAACACAAATGTGGAAACCCACATAGGGGTAATTTCCTGGTGCATGCTGGCGCTCCTATTAATGTTTATTCTGGTTGGGGCTGTCTTAATTATGCGCTACTGCGCAAAATGCTTTAACAAAAGGGTGAACCGTGGCGTAGAAACAGGCGTAATGCGCTTGCAGAAGATAGGTTAGAGACTACTCTCCTACTCTACTTCCCTGCTGTCAGTGACAAGATGTGATGTGATTTTGTGATAGTGTTCAAAAAGACTATAGTGCGGTGTATGGTGGAACAGATGCTATAATTTTATATAAGACATTTTAACATAAGATAATTATAGAATATATATTTTATAGGTATGTTTAATATAAGATGGAAATAAATACGAATCTGTTTTTTGAAGGTTGCGAGTGTGATTCTTATGGCTAGCTACCTGAGCCAATTATGCCAAGACTTACGTACTATTAGAGGATATTTAATTAAAATAGGGCCTGAACGGCGAAAGAGTAGTAAGTCAGTTAAAAAAAAGTTAAAGAGCGTCGAATTATTAGTAAAGCAGTATAATAGTTACTTGGACTCTATTAAGAAAGTGTTACAATTTAAAAGTGAATTCGAAAAGGAAGAAATTAATAAGTATTGTACGGATTTCAGAAAATTGTACTCAGAAATACAGGCTTTGTGTCCCACAGAACACGGAAAAGAAAAACAGAATACTGACGAAAGCACAGAACAATCGGAGGTAAGTGATAGTAGTTATAGTGAGAGCGAGTCATCAAACATGGCGAAATTTGACTTGAAAATTGCACTCAGTCTTTTGCCGGTTATGACGGACAAGGAAGATAATACCAAGGAGTTAATTGACGGAATAGAATACTATGGACCTACGTTAGCAACTTCAGAAATTTCACAATTAATTTCCTTTGTTTTGAAGACACGCCTCTCACAATCGGCTAAATTAAAGATTTTAGGTAAATACGAGGTGGTTGCGGACCTGGTTGAGGACATGCGAATGCATTTACTACCATTAAAGGCAGCGACAGCACTTCAATCGAAATTACTAAATATTAGCCAAAAAGAGCGCAGCATTTCAAATTTCGGACAAGAACTTTCGGAACTATTTAGGGACTTGACAATTTCGCAGGCCAATGGAAATACCGATCACTATAATATCTTGTGTCCACTATGAAAAGACGAATGAAAAGTTCGCGATAAAAAGGTTCGCCGACGGCCTTCGAAATCGTCGAATTGGCACCATTATTTCAGCCCGGGATTACAAATCGCTTAAAGACGCCATACAAGGAGCCCAGGAGGAGGAAATGACGTCAGTTCCAGGTTCTGCTGATATTTTAGGCATGCGTAGACAAGGGCGAGGTAACTTTATACCCCGTAGAAGTTACCGAGGACAGCGAGATTGTTACACAAGGGGACCACGATGGTCTAGGGGAGCTAATCAAAATTACAGGAACACCCTACAACCCCTATATCAAACCAATACCAGAGTTTGGTCACGTGGCGCAGCTTCTAGAGGTAGGTACAATTTCCAACGCCGTCCTTATACACAACGGAATGTTCATGTCATGTCACCTGGATCGCGCGTGACTACAGATGAATCAGAGCGCGATCAAACACATTTGGACTCATTGAATCATTTTTTTCGAGCCTAAATATGTTAATGCATGCAATAGTTTGAATCGGGTTTCATTGCAATTAAAACAACTTCAATGTAATTGGTTAATTGACACCGGCGCATCGATTTCTGTTGTCAAGTATGATCGAGTCGTAAGTTTACAAATTCCATTCCATAAACAAAGACTACGTATAAACGGAATCGGTGGAAGTGTATATTCGAACGGATTTGTATATTTAAAATTGAATGTAAACGAACTTGTTTTTGAACATAAATTTTACGTATTTGAAAAGATACCTTGTAACACTGACGGAATTTTGGGACAAGATTTTCTTCAAAAACATAAATCAATTTTGGATTTTGAACTAAATACACTAAACTTGACCACAGAGAGCGAAAAATCAGTGTCACTAAAACTTCAATATTTCGATAATCATAATTATTCATATTTGACAGTGCCAGCTCGTAGCGAAACTATTCACTATTTCGATACAAACATTTTAGAAGACTGCGTTGTAAACTCACAAGAATTATGCAACGGAGTTTACATAGCTAATACTATAGGAAGGCCGATAAACGGAAAAATACCCTATAAGATCATGAACACGAGAGATGAAGACGTAACATTAAATTACTTTAGGTTATATACTACAAAATTAAGTGATTATTTCATATGCCAATTTAATACACCAACAATTAATGCCGAAAGGGTCAAGCAATTATTTTCACTATTAAAATTAGATAGCTTGAATGATGAAGAGCAAAAGTCAATCGAAAATATTTGCGCTAAATTTCCCGACGTTTTTTTTTTGTCAGGCGATAAATTAACAACTACATCCTTATATGAGCAAACAATACATTTAAAACCACAAAGCTCTCCTATATATGTTAAGCCTTATAGACTTCCGCAAGCTCAAAAAGCGGAAATTGATAGACAAATACAAAGAATGCTAGCTGATGGAGTAATAGAAGAAACTAGGAGTGCCTGGTCAAGCCCACTATTGTTAGTACCAAAAAAGGTAGACCCATCGGGTATCAAAAAATGGCGTGTAGTCCTAGACTATCGAAAATTAAATAATCAAATTCAAGACGACAAGTTTCCTCTGCCGAATATTTCCGACATTTTAGATTCACTATCCGGAGCAGTTTACTTCACAACACTGGATCTGTACCAGGGTTTCTATCAAATAAATTTGCATAAAGACAGCCGTCCATACACTGCATTTACAACTTCTAAAAACCAATATCAGATGACGAGATTAGCTATGGGATTGAAAACTAGCCCTAGCGCGTTTTCTAGGATGATTACAGTTGCAATGTCAGGATTGAACTATGAACAATGTTTGATTTATTTAGACGATTTATGTGTTTTTGGCCGAAATTTAGAAAACCATAATAAAAATCTGATGGATGTGTTAGCGCGCTTACGAAAAGTAAATTTAAAATTAAACCCTGCAAAATGCAAATTTTTACAAAAAGAAATTCTGTTCCTCGGACACGTGGTATCCGAAAACGGCGTATCACCTGATCCGTCAAAAACTCAGGCTTTAAAATATTACCCAAGACCTCAAAGCACAGAAGAAGTGAAGCGCTTCGTAGCGTTCGCTAATTACTACAGGAAATTTATCACACATTTCGCAGAGAAAGCTTATCCTCTTAATAAATTATGTACAAAAAGAGCAACATTTTTATGGACAGAAGACTGTGAAAAGGCATTCCAAGAATTAAAGTCGGCTCTCACAAACTCACCAGTCCTTCAGTACCCCGACTTTTCGAATAATAACGAATTTCTATTGCAGACCGACGCATCTGGAATAGCTATAGGTTCGGTACTATGCAATAGGGATGGTAGACCAGTGGCTTACGCAAGTCGTAGTTTAAATAAAGCTGAAAAGAATTATCCCACTATCGAAAAAGAATTACTGGCGATAGTGTGGAGTGTAAAGTATTTTCGACCTTACCTTTACGGCAGGCGGTTTAAAATAGAAACAGACCACAGACCACTAGTATACTTATTTGGGATGCGTGATCCCACGAGTAGATTAATGAAATTTAGATTACAATTAGAGGAATACAACTTTGTGATAGAATATATAAAAGGTGTAAAAAATTCGGCAGCAGATGCTTTATCAAGAATAATATTAAGTTCAGAAGATTTACAACAAATGAGTGAACGTACAGTGAATATGATGACAAGAGCACAAGCGAGAAGGTTGCAAGAAAGCAAACAGGCGCAGTATGACCCGAATTTAACGGCTAATAATCATCCCCAATACTCGAGGCCTGATCAACCAAGGGTAGTGGAGATAATTAAAAAACCGAGAAATTTGATAGAACTAAGATTAATAAATAAAAATAAATTAGACAAATTTGAAAGACAGGGACTAATAACAAAGAGAACGAATTACTTTGCCTATGTGGCAAGCCAGTCAAGTATTTTCCTCAACAGATTTTCTCGATCATCAATCACGCGAGACGTATTGGTGAGAGATTTATCTAATTTATGTAGGAAATTAAGCATAGAAGAAGTGTGCATTATAAAAGATGAAAATAACGAAGAGTTTATTGCAGGAATAGTTAATGAAATAAAGGCAAGCACACAATGGTCCGGACCACGACTATATATACTTAAAAGTGTGCAAAGAATAAATAACGAAGATGATAAGCGAGTCATACTTAATGACTTTCACCTTTTGCCCACTAGTGGCCACGCGGGCATCAGGCGAATGTCTAATAATATTAAAAAGTTTTACTATTGGCCTAGTATGGATAGGGACATTAATCAGTTTGTATCAAAATGTGAACAGTGCCAGAAACAAAAACATAGTATCAAAACAAAACAACCTATGGAAATTACAACCACGTCAAGTTATGCGCTAGAAAAAATTTACTTGGATATAGTTGGTCCACTGCCTAAGGATGATACAGGTCATTGCTACGCGCTCACATTACAATGCGAGCTCTCGAAATTCGTGGAAGCGTATCCCTTACACAGCAAGGACGCTGTATCAGTTGCAAAGGCGTTTGTAAATAACTTTATCTTACGATACGGAATCCCGCGTGAAATCGCGACCGACCGTGGCACAGAGTTTGTTTCGAACACCATGGCACAGGTATGTCAACTTCTCAAAATTAAACAGCTGACATCAACCGCTTACCATCACGAGTCAATTGGAGCATTGGAAAACACACACAAGACGTTAGGTGCGTATTTAAGAATATATTGTGAAAATCGTCCTAACTCATGGAGCAGCTGGTTACCCTACTGGTGCTTCGCACACAACAACACGGTGCATACAGAGACTAAATACACGCCACACGAGTTAGTTTTTGGTAAAACTTGTAAACTACCTAATAATTATGATTCTGGCATAGACCCACTATACAACTTTGATAGCTATCCACAAGAGTTCCGATATAGATTACAGGTGGCTCAAGAAGATGCAAGAAAGAATTTACTTGAAAGCAAGGTGAAGAGAAAGGTAAATTACGATATAAGTCTAAATCCAAAAATATACAAAGTAGGTAATTACTTGTTAGTCAAAAATGAAGAAGGAAAAAAAATTGATAAGGTATATTTAGGTCCATTTTTAATAATCAAAGATTTAGGTTGCAACGTACAGATTTTGAAAAACGGTAAAGAAGTAATCGTTCATAAAAATCGCACTAAACCTTATAAAATGTAATGGTAAAATTTAAGTTCTGATTCTACTTAGTTTAGGTAATTATAGCGAATTAATAATATTATAAATTGAAGTCAATTTTTAATTACTAAATATATCAAAATGTAACATTATTATAACTAATATTTACTCGTGAATTAATAATTTGAATTATATAAATAAAAATTTATATCGACTATTATTACCAATATTTACTCTTGAATTAATAAGCTGAATTGTACTCATTAATTTTAATTATTTAGTGGTATTTTCTATGTATAAAATATTGTAACCTATACAATTATATTACATAAGTATGTACGTGCTAAAACTATAATAAAATAAAACTGTCATTTTATTTTATTAACCCCCTCCGGGGAAGGTGTAGTGTGTATATAGATACTCGTATATATAGGTATGATGATCCGACATAATAAATCAGTCTTGTATCGTCATTGAGTTGTTTCACTCGTAAACATCCTTACCTTATAATTCATTCATTTATTTGCAAACCTTACAGCATTTGAAATTCAATCTTATATCACAAACTTACTTACCCATTTACATTTGTCATTTAAACAATTCATTTAAAGTTACATTAAATTTCAAATAAATTAAGCACAATGAAGTTACGAAAAACAATAATTAATACAATGGAATCATGCATGAGTTATATTATACATGCATGGGTGTGTGTGTGTGTCGGCTCTGTTTATTATTACCTGTTTATTAACTTTAAATTGAGTATGTTCTTCAAAGAACTAATTAATTGACTGCGGTTCAGAAAGAAGATATCAACGTCTCTGAATCTGTCCTCGTAAATACTTACAATTCTATGCAAAAAAGAGTGCTTTGCGTAGTTTATTTCTATTAATAAAGAGAAAATGGAAGAGCGGGTCTTCCTGCCACAGGTAAATAATACTTACTAGGAAGTCTCGACCTTAATGTCGTTAAGTAAGTAAAAGTAAGAAGAAAGAAATAAACTTGTTCTTTTTTTCCATATAATTGTGTGATATATTTAAAAAAATTCATCAACGGCAAAATTCTAGAGTTTAATACCAAAAAAAAACACTAGGCATATACAATTAAAAGACCTGATGAATAATTAATAATATTAATTCAAACAACATCATAATCCCACAACAAACTGGTTTTGACCAAGTCCACCACCCCCCTGGCCAGATGTGGTTTGGGGACTTTACACGTTTACCAAGGGTTGCGAACCGTCTATGACATGCTGTAGTTTCTATCACGATCAATATCAGTACAAATGTAACAGCGATAGCAAAGTAACAGCGACAGGGAAAGTAGCATCGATAAAAAAGTAACAGCGCCAGAAAAGTCACAACCGTAACTACTTTTGTAAATATGTTAATATTCGTAAACGAAACAGCTCTATATGTTAATCAAAAGAGTTTAAAAAAGTGTTCAATTAATAAAAGTCGAAGTTTTATATCTCTAATTGAATGCATCGTAAACTTTTAATAAAGTAGGTCGTCGTCGAGAACCGCGCTTGCGACATCGCTATTCATCGCTCGATAAAATTCCGTGAAAATAGCTGGACTTATCGATTAATTGGGCTATCCAAACAGTCGAACAATGATGCTGATCATCGTGCCCAGCGAACTAAATCTGTTTTTGGATGAGTTTTGGTATGTGAGGCGCGTCACTGACTGAATGTCATTGGATTTATAAATACGATCAGCTCCAGAAATAGGTGGCTACAGGTTTTCCAGGCGTACCGACTAAAATAAAGTAGCCTGGATACGGTTAACAATATTATTGTCTGAGCTTACGGGGCAAGCGTCGATCGGCCAATAGTGAGTTCCTACCAGCTTTCGCTAAAGCTTTTCTAATATTTGTGCAATTCTGTGTCGAAATGGATGAGGATGAAATGCAACAATTTTCTTTGCACTGGCACAACCATCAGGTAGGTAAGTAATTTTTTTTTTGTCACACCACACTACGAGCTCAGGTACACTGAAACATCAATTTTATTACTTCATAGATTTGTGTTAAAAGCTTTTGCGTTCGCTTATATAAGTGTATTTTGTACGTAACCTTATTTAATTTTCCGTCTTCAACGTCAACTTCTGAACATGTATATTACTTGTGCGATAGAATAATTTAGAAAACTATTTTTAAATGCACGTTTTCGGACTTGTACCTCTCAGTATGTAATATAGTGCTTTTGCTTTAATTTATAAAAACTGGCGCTTGCTTTGTTAGAAAATTTAGCGCGATTTATTTTGTGTTCTTAAGTTTAGATCCGCAACTGCATAGATATCTTCAATTATATTATTATTATTGATCAATGATCAGATTAAATGTAGAATAGGTAACGCGATAATTATTACCAACGCGTATAGAACTAGAACGACATGAAAAGTTGTCGTTTCTGTCTTATATTCCGCACAATATCGCCTCTCTCCTGGTCAACAGTCGCAACTAGCACGTGAATTAAATTGCACAACGCATTTTCATTCGGATCCTTCAGATCGTGTCAAATTCCTGACTTTGAGTTACATTCATGCGTACGTTTAGTGACAGTAGAGCTCCTTGTGGAAGAGTTGGTCGAGGGAAGTATTGCCACCTTACCTATTTCTGCCGCCAAGCAGTAATGTGAGTGTTATCGCGTTCCGGTTTTGGAGGGCGTAGGGTCCCGAACCGTCAAATAGATTAAACTCTTCGTAGCAGTCGTAAAACAGATCACCCTGACAAGAATGAGTAAGTAACTCTAGGGGTTACTTTTTGTTAATAGTTATGTGTTCACATTTATTCTTTACAATAATATCGAATAGGAAATGAAACTATTTTTTCGGATTTAAAACGCGTATATTTGTTTTTTCAAACAAACCGACGTTTCGGGCCTTTTACAGGTCCCATGGTCACGGTTGACTGAGGTGGTACAGTCTTCAACCAGTTATGTCTAATATTAATGCAAACCACCCTATTTTTTTAAAAAGAAGTCCGTTATCTACCCAGGATGCTGCGAGAGGCCATTGAAATTAAAAAACATTCTAATTTCAACAGGGAAGATGGTTTCTCCGTACCACCAGTTTGGGATCCAGTATTTCCTCTAATGAAAAATCACAAACAGACACAAGACTGCAGTACTAATTAATATGTTTGAGTTTATTCTAATTTCTATTAATAATTAATAATAAATTAAACTTAATGTAGCGTAAATTGGAATGTTTTCTTTGTAAAATTAAAAATAAGGTACTTAATTAATAACTATTGCAACTATAGTGAAAAAATAGGGTGGTTTGCATTAATATTAGACATAACTGGTTGAAGACTGTACCACCTCAGTCAACCGAGACCATGGGACAAAAAAAACAAATATACGCGATATTAAATCCGGAAAAATACTTTCATTTCCTATGTGTAACAATCGCGAAAACCTAAGAACTCAATAATATCGAAAAACTATTTCTACCGCGAAACAGCAATGCGAGCATTACTTTGTTGTGGTGCTGATACGTGTACTGGTGAAATTACAGGCAATGACGTACGGACTCAGTGGCAGTGCCCTTCTAATCTTTGTGATTTAAAAGTTTGAGTGGCACTACAACTGACATCTTTCTCACAGGCATTGCAGTCTTTTCAAAAATATTCTCGATTTCGATTTCGTTCCACGCGAGCTCTATATATCTCTTCCGGCTCTCTACTTTCATTCATTCGTTCCATGTGCCCAAACCACCTCAACACTTTCTCTATTTTTGTCACTCTTTCGACTCAAATCGTTCACGGGTCACAGCACTATTACATACATTCTTATATAAAATGGTAGACAAACGACTAATAGATAATGTTAATGATGACCTAGATGCGTTAGATTTTTTTTTAACCAATTTGAGAAACGAATTTGTCTAAATTGGTTCTAGTCTTAGAGTTCGAGGACAGTTGATGAAGAGAGCTACGTAAATGTAAATACATACTTTGTACATATTTAGATATTTCTTCGTTGTTTTTTTTTTGCTTCTGTCGCAGTCCTGGTAGCAAACTGTTCTTACTACTAAGTAAATTCTTTATAAAACTCGGAATGGAGTACGGAGTATGTAGATCAATTACAAAAATTAAGAACATAAATGTGGTAGAAAATGTGAAACCACAGACGAAGCCTATATTATACAAGCTACCAATAGCCTTTTAAATGCATGAGAAATTCAATATAAAAAAAATAGGTTCACTACGATAATTAGTATATACTCAACCTACAATCACAACAAAGACACATCTGTAGGAATTAAAAAACAGCTGAATCCTCTTCCCGAATCCAAACGATGAATAATAACAAAAAAAGACTTATTTTATTATTAGGTTTATTATAAAGCACGCAACCTTAACGAAGGAAAATTAATTACAAATAAATGAAAGCAAAAAAACACACCGAAAAAACGTCACAGAAGTAGCTTGTTTCAATCTGAACCAATCAATTTTAAGCAATGAACACAATCATGTGGTGATTGATTTAATTAAAAATTCGCCAAACAAGCAAAACGTCCGCTTGGTTGGTACGTTTCTTTCAGTGCAGACAATATTTCTGATTATTTTTCAGAACAGCGTAATAGGCGCACTAGGGCGCATGCTAAGCACTGGGACCCTTACTGACGTCACACTAAGCGCGAGTGGTACTTCAGTGAAAGCCCACAGACTTGTCTTGGCATCATGCAGCCAGTACTTCGCCCAACTTTTCAAGGTACATAAGCTTCATCGACGAACGTGTGTTTGAGAAATTGTTTCAAGTAGAATGCAATACCAGCGTGCTGCGCTGCTTCAGCACAGCACCGACAGCATGAAACGATAAATGTGTACGCGTTGAACTTGGCATGAAACAAACACGACACACACAAATAGATTGTAGACAAAATGCACTACAATTTCTTTAAAACGGATCACAAGAAAATCACTATGATTTTCCCTTTAATTTTATGATATATAGCATTAAATATGCAAGTGCCTACTGCTGTATGTAAGTCTCTATGGATACCCCCAAAGTGCAGAGGTTATCATAAACAAATAATATACCTAACTAGCTGCGGGCCTTATAAAAATACGAGCCAATTATATGTAATATATATATAATTGTTAATTCTACATTTTTCTAGTGTAGCAGTCACCAAGACGAACCCAAATAGAAATTAGTAGAAGTCTAGAGTATAACATGGTGGTCTAACGTGGAAATGATTGACTAGGTAGTTGGTAGATGGGTTGAGACTTTTGACGGACGACGGACCAGAGCAGTCACGGAATGGTGGTCAAGAGGAGGCCAAAAAGGCCGTGGGCAGACTACCGGCCCTGCATAAGACAAGATAATTCTCTGAATAAGACATCCGCTTGACGACCGCGTGTCCGGGACGCTCTAAGTTAAAACGTAAAAGCTAAACAAATAGAGCATATTTTGCCATGACCATCAAACGTCCGCATACTCCGGTCGGCGATAAAACTCGTGTCAAATAAATGCGCCCTAAAACGTGAAACACACAGACAGCGGGTGCGGGTCGAGTGCGTGTCAGGTCGGGAGCATTACCTGTGCCCGTCCCGCGCCCGCAGATAGTGTGTTATCGTTACGGAATTACACCCGCCGTGCTCCCGCCACGCGCCCACCCACTCCCGTTTTCTGCGCAATAAAAAAGAGGCCTATACCCAGCAGTGGGTTGATGTACGCTGACCGCGATGATGTGTTGTGACTAAAAACTTGCTACAATCTCTTTGCTTGCACCAAAACGTAGGAAGAGTATGTGACGTATGCACGTCTGGTGACAACTACACAATGTTTATGTAGATACAAGCGATTACGACTTCGTAGCCTTATTTACCGTAGAGAAATGTCGTAAATACGCGACGAAAATGATTTGAAGATAACAATAAAGTTATTACTACGGCATTACCATCCGAATCCATTTTTTAAGGCCTCTTCAGACATACGTGTTATTCGCTACCGCTGTGCGTACCGGGTATTCCCACTGTTTACACTCAAGCATATACCTACCGCTACCACTATGGGTAGCGAAATCAATTATTAATTACCATTTATTATTGTGATGTCAAGTAATCACTCAAACACTCAAATACAATGTGTAATGAAATAATTAGATATTTATTTAAACTTGACATTATTGCGACTTGTTATTACGTATATAATTGAATAAAATATTTTAATAATTAAGATAAGTACACTAAAATTGTAGTAAATTTGCATGCTATTACTAGCTAAGTGTGAGAACGTGTTAATAGAAGTATACGTTAATCCCACTATGTACACCACAGTTACTGCAAATATATTATTATTGTTATAATCGTCCAACCACAGCGGTAACCAATATCGCTAATATCTGAACAGGCCTTTATTCTTCTTAAACACCATTTATACTTGCAACTTATAGACAATTGGTTTTAACGTGTGTGACACAGGCGTGGTGGCTAACTGATCAACCTCCCAACTGAAACGGAGGGCTGCGGGTGTTTATTTTGTAAGTGTTATTAAGATTCCTGGTTTAAACAACTAACACAGCACGCTATTTTTACTCACAATGAATTACATATTAATTTTTAAGAATAAGTTGTAACCGTCGAAACGTTGTAAAATCATAAGAGCTCTTACAAAAATTTTATGCACAAGTTATTTCTGAAGTACGGCCGAAGTCAACTAACTTAACTGCTTGTGTACTTTTTTTTCTTAATTTTGAATACACAGGAACTTCTCTACTCGACAAAAACCGATGGACTTTTATCTTGTATGTTAATATGTTTTCAAACCACAGAATTTAAAAAAATAATAATTTTGATATTGGAACGTGCCTCTAGCTCAGTAAAATCTTTTAAGTGTTGTATTTGGATTAGATTGGACATAGGTATGTACTTACAACATTATCAGCAAATTTCAAATAAAATAATTTGTTCCAGTAAAATAAATTTACACTTGAAAACGTAACATTTTAAGCCACTGCTCATTGACTGTGATGACTTCCCTGAGAAGAACGAGCAAGAAACTCTAGGGATTGCTCTTTTAAAATGTACTTGAATGCTATGGAATGCACTTTGAATCAAATTTGCAGAATGAAATCTAGAGCCATGTCGTCTTTCCATACATTTTTATCTAACACGTAGTCTTAAATTTTGTAATACGACTTTCCAATTAGAATACTTTTAATATAAGTGTTGAAGTTATGAAATGATAATCTTAATCGAGACATTAGAGGTAGAATATTTTTCAAATTTAAATGGGACCATTACTAAGATACCCCCGTTCCTACAAAAAAAAAACAATCGTCAAAATCGATTCACAAATGGGACCTAACATACACACGAACAAAACATTCGAATTCAGAATCCTTTTTTCTGATGTTGTGAAAAAAAAGCATATATTAAAAGAAACAGAAATAGAGATAGCCAAGATATTTCTGTTTCTAGCAGCGGTTATGAAGGCGAAAGCACCACGTTTCAACTCCCGTGCTTCATTTCTCCTAAATCCGCACAATGATAGTTAGAGAACGATTTACCAGATTTGAAACCGCTAGATATTCTCTGTGGAATTTATTCGAGCGAGCTGGAAGTTTTATCCAAGTCTGAATTCGTTCAAGCGTGCAATTGACGAATTTAGCAGCAGTGGAGTTTTTTGTGAATGAATCGTCCAGGGAAGTATTACCACTTTACCTATTTCTGCCGCCAAGCAGTAATACTTACATTACTGCGTTCCGATTAAAAAGGGTGCTGGTAAAAATACAGGCATGTGAACTTGTCAACTCATGTCTCAAGGTGACGGGCGCAATGGTAATTTAAAGCTCTGAGTAGCAGTGCAACTGTAACGGATAGGCGTGCCCTTTCCACCAGAAGCAAGACTTGTTAATCCCGTCGCGTGTTAACATAAAAAATAGGTTTCAAAATCTGCTCTTTTTGTGGCTTGTTTTATAGAGAAAGACAGCTATTTTGAAAAAAAAATTGTACTTGCCACAATTTTTTGTTTCCATTATCGTCTTAAAATAGATATTTATTTACTTTGAGAATTATAATTATCTACTCAAAACTGATTGAAAACTGCAATTAAATAAACGGACTTTCAAAATTATCTGGAATAATTTATGCACATTGAGTTGGGTAAAAAGTCCGCGCGATATCAAAGCATCAAAGGAAAACATTTTAAAACATAAATATCAATGTTATTCAATAATTATTTACCGTAAAATAAAATTAACCACTGGCAACGACGATCTTTCGGGTAAATCTGAAATTAAATTATAAAAATTCCGGTCTTAAAATACAGCTCTAAGTCTGAGATTTATAGAACAAATTTTGAGAAAACTGGCGACTTTTTAAAGTTATGAGTACAGTTTTTAGAAAGACTATTTTTATTTTAAGTATATTATGAAGAATAAACGAAAAAAAAAATAGTGACGAAGAAAGTTAGTATTATATTCCGTAATTTAAAACCTAATTACAAAAGACTTTATCCTGGAAATTCCACTAACTTCGAATTCAAAGTTATTGTTCAAAGTGATAGACTATAATATGATTTAAATGAATGTAAAACATAAATATTGTTTCCAGCCGCTTAAAAGACTATTTAATAAACCCAAATAAATGAACTAAGTTATTTAAGACAAAGTGAAAACATATTGTATTGGAATTTAGAACTACAATGCCAAATATTACTTAGTGCCTAAGTGCCGTTTGATGGTCTCTTCGTTGTCAAAGTAGTGTATATTCAAAGAATTTTGTAAAGACCGACACAAGTGAAAATCGGCAGAGGCTATGTCGCGCGAATACGGTGGATGAGGTAGCAGTTTTTAAACGGTTTTGTAAAGACATGTGTGATTTGGCATTGTCATAATGAAATGCGCCTTTGCGATTCACCAGTTCCGGACGTTATTCACGTATAACTTTCCCGCCTATTATTAAAATGCTATCAATATATCATTACTATTTTAAAAGGAAAAGCTTTTTTGTGTTAAATTCATCGTCAGGAGACCACACGTAGGCTGGGGTTCCACTCCTATGGTGCGGATATTCCAAGAATTCGCACGAAATGTTTCGCTTCCACATTCATAAATGTGGCGAACAGCTATTGAGTGAAATTCCTTGGCAGGAGACTTGGGCCTTTTCAAGGCGAAAGTAAATAGGCATTTTTAGATGTGTACTTCCCCGCCTCTTCATCGTCAATTTCCATCGGGTGAGATGGAAGTCAAATAGGCACTTATTATTTAATAACAAAAAGAGTGACAATTTGGCCTCATTATTTTACTAAAAAAAACAAAGTAATTTTTATACCTTTTTAATACATAAGACTTCTTGTAGCAAAATCTTCAAATGGTACGTGACCTATGTAGGTGTTTCCGCTTGAATTTGTCTATGGCAAATAGAGAACGGAAGATATGATTCGCTCTGGACTTTTTGGAGGGAAAAGTGTCGTTTTTATTTTGACTTTCAATTATTTTGTGAAATCTAGTTTAAAGTGAAATAGGATAGTGCTATTGTGCCTTAATCGAAGATTAAAACGCGAAATTATACGAATCTTGGAGTAAAATACCCGTATCGGCCCGTTTTACGGAATCACGAGTCAATCCAAACACGCCGTCTCAAATTGCCTGTCCTCTTTGTGGCGGCCATATTTACAGAAACATAATTAAACTTCATGTTTAGGCTGATGGCTTTGCCAAAGCCTTAATAAATT
>NW_020656077.1:8890876-8901907 GCF_003589595.1 Hyposmocoma kahamanoa
AATATCGACTTTCAATTGTTTTTGTTATTCAATTTAGACAAGAAAGATGGATACTGCGAAAATTCGAGTGATTTTTGAATACGAGTTCCGACGCGGAACTAACGCGGCAGAAACAGCCCGCAATATCAATGCTGCGTTTGGAGAGGGGTCTACTAATGAACGCACCGTGCGATTTTGGTTTAAACGCTTTCGTGATGGAAATTTCGACTTAAAGAACGAGTCACGAGGAAGACCGCCCACACAGGTGAATAACGATGAATTAAGAGAGATAGTGGAAGCCGATCCTAGTCAAACTACCCAGGAATTAGCGGCATGGTTTAACGTTACCTTACCCACAATATTGACTCACTTGCGTCAAATCAATAAAATAAAAAAATACGAAAAATGGGTGCCTCATGATTTGACTGATCTGCAGAAAGAAACGCGTGTTGAAACTTGTGTTGCCTTGTTGAACCGGTACAGAAATGAAGGAATATTGGATCGAATTGTAACATGTGATGAAAAGTGGATTCTTTATGATAACCGGAAAAGAAAAATGCAATGGCTGACCCCAGGTCAAATGCCACAACAGTGTCCTAAAGCAAAACTTACCAATAAAAAGGTAATGGTAACTGTTTGGTGGTCTCAGCATGGTGTTATTCACTATAGTTTTCTCCGATCTGGTCAAGCAATAACGGCAGATGTCTATTGTGCCGAACTCCGAACCATGTTGACAAAACTAGCAGTAAAACAGCCCCGACTCATGAATCGATCTTCACCATTATTGCTCCACGACAACGCGAGACCTCACACAGCACGAGAAACCATTTTGACCCTTCAGGAACTGCAGTTAGAAACCATTCGTCATCCTCCGTATTCACCAGACCTTGCTCCAACGGACTACCATTTTTTTCGTGATTTGGACAATTATCTACGTGACAAGAAGTTTTCTTCCCAGGAGGCAGTACAAAATGCTTTCACACAGTTTGTGCAGTCTAGATCGTCGGAGTGCTATCGCAAAGGCATTAATAACCTTCCCATTAGATGGCAGCAATGTATAGATAATAATGGCAACTATTTTGATTAAATAAATTTGTTAAAAATTTAAAAAATAAACAATTTAGATTTTCAGTACAAATCGGCAATTTCATACTTTAACCCCTATTATTAATCAACATCACGAAAGAGAGAAATAGACACAGAGTTTTCAGTACTTTCACATATATAGGGGAAATACACGAAAACATGCTTGTGTGTGATACATTGTAGCGCTGAAATGACGAACAACTTTTTTATTATTTGGAGTTTGGTTTGCACACATTAACGAGTATTTTCTTCCCATCGGTAAACTTAGACATGTTTAATGAAAAGCAAACATAGGTATGTTGGCTTTGCTTGTTTGTTTGCGTACCAAATGCAACGTGTTTAAATAGGTAGTTAAACACGTTGCATTTGGTACGTTAAACACTAAAGGAAAGCAAATATGAATTTGTGGAACGCGCCAGGTACTTTAGGGCAATAATTTAAAAACGGTCATACTATTTATGCTTGTAGCAAATACCTTATCGAACATGCTCTTTTCCCAGGAGTTACGCCTCAACATTGCACAAATTAAAAAATACGGTTTTTTACCTTTCCTATAATGGACGAAAATTACAAAATTTCATATTTAATTACCGATGAAATGTGATTCCGTTTGTTTTATAATTAGATGTTTTGCAGTTTTCCCCACACCATCGACCGGAACAGCCCCCCATAGTTATCTCTAACTTATCTTTATTACAATAAATACAGAATAGTTTTGGAATATACGGAGACGTACACACGGGTCAGTTGTTGGCGGTGTACTATTAAAATTTTCTAATTTGTGATTTCAGCGCAAACGAGAGTTGATATTTAAAAGTGATATAAGGCCCATTTGCCTGATTAGTTGCCAGGGATGGATGGTTCTTGTTTCATCTCTATTTCTGGTTATATACTCGCTGCTTAACAATAAGTATCTAACTAGGTAATGTGTAAAATACTTCATTGTTCACATTTAATTAATTACCTAGACCTTTGTAGTATAAGAATCGTATGAAAATTAGTAGTGGCATGACTGCAGCGTCTTACTTCTTTTATTATACCAAGTGGCGAAACGAACAAGTCGTGCGCCTGGTGGTAAGCGACACGTCTATCCATAACAGTTGCAGTGCCATTCAGAGCTTTAAGTCGCAAAGATCTTTTGGGCACTGCCACTGCGTCTGTCACCCTGAGACGTAAGTTGACAAGTCACATGTGCCTGTAATTTCACCAGCACCCTTAGAAACAGCACCATGAAATAGGTAAGGTGGCAGTACTTCCCTGGACGACCTCTTTCACAAGAAGCTCTACTGCTACTAAACTTCTATAAGCGTCTAACTTAAAAGCGCCTTTAACATTCGGAAAAGTTATAGATAGACACGACCTGAAAGAGCTAAGCGGTTCGTCCAAATACGCAGAAGCTATACGAGTAGTACATTATTGCAGAGGCGGGGAATAAGGGATTTCATAGGCGAGGCTTATATAGTGATTCTCAAACACTGTGAGGAAATAATAGATGTTTCAGGAACATAATGGCCCTAATATATGGAATAAAAGACCAAAGCTGTATGCTAACAACTTTTTGAGCGTTGGCACACGTCACAAATTACATATAAAAAGGGCCTCTTAATAAACTTAAAGCAAACATTTATAACTATGTTAAAATACATTTTAAACTAATTAAAACTGTAGGCGCTGTTGCCTTTCTTTAGCTCCACTGAGGGCCTGTTCTAGTGACCAGGTAGATGGAGTGTGGATCTCATGAGTGGAGTTGACGGGACCTCAACAATAGAAAACTAAAGAGAAAACGATGTATAATAGAAAAAATGAAAAAAAAAAGTTGTACTACAACTGTAATATTTGACATAGTACCTATGTTTTATTTTTTTTTATTTCGTTATCGCTCTTGTCTAGTCCTTATTTTCGCGACGAACATGGAAAAAAGGCAAAAAAGCAGTAAACAATACCAAAGCAGTTTAGTTTTTTTTAAATAAGCTAAACTGTTGGTTTATTATAGTGTGTTTGTTAAAACTACTATGTTCCTCATACTGTTTGAGAAAATCACTATACCTCTAAGCCTCGGCGGGAATGACGAATGCTTGACTCGTATTTATACAACTCATACTCGTCCAGCGATCCCTTACTTCCCGGCCTCTGCAATAATATACTATAATTTGCACGATATGAGTATTCGAGTATGCTTGTTTCTGGCACTGTTTACGGATTATCAGGCAACATTTATTTGATTAAAAACTGTATTAAATTATGCTACTAAATAGTATGTATTTGTACTCCTAAATTTGTTATGTCACTGTCTTGTTTTCATTTTTTTTTGCATGAATTTGTCTACTAGTGTAAACGTGTTTACTAATGAACGTATATAGAAATATGCAGAGTTTATTTACCTAAATCTAGTACTTCAATTTAATTCTGTACAGCATCGTAAAGATGGGTGCACATTTGCGACAGTTCAACGCACCGAGATTCGGTGAAATTTCATGGGTAGTTGTTACGTAAATGTGGAAAAACTATGGCAATTTCAGAGACCGTTAACTTTCAACACCGAATTTCGTGACGTATTCCAACCGAATCCGTGACTATCGAAATCTAGAAAACTCGGACCCGTGTCGTATGTCGCTTGTGCTCTAAGTCCGATTCTTTCGAACCAAGGAAATATGAATGTCGCTTGTACACCTAGAGAAAAAATGACTGTGCATTTCGGACAGTCATTAATTCGGATTCAGACCTAACGAATCGGATGTAGTACGCAAAGATTCTAACAGATACGCGTGACAAAAACACAAGTGTGGACGATTTTTGTCAAATGCACAAATGATACACCCTAATGTGACGCAGCAATACACGAGTCGGAAACGCCATGTACATTTTACCGTGTCGTACAATTATGGCCTAGCAAAAATGTACAACACCGCGTAACATTGCTAAATGTGGACCCACCTTAATGCGTATGTATAACGTTTAACGTCACTTGTACAGTCAGCTTCGATATTATCTCAGCGTTCAAACTGACTAACCAAAAATCACCGAGTTTAATAAAAAACAACTTTCTGTTATCAATAAAACTTGTGACATACCCTCAATGATTTGCAACTGAATTTTAGTTTCACTCATAAATCACCTTAATGTCATTGACCAAAAGTTGATTTTTAATAAAATAATTAGATATTATTGGTTAGTTTTAGGCTTAAATAATTTTAACGTTTTACCTTTGTTAATGTAACTTTCCACGTCAAAAAAGAACTAGGAGAATTCCAAGAATGCGTTGACCATTTTGCAATGAATGGCCATTTGAAAGCAAAAGGCCATTTTGCAATCAAGTGACCATTTGCAACCAAGTGGCCACTTACAACGACGGGGACATTTATAACGTAATGGTCAATGTGTTGTCGTGTAATTGTATTTAAAATTTTACAGTTTAGAATAATGTTTTCCAGGAAGTAGAAGCAGAGAACAACACGCTCGTGGTAGTCCTAGGATGCGACGCAACGGAGTTGCGATTGCTGCTTACTTTCATGTACACCGGTGAAGTGACCGCGTCCAAGAAAGTGCTGCCGTCGTTGCTGCGACTTGCCCAGACGCTCAAAGTTTCCGGACTGACTGACGCTGACACGGTAAGTCCATACTTTACATCATGATCTTCCTGTCCTTCTGATCGTATCGATGGCACACACTATAATGCTCGCCATTGTGGTGAAAGGGTTTGCTAATAAGCCAAGTCAAGAGTACACATTGATGCGTACGAGCGAGGGAAATGTGTCAAAATCGAAGGTAGTAGAAGTCTGTGGTCCTATCTATGTAAATAAGAAACGTTTTTAACCCATTAACGCCCAAGCAAAATTTAGCGATAAAAGTTTTTCCATGAGCCTTTGCAAAACAGCGTACTTATGAGAAAATTATGAAAAAAAAGTTTTATTTTATTTTATATGGAAAAAATGCCGTCCTCGAATGGGGACACCAGTGTCCCCATGTTTGAGCCCAGGCTCAAACAGCATGAAAAAAATTCTAACAATATTTTGTCGGTGTACAATGACTTCGAGTACTTTTTATATTGCCAACCATTGACTTACAATTATATGGACGTCGGGTCCGCGCTAAAAAGTGTCCGAACTTATAGGGCGTTAAAATCGTTTGAAGAGCGTCATTCACGCACTAGTCTTCGTTTGTTCGACTGACAGCGAAGCAAGCAAAATTAGACAGTAAAAGTAAAACGTTTTAGCTTTTTCATATTCCTTTACATGTCACTACGTTTAAATAGGTTGACTTAGGACATTTTTTTCGTGGTTTTTGTAATAGACCCGTCGTCCATTTATTTGTAAGTCAATATTGCTAACGCGCTTATGTTTGTGGTTCAAAAGTATATCGTAGCTGTTAAACCAACTTCTGAGGATAGTGACCAACACCAAATTACTGTATGTAGATTTAGCACTAAAGAAGAATCGATAGTGCTATCTCTACATTAGCAGAAGCTAATTAATAACATTAAAAACATTAATAACAAAAAAATATGGGTACTTAAATTAGTGACCTTAATCAGTTCTCTATACAGAAGTTCTTCGGTATATGGTTTTATCCGTATAATACGCTTTATTGACTGCGTTTTCATTACAGAACTCCACCCTGACACCGACTGAAGAAGATACCCAGTGCAACTCCCCGATCAATTTAGAACTAAACAAGCAAGAACCTAACGATAAGACCTTGGCCAGTGAAAACTCAAATTGTAGCTCTAAACAAGATGACATCACATCTCCGGTAGAACTCAAGGAACCTTGTGGAATCAGCGATTTCGTGGCCAGAAACGAGAAAGATAGACTAAGCAAACTAGACCAGATAGTCCAGAATTTGTATAGCACTCATAAGATTGGTAATCCACCAATAGCTACACCCGTGACACCACCCATACCGACGCTAGGAGGTGAGTTTAAGGTTTTACATAGACGATTGGGTTTCAAACAACAAAAGTATCTGTAGGTGAGAGGTAAAGAACTCTAAATGCCAAATAGTAATTTTTACTACAGAGCGTTTTAAGACGCCATACAGCGTCGAGGCCTTCTATATTACAATTATGAAATTAATTAGCTAGCTAGGTGCAGTGCGGGCGACATAGGTCCATCCAGCAACGCGTCTTAGTTATCACTGCCGAGTACCGACCTTCGCATGCGTAAAAGAGAAGAAACTACCATAAGTTTGCGCGCATTCCGAAAAAGGGTTTATTTCCAAAATTAGGTTCAAAATGGAAATAATAAAACAACCACGGTTTTCATTATTGAATTATACCTTATTCTTCAAAATTCTATAAATTTTACTTGGTAGGTACAAGTGCCGAGACGTACATGTCGTGCACCTGGTGGCAAGCGACACGCCTATCCATAACAGTTGCAGTGCCACTCAGAGCTTTAAATGGCAAAGATCTTAGGGGCACATGACAAGTCCCATGTGCCTGTAATTACACCAGCACCCTTACCCTTCCAATCCGGTATGCGGTAATACTCACATTACTGCTTACTTGGCGGCAGAAATAGGTGGGGTGGCAATACTTCCCTGGACGAACTTTCACAAAGAGCTCTAATGCTACTAAGTTTTTGACCTCCATCGCACCTGATGGAAAGTGACGATAAGATACCTGAAGGAAGTCGAGTGGCACAAGGGTCCCGCACCCACGTTGAGTTGCAGAAACCAGCCCGTTCCGCTATACCATAGTCAGGGAAGGAACGATGCGGGTAATTGCACTTAAAACCTGCTATTAAACCATTTGCTCAAACAAAACAGTTTTTCCCGCTTCTTCTTCAGTGACTCGCCTTGAGGTCCTTTGTCTCTCACCTACAGATATAGTCCGCCCACCCACCTCTTCCATAAAATGGTTGCGTAAACCAACAAAACAATTTAAAAATATCAAGTATATAACTTTTAATCGGCGCTTTTGCTATCCGATAAACAATCAGATAAATTTCAATTCAAAAAGTCGTAATGCCTCTTAATTTGTTTCTCAAACTAACTTGGTAACAACAGCGGCAGCTTGTGCTGTCACAGCAAATATGGATTTTCCATAACATAACTATATTGTATTCCAATTAAATACAGAATTTATGAGATATGCACACAGATGCAGCTCACGTGTTACATTTAAGAATGGAATTTGATATCGTTGAAAAAAAATTAAATTTAAAACTGTTTATTTCTATATAAACCATTGACTTCCAAATAAATGGACGACGGGTCTAATACACATTGACAAGTAAAGGAATATGAAAAAGGTAAAACGTTGAATTTAAATTGTAATGTCATCGCAGTACTGTCTAATTTTGCTTGCTTCGCTGTCAGTCGAACAAAACAAGACTAGAGCGTGAATGACGCTCTGTATACGATTTTAACGCCCTATAAGTTCGGACACTTTCTAGCGCGGACCCGACGTCCATATAATTGTACGTCAATGATATAAACGTACAATTGTTTTGGTCACTATTCTAAGCTATAATCTTAGCACTTTAACAGCTTCCCACCTTAACCTATACGCGTTACAATTTGTTCATTTACTATAAATCTAATTACTTCCATTTGCGATCTTTTCCACAATAAGTCGGTACTCAATACCTCGGGTAGAAAGTATGCCAAGATCCTGTTCCCATACACATTGTTATATTTCCGTAATTGAAATGTACTCTCTTTAGGCCATATACGTAGACATGGTGCACTCTTTTTTCTTTCTACATATAATATTTTTTCTTGGTTTTCAGTTAATATAGCCAATTTAACCTTCTCATAGACATTAAGCACTTTACAATGTTGAAATAATTTTTCATAATCATCTCTATATTTATACTTTATTCTTCGAGGTACTATATTCGTTCATATGACCACCGCGAGTCTATTGAAGAAGAAGTGCAACAATCATGTAACGTAGGTCGAATTAGACTTAACTAGGCTATTGGATTCCTTTTTATGGGGTTACGTTAAGTTGTTGCTTTATGCCAACTACGTTAAATGAGCTCAGGGACAATATCAAACGCGAAATTGCTAACGTTACGGCCGATATGTGTGGAAGAGTAGTGCAAAATTGTCTCCAAAATATCGAACGCTGCAATCGTGCTTGTGGTGGTCATATGAACGCGATCGAATTCCATTTTTAAATGTAGTATTCTGTGTTTTTTTAACCGACTTCAAAACAGGAGGAGGTTCTCAATTCGACTGTATTCCATAATGGTCCCATTTCATTTCGAAGAAAATCATCCACTCTAAGGATGGCTGTTCACGCTTAAAGATTCATTTTTATAAATAGCGCCTAAATTTTACGTAAGGAGCAATTATTTTAATGGTTGATTTTGCTATTTCTCGAATTCAAGGCGCTTTTCGCTCAGTATTACTTTGAGTAGTGAGAACAGATTTTTATTATCTCCTATGTCAAGTCCTGTATAGTAACGAATTTAAGGATATTTCAATAAAACTTAGCAAATAGACGTCATTCCACGTACTTTTGAATCGGTTTTTTCAGTACTCTGTACTGAGATCCCTATTGAAAAAAAATCGATAGTAAATACACAAAAAAAAACGATTTCACGCGTCCTTGTTTTAGATACGGAACCGTTTGACCGCAAGTACCGCGTGAACAGCTCAGTGTGTACGATCTGCAACAAGCGCCTCAGCAACCAGTACAACCTGCGCGTGCACATGGAGACGCACGCGGGGCGTCGGCACGCCTGTCGCGCCTGCTCACACGTGTCGCGGTCCCGCGACGCGCTGCGCAAGCACGTCGCCTACCGACACGCCCGTGCCGATCTACAGAGAAGCGACATGTGATGTTTCAACTGGTTACTTGTTACTAAGCCTTTTTTTGGTAAATGTTACTATCAAGGCCAGGTAGGCGGAATTTACTACTCGTCACAAAAAAAATCGTAAACGCCTACTCAGGACTAAATTAAATTACGCGAACGTAATTTCAGCTACTTAATTCTGCTAATTTAGCCCATCCGCGTACTGCACCCGATTCTTTACGTTCCGAACCCGAAACAAATCAAGAAAACTCCGACTCACTTCGCTTGTGCACTAAGTCCGACCCGAAAAAATACGAAATTCCCATGTACACCTAGAGATAAAATTATCCCTGTGACATTTCGGACCGTCATTTCTCGGATTCGGAACTGGGGGTCTACTCTCGATCTCCGTCCGAAACAATTACTGCCAAATAAGCAATACTTGACCAAATGAAAAGACGCGTGATGCGAATGAAGCTTCATACTGGATACTTGTCTTTTAATTTTGTCGAATATTACTTATTTGACAGTAATTATTTCGGACGGAGATCGAGAGTAGACACCCTAATACGAATCCAATGAGTGCGCAAACGCACTTAGGCTTAATTTACATTGACGTGAGACGGTATGAAAGCGAATTTTTGTAACCATGCATTTTGAACTTCATATCGAATATCCCCGCAGCTGTGGTATCGTATCTATAGTTTATTTTTTTTGAAGGCGGAGTAAAATTTTTAAATAAAAATAAAATAACATTTTTATTTATTTTCGTTATATAGTCATGTGGTTGATGTCGACAGTTCTATCGATGGATTGTGAAAGAAGGTAAAATTTTGCCAAATGTCTTAATTCTTAATGTTACGACGTTCTAATGATTATTAGTTGCGTTCTTGCCTTCTCTATTATTTGGACAGTATTCCTTCTAGAATCGAAATCAATTTATATTAATATAAGTACATGTTAATAAGAACAGGTGGATTTCATTATCTTTAATGAATTAAAATGAGAAACACTAAAATATGTCTTCTCTTTGTTCTAAATGCATGTATGAGCTTACAAAAAATGACAATTCAAATGAACCTGTGCCAAGCAGTTGGACGAATAACGGGCTGTTGATGATTCAAATGAAACATGATCGGCTATTTATTGCATAAGCGTGACCAACGTTTAGTCGATAGAATATTTATCGACTGCAATCACTAGGTGCTTGCAAGCGGGCAACACTTTTGCGCTGTGAACTGTCATTTTACTCCATCTTCAAAAAAGACAGACTATATAAAAATCACAGGGATCATTTTATCTCTAGGTGTACAAACAATATTCGTGTATTCTCGCATTCGGCTCGTACTTAGCGACGTTCGAAGTGGGCTGGAGTTTTCGTATTCGGAACGAATACGAATGCGAATGTTGTGCGCAAACGCACTTATCCGTTTATCTGCTGTAGCTTAATTATGACATTTGGTAAACAAACAAATTTATGAATCCATCGCGACAAGTGAAGAGGTCCGTATTAATAAATCCACATATGCAATTCGATATTAAAATTTTAGTATTTTTTAAGTTATTGAATGTCAATACGTTTGACCACCGTAATATTCAATTATTTTTGTGAAATTACTCAACTAGTGTTGTAATTATTAATTAATACAAAGATCGAACAGTTAGAATAAAATATTTCGAACGGGCTGAATTCGTACCGAAGTCTTCCAGCAAACCGTGGCAGACGCTGTGATAACTAAGCCACGGAACGAACTAGAGGATCTTAGATCGACGGTTTTTTTTTCTACGTTCGATCTTTGTATCAATAACAACATGTAACACGACATGATATTTGTTTCTGAGTTATCAATGTCATTTTCTAATTGGTTCTAACACAAAAACATGAAAAAATCTTTATTTCCCTGCAAAAACTTTGTTTTGTGGTCAGGGCAGCTCCCATATCTTTTCTGCATAAGTTTTGTTTATAGTGACCCTCCCTATCAACCTCTTGCTTATACGGGAACAGCAAAATGAAGTCAGGTCCTGATCTCAGATCAGTCTGTTTGCACGGACTTCATCCGGTTCTCAGAAGGCTTAGTTCCTTAGGTGAGCCGCGTCAGGTGCACTTACAGCACCCTCCCTATTTTCCAGATAGTTACCGGAGCTGTAGGCACGCTCACTTCCCGTTGCGTGTTGCACAACTAACGGTTGCCACCGCTAAGCCGTCGACTCTAAGTCAACT